>NC_089684.1:39143425-39463258 GCF_031753505.1 Anomalospiza imberbis | reverse complement strand
AGAAAAGACTATGGATAGTCACAGTCATATTTTTGCCTTTGTTAAATAGTGTCAAGTACCCAGCAGCTTCTGGTTCTGTCTGACTAAATTCTGGCAGCCTCAACATCAGCTTGTCTTTGACCCTTGGATGACATCACCCAAAGATAAAGCAATGGGCTAAATGACTTGGGAGCTTTTAGAACAGTGTTCAGAGAAGCGTCTTCCACTGCAAAGCAGAAAAGGCATAAATAATTTAAAGACAGCGCTTTTACTCAACTACTCCTCTTTGCTTACAAAGAAAGTCCTGGAATTTCAGGCATGAAAATAAACATACTGAGGTGAATGGTAATGCCAGCCAATGTAAAACATGTTAAAGCATAGAGGATGTAACTTTCCTTAACTTGATAGTTATATAATGAGACAACATTAACAAAATCTCTTTTGAGTTGCCATGCTGATAACTAGAGATGAAACATCATATTCTGGGAAGAATTAAGGACTAAATAGTCTCTGCTTTCTAGACCATGAGAAAAATTTGGGCAAGTTTGAAAAGTTATACCCTAGAGACAACATTCAAGCCTGGGCCATTCTTGCTGTGTGCATATACATAACAACATCAGAAGCTGCCAGCTTTGCCCCAAAAAGGAAACAAACCTCTGGTATGTTACAGAGCAGACAGGAGTGTAAGAATCCCCTGATTTAGCCCTAGCCTGCAAAATATGGATCTAGATATTACAGTAATTTTGTTACTATGCTTTAAAGGTATTGAATTGTGTTGCAGTGCATATCTGTTAATCTCAAGGTGCCTCGAGAATGGCTCAATGGAGAGGCTTTCCTGGTGCTTCAGATCTGAGTCATCCACTGGGTTACAGAAGACAAAAGTAATTAATCAATTCATTTCTCCTATGACATGAGCTTTTAGGTTTGTGTGGCTAAGATATCTTGAAGCTTTGATTATTAGTTTAATCTTTCAAAAGTAATTTCTACAAATAAATTTCAAATGTCAAATATATTTTATTGTCTGGAATCAGCGTAGAGAAGGAAGGGCTGAGAAAAGCGATTCGGCATCATTCCTTATTGGAGAGAAAATGAAGGAGAAACTCCTTCAAGAAGAGAGAGAATGAAAAGAAAGCAGAGGGGAAATATCAGGAGCTAATTTGTAGACACTCCCCCAAAAGGTCATGAGAGGCAGTGGAAGGAATGAAACTGGTGATGGAAATCAGCATCAGAGGCAAACATCCCAAAAATGCAATCTTCAAAAAAGCAGCAGGCAATCAGGCAGGGGTGCTGTGAGAATCCACAATGCTCACGTCAGCACTAACCTACAGCAGCCACCAGCTCTGGTCCCTGTCACACCCAGGCAACACCCCTGCTTCAGGAAACTGCACTCAGGGGTCAGAAACTTGCACATAACACCAAGAGCCCACCTAAAAAGAGAAAACCCTGGCACCCATTTTCCATGGTCCCAGGCTGGGATGCAGTGACTCACTGCATTGTCCATGTGCAAAGCAAGGTGAGAGCCTGAGATGAACCAATTTCCTTGAACCAAGTAAAATGCTGCTGAAAAAATAATTCTCAGGCATAAAAATAGAGGGATCAGAAAACAGAAAAACTCTAAATCTAAAAATTATATGTATTGTTGGCACTAATTGCTAAAATTACTCTTTGTTACCAGTTTTGGAAATAGTTCTTATTCTTGCTGCATTAACAAAGGAAGGATCAAAGACATAGAAAACTACAGTGCTGCTGGCTGTCCTAAGGCAATGTGAAGTTGTTAAATCACAGATTACAAATACACACAGGGGCTCATTTTTTAGATAAACACTTTGGACTTAAGCTGACTTTTTGCTTAAAAATACTGCGTGGAATAACTTCTGCACTTGATTTTATCTGTTGCACAAGTAGACTTAAAGCCTCTCCATTTCATGCCCACCAATGGAATTGGAATAAGATCGAGAGTTTTGGCTACCCTGGCTTTTCTATTTCAAACCTGATAACTTTAAGTTGTGGTATTACACTAAGAATAGAAATAATTTCTCCCTCTGCCTTATTTTGGTTGTTCTGGGACACATTCTGCCCTGTATTGATAAGAGTTTAAAAATAAGTCTAGTCAAACATAAAAATATTTTTGTGAGAAGAAAGTGCACACTTCTTTTACAGAGAATGTGAATATTAGTGTCCTTTAGAAAACAAATAAGTTCAAAGGTTTAGAGGGGTAAATATTTTTTCTCATGTTAATTCCATATTTCACTTTTCCAGCCAGGCCTCCATCAGCATTAAAGCTTTAAACTCCATCTCTTACAGCAGGCACAGGCCCACCTTCCCCAAGTTCTAATGATAGCTTTGAGCTAAAATTTCTTTGTGTGACTTATCTGCATGGACAACATTAAAGCCTTCAGGCACCATGTGGATCAATACATTTGGAAAAGCCTCCCAAGACTCTGTCCCTTTGGCACAGCAGATCAGGGAAGAGTGCTGGAGTGCATCAGCAGGGAAGGAGGTGGAAGGGGGGGCTTCAATATGAAAACCAGGAATACTTAAACAATATTTTTCTTACTATGCTTAGTATGATGGGAATGTAATGACAACAGTGAGGATAAACCTTGTTAGGTAACGCTGGCTTTGATTCTGGTTCATCTGCTGGGTGGAGGATGCCTGGAGCTGCTCTAAGCACGGCTCTGTCCAGCAGGGTGCTGGAGGCAGCTGGGGTCAGGTTCACCTGTGGTTTGTGGCACTGCTCAAGGGATAATGCTGCCAGTGCCTTTCTGTGCCAGGTTAAGAGCTCTTGCCAGGCCCCTAGGGGTAACCATGCCCTTGTGCAGCAAGCGGGTTCACGCTCGCTGTTTGCTGATCCAGCTGAAAGTTGGCTCTGCAGGGAAAACCATGCGGAATGCTTGAGCAGACATGAGCCAGGAGGCAGGAACACGTGGCTCACAGAGAGGAGCCACGAGCCCTGTGCTCTGCTGGGTTCAGTTTCACTTTGGCCCGAGCAAATCCAGGCAGCCCACAGACAGGTCTCACTGTCAGGCCAGTGAGAGCAACACCATGGCGTAGGGAATCTGTGTTTCTCACCCACAGGATTTATTTTGCAGGTACTGGGGGGTACAACCAGCCTTCTGATCCAAGTGCCCAAGGATTGGTATTCCTCAGGAGACACGCCGTGGTGCAACTTCTGGCAACCTCGGGGGCATTGAGGCAATGTGGAGCTCAGCACCAGTGTTGACAGTGTGCAAGGACCTCAAGGAAGAAGGTACATGTACACACACACACACAGTCACTGTTAAGGTTTCCTCTAGTGTGCTATGGAAGGCTCCAGCCTGTGTGATCTTAAAGAAAGGTATGTGTATTATCATGTCTGGGCGATTCTAAAGAAATGTGCGTACTTATCATATTTGGCTACACCTGGCAGTCAAATCACGGTCACGTGCTCAAAAATGAACATTCACTTTTTATGTGGTTTCGGGGAGCCAGCTTTCTTCACCTGCTTCGCAGGGCACAAACAACGGGCAAGAAAACGAACAGCCCGTTACCGGGCGGCTCGGCCAACAAACCCATCCGGTGCCTCGCAGTTAAGCGCTGCGAGGACAAGGGCGAGCGGCAGGTGCCGCGGGCGCGCAGGCGCTAGCTCCGCCAGCCGCTGCCGGGCGAGCAGCACCCCTTCTCCCGACGTAACGGGCAGCCAACCGTGCCGGGGGCGGGATCCATTAGCGAGAGTCCAATTTCGGGGCCGTGTGCCCACCAGCCCCGCAAGGTACCGGCTGCGGCCACGCCCGCGGCCCCCCGCGCGCCGTGCACATCTGGCGGCTCCAGCTGTGCCCGCGCCTGCGCGCGCCGCGGAGGGGCGGGCGCGGCTCCCCGCACACACACACGGGGCAGGCGCCGCCCCTCGCCATTGGCGGAGCCGTGCCTCGGTCCCGCCCCCGCGGGGGGCGGACGGCTCCGCCATTGGCCGCGCGGGCCGGCGTCGCCTCTCGGTTGGCTGCGGCGGCGCCGTGGGCGGGGCCGAGCCTTCACCGTGAGGTGCGGGAGGGCCCGGGCTGCTGCCGCCGCCGCCGGTTCCGGGTCCGCGGGGGAGAAGCCGCGGAGGGCGATGGCGTAAGTGCGGGGGGGTGCCGGGACGGGGCTACGCTCCGCTCCCCACCGGGATGAGCCCGGCGCGCAGGGGTCGGCCCCGCCGCTCGCCCTGGGCCTGCCGGGAGCACGCAGCCGCCCCAGCGCCGGGAGGAGCCGCGGTTCGGTGCGGGGCTCTGCCGGGCCGGGACGGGGAGGAGGCCTGGTGCCTATCTTTCTACGCCGCAGGGCGGTGTGGTGATCCCCGGGTGCTGGTCCCGCCGTGCTTCCCGTGGTCCTGGCCGCTCCGCGGGGGAGCGGTGCCAGGAGAAGCCCCTCCGGTGTCGAGGATTCAGTGTTTTCCCTTTGGCGTGGGTTAACGCCGTGCAGAAAGGCTGTGAGGCCGAGGGGGCGGGAGCTCAGGCGCCTCCGGTTGTGCTCGGCCTGCGAGGGAAGTTTCCCTGTGCTGGTCCCTGGGCGGTGAAAGGCGATGTCTGCCAGTGCTTCTGGTCCTGAGCGGTTTTAACACACACGCAGTGATTTAACACGACGTGCACCTGCTTTTTGGTGTGTCTGGAGCTGTTGTGGTGATGATACATAATGATGTTATGCTAACGTGCTTGCACTTTCCATTGTCAATAAAAAACCCGATGTAGTTACCAGTTTAATATGTACATAACAGACACAATATGTAACATAACATTGACACGGTGGAGGTGTTTTTTGGAGGTAGCAACTATCTCAATCACAAACTCTGTCTGGACTTGTTTCCCATCCTAAGACACATCTCTGCAGCAGCCTTCACTCAACTTTGTCAAAACTTCCCAAGTTGGCAGTTTGCTGCAACGTGTAACTTTATTAGGTTTAATATGGAAAAGGCCACAGTAGTTGCCATGTGAGTTCTTCTGTTGTGTCACTTAATCCAGTAATTCTGCTCTTCTGGCTTGTTCTTTTTATTGCGGCTGTGCAGTGGTTCCCGCCCCCCCCACCTTTTTATGTGTAGTGAGCAGCTAAACATTGGGGCCAGAAATTTTGGCAACTGAGAAGAAAAACTGTAGTGGAGGAGGGAGTATTCCTCTTGTTTGTTAAAGTATGTTAATAGGTTATTCAAACAGCCATTGATAAAAACAGTATTGAGCATCCACTTAGGCAGTTGGCTCTGACTGGATGTTCGGGATGTTTGTTTAGGGTCATGGCCTGAATTTGCACATTCTGACAGTGATCATGAGTAGGTTTTGCTCATAATGGATCGTCTGGGCTCATTGTGTGAAAGTATGGATGCATTTATGGAGAGCTCTTACCCTTTTCGTGGTGTGCTGAAGTCACTCACCCTTTTGGGAATGCTGTTAGAGAACTTTGGCATGTGAAATGTGCATCAGCTGCTGTTTGGTGATTGCTCTTTTGCACCATTTTATCCTGTGGGAAATAGGCAAGAGGTTAGTTAATGTGTTTAGTTAGCAGCCTGCAGAGTTATCCTGTGTTTACTGTAATAACTTCTCCTAGTCACTTCTTACCTCCTCACATAACTTATTCTAGCAGTTGCTGCTGCACCAAAATATTTGTGGTGACTCCAGGCTAGGGTGAACCTACAGGGAGTTCCCTTAAGGGTGGTGATGGTGTATGTAGGTACAAGACTCCCTCTTTCCCCAAATTGTGGTGATGTGTCAAAACAGAAATTTAGAGGAAGTATACTTCTGGAAAAATTCATAGGTATGGAGTAGATGACTTAGTTTCATAGAGTACTTCAAAGGTACAGTGCTGTACTCAAATTAAAAAAGGGGAGGGGAAAAAAAGTTATTCCCTTGTTGTTAAGACGAACAACAAAGGCCCCAAAGGCAATATTTTTATTTTTCTCTCTAAGTTGAGGAGTGTGCATGATGGAAATTCTTAATTATTTCTATTGTTGTAAGCCTTTAGGTTCCACTATTTGTGGGTTTTGGAGTTTCTTTTTTTTTTTTTTTTTTTTTTTTGGTTTTGTCCTTTTTTTTCCTCTGCAGCGTCAAAGCCTGGAAATGTGAGCAAGAAAAGAACCAGTTCTGCTGAAGAAGTCTGGGAGACAGGGTTAAGAAGTATATTTTTACTTTTAAACAGTTAAATGAAAAATCATCCCAATTCAACCAGGGATTCCTAGGCTAGCAGTGGAAGTACTGTATGTTGGTTGCCATAGCAGGAGTTTGTCTTTGATCTCTTTCCTAGGAAAACTCATGTCATTTACTATTAAAAATAGATAAATAGAAGGTACCACTTGTGCTGTGAAACTCTACCTCATTGGGTAGACTCTTGTGAGAATGATTTTTATCTTGTATCTTACCATTCCTTTGAGTATGCTTTAATTTTGATTTAATTAATTTTGAACTAGACCTGTTATTTACTAAGCTACTGCAGTGCAAATTTTGTTTGACTAAGGCTGTCCACACACCGGCTCAACCAGGTGTGGCCCTGCTGGGCTCTGCCTTCAGTGCAGCTGCTTGTGCTAGAGGTTGTAGCAGGATTTCATTAGTATAATTAAAGCTCCAGTTTATTTTGTTTACAGTTTACAGCTAGTGGGACTTCAAGCAAGGGCAGACAGGGAGGGAAATAGACCTGATTCTTTGCTGTTTTCTTAAAAAAGCTCAGAGCTATTTTTAATTGGGTACCAGGTATGAAGGCGATGCAATTTGCCCTGTGGCAGAATTGCTCTGTGGGTGCTGTCACTTCCCTTGGTTTTTTGTCTGTGTTTTTTTTTTTTTTTTTTTTTAAGAACAACTTTCCTTCTCTTCCTTCCTCTTTCCTTCGCTTGTTGACTGAAGAGTAGCTGAGTTTCCTAAGCTGTGTTGGGATGGGTTTGAAGTGTTTGACCTAGCTGGAGAGTTTTGAGACAGGTGCCAAGGTTGGCAGCTTTTTGTTTTGTGAGATGTGTTTAAGGTGCTTCTGGGTGCTGACAGTGTAAGAATATCCTGAGAGGAAAATTGTGTCTGTGTTTGTGAGCCTCCTTTATAATATCATTTACTTATCTAAACCTCTGATTTCATAGCAGAAGTGCTGGAGACCCTTTGAAAGGCGGTGATGGCATGGGCAATGCAAAAAAATACCTTTTCTTTCCTTTAAAGAGCTGCCTTAGGTATGGCTTCTTTTTTGAGATGAGACATCCAGACATGTTATCTACATGCATTTATTGAGACCAGGGTGATTTGCCTCCTGTCATTTAATGTGTCACTTTGGGTGTAATTGTAACTCCACTGATTAGTAATTGCTGTAGAAGTTGGGAGTATCCTTGGAATGGCAGTTAACCTCTAATAACACCAATTAGCATATATTGGATAAGCACTGGATTTCTGTGAAGATCTGAAGGATATGTCTGGCAAATTTAAACTCCTGGTTTATTCCCCCTGAGAATTCCAGCAGTAATAAGAGAATTGGCCATGTCTATTATTTCCCTACCCACTTCATGACTATATAAAAGTGTTTATTCTCAATATAAATGCCAGTTTTTCCCCCACCTTTGGACACCCCTTTTATTCAGCTGTCTCTGCAAGGGTGTGCCAGGAAAAGGACTTTACAAAGGATGTGGTAAACAGATATTTCTTTTTCTTTCTCCTCTTCTTGCCCAGCTCAAGACCCACATCACCCTAATGCTCCCAGGCCCTGAGTAAAACATTTGTTGCCTTTCTGCTCAGCTGTAGGTGCAGGACAGACCTTTTCCAGGTGGGTGCAGCTGTCCCTGCCAAGTGGCTTCACTCTGGTCACCAAGTTTCTGGTTTCTCTCCTGCCAGCTCCTGCATATATGCATGCCTCCTGTAAATTTTTAATGACTTCGCTCAAGCAGAGGTTTGTTCTTGGTGTTGAGTTAATTTGCCAGGCTGAGGTTAAAACGAGTTTACCTATCTGATGTGATTGAAATGAGTTTGTAAAGATTAGGAGCAGCTGCTTTTGAGTATTTGGCATTTAGGGATGGAATATTTGTGGTGAAAATTGGATCGGGCTTGTAACACTGGAAGCAGGCTGAAAATGAAGTGCATCCCCCAGGGATTATAACTTCCCTTGCATTTTTTTAGTACTGTGAAGAATGGATTATGTGTGACACAAGTAATTAAAATTCACTTTTAAAGTCTGTTAAGTGTATATTTTTGCTATAAAGACAGCCTGGCTGACCACGAGGTGCAACTTGACAGTAAAATCAAGCTCTCATATCTTGAAGGCAGTCTAGTGTCTGCCTTGAGCCTGCTAAGTGCTCCAAACATGCACAACCTGAAAAGCAGGCCCCTAGTATTTCAGTTTGGGCATCATAAATGAGGGATTTGGCCTTTATCTCTCCTTTCTTCAGATATTTATTTGGAGAAAGACAGCTACATGACGCCCTGAAGGACTACTGTGAAGATAAAATATGAGTATCAGTGTTCTGTCACCTCAGTGCCACAGAATATTTCTTTTCTCCTGTCTTCTTCCCAGGAGAAAACTAATACATTTTCTATTTATTAATGTGGTATGTGGTAAATGAGAGCCACAAGTGACATAATGAATAGTAAAAATGTATTTAAAATATAAGGCAAGGGGGAAGGCAAATAAATCCAAACACTTATCATAGTTTTGGACTACATTTCAGCATGCTGATGAGCCGTTCATCACAGAACAGCAGAGACCTTGAGAAAAGATTATAAATAAATGCAGATATACAAATATGAAGTTCTGGGTTTCTGTTCTTCTTTGTTTTTTTTTTTTTTTTTGGTTTTTTTTTTTTTTTTTTTTTTTTTTTTTTTTTTTTTTTTGTGTATTTGCATTGTTGGCAAGAGTTAGCTTCACACCCTTGGGTCTTGTCTTTGCAAGAGTAGTTCCTTGTAGAGTTTACTTCAGAGAAGACAGTCAGTACAAAAACATCCCAGCCTCAGCAGCCTGTGGAGTTCCTGGAGAGTGCAGCACTTTGCTCTGGTGGCAACGTTTGCACACAGGAGTAAATGTAGCAGTGTGGGCAGTGAGAGGCCTGCAGGATTTATGGCTACATTGTATAGGGCATGGGAGAAGAAGGCTGCAAGGCCCAGGATTGAAACCAGTGTTACAGTGTATAGGGGCTAGAAGGTGCGGGACTGTGGACAGAAAGAAATGCTGGTTACTGAAAGGAGCAAGTATCTGTTCTGAAAAGACTGCATCTCTTCCTCTAAGCAATCATGATGGTCCAGATCCTGCCCCTTCATCCTCTAGGCCTTATAAATGCACAGGGACATTATGAACGGTGTGTACTCCTTAAGTCTCTGCCTCTATCCCCTTTTTATTGCAGTAATTAATAATCTAAGTGGATTAAGCACCTGATTCCTCTGAGAGGTTGAGAACTCACATCCAGTGGAGGTGTTGCTAGTGCCTGGTTTTGAGTGCTTGCACTTTGATTGCCAGCATCCTCCCTCAAGGAACTTGATCAAGGGCAAAGACTACCCCAACAAAAGAAGAAAAAAAAAAAAGAAAAATCAGTGGGCAAAGGTGTTACAGGATCATCTTTCAAGCTCAAATATGTTGTATTGACACATGATGAGTGACGGGGGTTTCCTGAATTTATTTGCATGCAGGTAGCAAATGTGTCCCAGAAAAAAATTGAAAATATATCCAATTTATTGTTATGGATAGTGATGACAAAAAAAAAAAAAAAAAAAAAAAAAAAAAATGCTGTCTTTATTTAAGTAGCTAAATATCAAGATTCAATACTTTGAGTCTCCAAGTTGTCTTGCCATGGTCTTATTTAATGATTTTTAATAATGTTTCAGTATCATGTGATTTTGGGTGATAATTTCTTAGGAAAAAGCCATGGTTTGCTTTCTTGAGGAGATTAAATATTGGTGGTTGAGGCAATAGACAGGCAGTCCTCACCAAATGACAACATTTCCATTGGTGGTCTTGGTCACAACAGAGTGACCCTGTTGTCCCTTAGTGAGAACAGGAGAGGACAGGTTCTTCCATCCTTTTATGCTGGAAATGTTGATTTGACTTTCTCTCTTCACCCTGTGATTCGGGGGTTAAAGGCTTCTGGAGGCTGCCTGCAGAGGCATCATCTGCTCCATCATACAAACTGACACGTGGCTTTTTTATTAAGGTACTTTGCATGTCTTAAAGCAAATCACAGGGCCATTATGTGATTTAATTTGCTGCTTTAAAGTCCCTTCTGAAACAACAGCTCCTTTCTTAGTCTGTGTGCACGTCTGTGATGTTTATTCCTCTTATTCCTCCTCCTTGTAGGGGAGTAACTTGGTAGTTTTTTTACCATCCCTGCTGGAAACTGGTGTTGGTTCATCGTGTTTCTTTGTTGTTTCTTTTTTTTTGGTTCATCGTGTTTCTTTGTTGTTTGCTGCTTTCATGTTATTTCCTCCCCATTCTATTCCTTCTTGCAGAAGGGGTAATGAACAAATTATTAACCTTTATTCTTGGGACTGTACTCCTATTGTTGTTCGAAACACAGGCTGTTGGTTCAGGGTACAACAGGAGAAAGAAGTGCATTAAAGGCAGTTTTTTCCCAACTTCTCCCAGTTAAAATAATGAGAGTAGTTTGAGTATTAAAAGGAAGAAACAGATGGATTGCTACATTTACTGCTAACATTTGCAAATACTGACTACTCCAAAGCTGTTATGCTGCTGAAAAGCTAAGGACTCATCAATATTAGTTTTACATTCCATAGCCCTTGATGGAAAAACCAACAGAGTCTTCATAACAAAGGGGAATAAAGTCAACTCATATTTTTTGAGGGGTGAATATTGTCAGGAAGACAGGCTGCCAGGAGCAGCTGGAAGGTGTTAGAAAATAAAAAGAAGCAGAATTAATGCTTCTTTTTTTGTAAGAAGATTTGACAGATAACATCCAAGGGAGAACACTTCACATGAAACCCATGCAACAAAAATACTGCTGTGTAATTACAGATGTTGCTGAGTTGAGCAACTCCCTGCTAATCACATTTAATTAACATAAACCCAGTTGCAAGGTGATTTTTGGGTGATTTGAAGAAGTGTGTAAGATCAAAAGGACTGGTTCTGGTAAAAACCAGATAGTTTTAACAGAATGATACAAATCCATGCTTAAGCAGAATTATGGGCACAGCAGATCAGGGGGGTTTGGGAATTTTCTGTAACTCCTAGAAGTGTCTCCTTTTGCCTTTCCTTCTGCAAGGGCAGGGGTTTAGTCTCATATTATACTTTTGCATGTTAGTAAGCTTAATACAGCCTCATTTTTACTTGACTGTTCAGTTGCCTTTTGACTTACTGCTGTGGCACAACAGTTTTAGACATTTCTTTGCTTTTGTATGCTGTACAGGGCATTCAGGGTACTAAATTTGGAAAGCATATTTTGGTATCTTGTTGATATGTAATTTGTTTGTGGCAGTCTTGTGCCTGGAAACTGTTCTAGCAGAGATGAGTGAAAGTGTTTCTGGAGCTCTGGAATAGAAGAAGAGGTAGCTGAGAGTCATGAAGTTGTTATTGAAGGAATAAAACAAGTACATTTGTATTTGTGTGAAACAGACTGCAGGAGATGATTTAAGATGGCACATAGTCCATTTTTTCCAAACTGTACCATGCTTGTTACTCATTTTGGTTTTGGAATGGTTTTCTTTTTCCTTCAGTTCTATAGGTGCTGGTGCAAAAACAGTGTAGCAATGGATCAAAGAAAAAATGATAGTTTTGTCCCAAGTATCACGCAGCTGGAAGATTTCCTGACAGAACATGACTCCAACGTGGTTTGGCTGTTAGTAGGTAAGGTTAACTCTTCGGTTTTGGTTAAATTTCTTTTATGATACCATAACAAAGGATTATCATGTCAGTCAGCTACAATATCTTCCTTTTGCCAATATGTGCCTACCTGCCATTTAATCTGCTGTGGTTTGGAAAGTGATCTAAGGACTATTGTGTTTAATGACACAGCTTCCAGACTAAATTGTGTTCCACAATGAGCCTCTAAGCCAAGCTGTCATTTAAACAGTTATGAGCTGGATTTGTAAACATGCCTGATTTAGGTATGCTGATTTTTTTTTTTTTTAGCACTAGTGCTATTGCTTATATCGGTGTAGGTATTTTTATTTTCTTAATCTAGAAACAAGTGGACCAAGGACAGCAAAATAAATATGAAATTTTACTCAGGTCCATGTAACAATACTGAAAGTGTGCAGTGAATTCAGACTTTTCCAAAGGTAGATAATTAGATAATGCCTGCTTTCCAGCCTTGACTCTTGGACTTAGAGTGACGGGCAAGACAGGAACAACGACTTTATTTTTTCACTTTCACTTCCGACAAGTTAAAGCAGTCTGTTTGCTATTGACATACTGGAATTATTTTTCCGTAGGCAAAATTAAATAGAAAGCACGTAGGTAAATTATTTGAGGGTGCTTACTGTTTGTTATCTATTTCACTTTTAGTATGTTGAAATGGAAAGTTTGTACTCAACATAGAGTTCTCAGTGTAGTCAAGATGAAAACAGGGGAAGTCACTGGTAGTAGCTCATGGTAAAACAGGGAACAGATGCAAATAGATCTGAAAATTGTCTTCAAAAGCTTTGACTTGCTTCCTATGATGAGGTTTGCATAGAAACACATTGGAGTGGTGTTTATTAACTGACCCAGTTTGAGCCAGCCTTTCCTCCTTTGACTTTATGTGCTGACCTGTGGCATCCTGTTATAAGGGAACATAAAAAGATACCATTTTTTTCCTCTCCTGAATGCTGAAACAGCTGACTGCTGGTCTCAGTAAAAGGTGATGAATTCCAGAAATGCACGTGCTCATTAAAGAGCTGTTGCTCACTTGTGGAATAATTTCTAAAAATCACATGCAGTAAAACTTTGGAAATGCAATTTCCAAAACTTGGTTTCAGTGAAGAAGCTTTAAAAATCAAGAATATAATAACAAAATTAGTGAAGTTTATGAGATTTAGTGAAGGAAAAGGCTACAGTTTGTGGCATAGGTGAGTCTAGTGCTGAAGGCAATGGATCAGGACTGAAAAGTGCACTGGTTTCCCAATTTTTCTCAGTATGTTTCGCCTTGAGAGGGCACCTTCTTGACTGCAGCCATCTAGCAGTGCCAAGTTGAACTTTAACCTCAAATGAAACTCCATGGGCCCTCAGTGTATGAGTCATCCCACCTTTCTCCCTCCCCACAGAGGACCAGCAGGGAGGAGCTTACTCACCTGAAAGTGGGGGAGGTGAGCGCTGTCCTTGGAGTGTGCCTGCCCTCAATGCCAGCTGGAGTTTCTTTCCTGGGATGTAGATTCCTCCCTCCCTGTTCTCTCCTGTGTGATCACCCTCACAGATTTGCTTTGCTTAACGTGTCAAGCAGCTTATTGCCCGGCGGTATGAGCTGCTTGAATTTTGGTCACACTGGATCCATTTTCTAGTAAGGAAATGACAAAAGTCATGGGAGTAATTTTCACCTTCTCTTTCAACAAAGTATTGTTATGAAGCAGTGGAGTATCCTACTGAAAAAAATAAACAGTGGAAGAACAGATAGTTTTTGTAAATTTTTTCTAATTTTTTTTCCCTGAGTAATTTTCTGAACTCTCTTCAAAGTTAAGGCACCATGCTCCTATGCGTCTCTGCACTTAGATTTTTCATAAAAGTTTTCCATTTTTAGCATAAATAAAAAATTCTGTTACAAAGTTCAGATTTTTTCCCTGCTTTGGGTGAAACAGAATGGTAATTATCAGTAAGGTGAATTAGAACTAGTCCATTCCTTGGCAGTGCCATTCCTTTT
Organism: Anomalospiza imberbis; assembly: GCF_031753505.1. NCBI lineage: Eukaryota > Metazoa > Chordata > Aves > Passeriformes > Viduidae > Anomalospiza > Anomalospiza imberbis. The sequence continues at coordinate 39,449,541 of NC_089684.1, read as the reverse complement.
GGCTTTGTCCTTCTGGAAGCTTAGAGAACCCTTGTAATTAGAAATAGGTTACTAGCCCTTAATCAAACAAAGTAAAAATTACTTTGGGGATTAGCAGACCTATTTTTTTTTAAAACTTGTTTCTCATTGGATTGCTATTTCCTTTTTTCCCTATCAAATTCCATGCTTGAACTGTTGAGGTATTTCTGCTAACCCAAGGGCTGGTACATTTCTCTAAGGAGGCAGCATTGTAGGAAATGGTTTTGTATATGATATTATTTCCTGTGATAATACATGAAAGACTAGAAATTTAAGTTACAATTCGCAATTTGGAGAAGAGTAGGGAAGGTATGTAGTATGACTTTGGTGGTACTGGGGCTTTTTAGCCCCAGTAAATGTTCTGAAATAAATGTCCATGTGGGACAATACATGTTACAATTCAATCTATAAAATCTAATTCTTAGATAAGTAATGTAATGAAATAATGTGGTGCCTTCTGCAGGTCCTCTGGGGGGACAGTTTTGTTTTTTTTATATTGGGGAATGGAAGAGCAGTGAAGAATGTATATTCTTCTGGACTTCCTGTTTCCCCTTTTACCCCCCATCTCTTCACATCCTTCTCACACCGTCTCTCTGAAAACACCCATTAAAGTATCCTATCTGTTGCAAATTTTTTTGGAGAGCAGGAAGAACACTGCTATGCCTCGTAGTCCTAATAGATAAGTTTTTTTTTATCTGGGTTAGTGTACTTTAAAAAATGCTTTAATTCATTGTAATCTTTCAACAGCAACAATATTGTCCTGTGGATGGATTATCTACCTAACTTATTATAATTCCCGGAACATTGGACTCATTTTAACGTTGGTTCTTAACAGATTATATAAACATGGCTACATCCATATTGGTAAGTTATGATTAATGTAATGCCACTCTTTGTCTGCTGCTGTTTATCATACCTCAGTTTGCTAAAAACTTGAAGTAAACTCAGTGTTCGTTCATTAGAGTGATTAGAAAACATTCAGTGGATTCAAAGCAGAGACTCAAGCCTTGAGTCCCTGTTCCAGCACTGCCCTTGCTTTCTAAATAAGCTGTCAGAACAACTAATCACAGGTTGATCCATACTGGGACTGTGATATGTAGAATTGATACTGGCTAGAACATTTTGCATCAAAATCCATTAACTTTTTATTAAAGTATTTTAAAACTTTTTTCAATAAAACGGGTCAGTACAAATCACTTGGGCACTCACCCACTTACAAAAATACCTGGTGCTGAGTCACAGAAGGCTGTAGCCCACAACCTCACTGGTCACACTTTTGATTTTCTTTCACTTGCTCCTCTGCCTTCCTCTGTCTGCCTCACAGAATAGCAATGACTTCTGTTCTGGACTTTTCTGCAACTATACATCATAAATGTAGTGAAAATGTAAAACCAAAAAGTTCCACTCACGCTTGGCCTGCCACAGACACCCTTGCAATTCAGTTGCTTATATCCTCAGGAACCTAAGAACTGTATTCCAAACCATGTTCAAGTCCAGCTTTTTTGAAGAGCAAAATAGATTAAATACTTACTGGCTGCTACACTTGATCTACAGGCTTTTATTAAAATTTCTTTGTGAAATTGCCATTATGTAAGGACAGCTGATAATGGCTGGCCAAATATGTGGTATTCTTTATGAACCTCATCAGTGAGTAGAATATAATGTTAATGAAATCCCTTTATTTACTGCTTGGTTTCAGTTGTTTAATGTTGATTTTGTTGATTTTTTTCCCCCTTTAAGTTATGGTGTACTTTCTGTGAGTGAGGTGAAAAGCCCTAGGAAAAATGTGGGCTATTGCATTACCTGCTGGTCTTTTCATACTTATTAATCCTTCTTGCTATAAACATAATTTGTCATAATTGGACCAAAATCCTTACAGCCATTTAAAATTTTTAAAAACAGTCCATCAGGAATCTTTGTTCCTCTGATTATGGTCTTGCACACAATGGCTTGAGACTCTAATTGTTCTAAACAGCTTTTCTAACTCTTTTGAGATTTGCGAGGCACCTGGATGTTCCTGAGTGACCCCTGAGTACCTCAGGGGCTTGGTTGTATTGTTGGGTGGTGCCAAACCCAGCATCCCTTAGTTATGTACTTTGTCTTCTGTGTTCTGAATCTGTGACTTCCCTTCAGAAAGGGAACTCAAGATATCCAGTTAACCCAGTTCAGATAATTGAATGCTGTATTCTCTCTGTTCACAAAATCAACAGCTTTAGGGTAATAAGCTTGTGTTTTTTTTTTTTTTTTTTATGATTAGGTTCCTTTTCATTTTCTGTGCTGTCTGGAAAAGTCATGGTGCGTGAAATCTATTTCATCACAGAGGACATGTCCATCAGGTACAGATTTCCAAGGAAGTCCCCCTTCTAAATAAGTATTTTAAATACAGGTCTGAATAGCACAAATCAAAATGTAGTTTTCCAAATGAGCAGTCTATTTGTAAGTGTTAGACTGTCTCTTTTGGTACTAGTATTTAACACTCCTACATTCTTGGGAGTTTATTTGCTGCTTTAGCCTTATCATTTGGAAGTGAATGCTGGATAAGATGGTAGTTGTCCTTCATATTTGTCAAATAAACCACTTTGGAGTGTGAAGGAGAACTGTGTTTTTACTTATGTCTTTGACTCCTTCATGCTCTTGCTCTTAAATCTGGAAGATTCATGTTGGCCAAGTAGCTGGCATTTACTTACTGAGATTCAGAATAATTTGTTTTGTGAACTGAACACTAGCAAATAGTTTGCAGTTTTGATTCTTGCTGTCGGGTTTGGAAAGCCTTGAGGAGGCAACGGATATGGGGTTTTATATGAGTTTCAGCTAAAGCAGGAATTGTGTAATACACAGTGTGCTGTAATGCTTTGTGCTTTCTTGTCACTTGTAGACTGCCTCAGCTGCAGATCTCTGCACAAACTGTGTGTAGGATATTGGATTGTAGCTCTCTCAACTTCTGTTTTATTCCAATTTATTTGATTTAGAATTCAAGATGGATTTATCATTTTTCGCTGGTGGAAGATGTACAACCCTAAGCAGAAGCAGCATGGTAGGTTTCCCAAAAAGGTTTCAAAGTTTGAATTTACAGGTAGCCTACAGAAACACACTTCCTTTGCACAGTCACAGGCATGCAATTGCTTTGTTAATATGTACCTGAAGTTCTCTGGATCCTCAGAAGGTATGGATTTGTTCACTGGTTGCAGAGGAGATGAAATAAGTACAGGATTCATTATCGGGGACATGAACCCTTCCTGACACAAACCATTAATCTTAATAGTAGCCTTCATTAGCTGGAGTCCAAGCATAATTGTCTCTGGATTGAAGTTGATAACTATGATGAATAGAGATGTCTTATGTTCTGCAAGTGATTTTAGTTTCTGAGTTTCAGTGAGTGTTGTGCTTTCAGTATTTTAGTTGAAGTGTTTTGGTAAGGGGTGTCCTTTAGTATTTGACAAGCCTGTGTCTTGATGACATCTGTGGTTACAGAAGTGGGGAAGTATAAAAAAATTCATTTTTCTTCCTTATCTCTGGCTAAAGATGGATGATTAACACAGATGCAAGAGATTAATTCTATCTGCAGAAAATACAGAAAGCATAAGTAGCCTGGGGCTGTGTGCCTAATCATTTATAGGATTAGAATCTTGTTGAGTGAAACTCAGGTCCTGCTTCTCTTGACTTTTGGAGCCATCACAGCTCCATTGCTCATTCAAGGAGGTCCAGAAATGTCAGCTATCTGCAGCTGAGTATGCTAATTGAGAGGGTCATTGAACTTTGGAGGGTTTTTTTCCCCCAGCTTGCCTTTGGAAGTGGCTTCTGCCGGTGTGAAGCCTCTTAGACTTGTCAGCAAGCTCATGGAGCTGTTGCTGTGTGAGTACCAACTCAGCAGTGGCAGCAGTGCTGCATGCAAAACCAGTCAGGTGAATGTGAGACACCACTTTAGGCAGTGATATGAGTTTGGAAGAGCTTCTCATTTCTATTTACTGAGTCACTGCTCACCCTCTGAGGTGGTAGGGCAAAAGTCAAATTCATTATATGATAAAAAAGTCATTAAAGAAGTGGAACCTAGTCTTAGAGTTAATTAGATTTTGCCAATCATGTGTTACTGTCCAATGGGTTTTCATAGGATTGTCTTCATCTACTAGTTAAAACATATTTCTCTAGTGGCTCAGGGAACAAAAAAATGAATTGAATTTAATGCAGTGAACATGGTTGCCTGTTCTCTATGGTGGCATTTTTTGCTTGGCAATATTGCAAGGCTTTAATGTTTCCTGCTGGCATTTAACGCCATGTTATCAGTGGACAAATTATCCAAGTAACCACAGAAGTTAGAGGTATCCAGGTCTGACAAAAGTAACGTGACTAAAATGCTCTTTAGGTGATAAGTCATGCTGGGACTTGAGGTTTTGTATATACTTGGGAAATGGAAGTGGTTTAGGAACAAAAGCTGGAGGATCATGTTGTGGATAGGGCACACCCCAATGACTTGGCTTAGGTGCCACAGCCCATTATCAATTTTCACATTGTGAAACAATCTGGTAGTTACTTGTATATAACCTACATAAATGCTTCTTTGAATCATTTAGTATCATAACATTCAGACTTGCTTGTCTCTTTTCCTTGCCCCTTTTATTTTCTTTTTCAAGTGTTTTAGCCAACCAAATTCATGTGTGGAGGTCAAACCTTATTTTTGTTGTAAGGAAAAAGAGATTTTGTCTCTTTAAATTCTCTTTAAAGAAATGAATTAGTACATATGATTTCATTTAGTAAATCAAGTCTAATGCTTGCATCCAGGAATTGAAAAATTACATTTATTTGTGTTCTTGATGCTGCTGAGATCTCCTGGGTGAGCAATTGTGTGTCCCAATCTTTGTCCATGTCATTCTATGCCTTTTTACTGATGCAAGTTAAGGTTGGCAACAAATGGATTTGATGGTGCTTTTATGGAAACAGGAAGGAACTGAAGCTGGCTCATTAACTTTTCTCTGTCTCCTGTTCAAGAAACCTGTGATGTCAATGTGTTCTGGAAACTTATTCTATATGTATATATTTCTATAATTATATGGAAGTTCCAGGTGCTTTAGGTGTGGTGGGGAAAGAGTGGGTTGTTGTTGGAACAGTGTTGCAGAGATGTGTGATTTTGAGGGACAGAGGAGTTTTTTATCAAATTGGGTGCATTTAATCAAGCAGATATCTCTAAACCTTGGCTCTTGGGCATCTGCATTTCTTCTTTTGACCCTGACCACAAATGTTTGCTCTGAGTTTTAATTTCTCGTGTCTTTGGGAAATGCTGCCTTCTGTTTGTACCCTCTGAATTACAGCTTGGGCACTGCTGTAATAACCATTGATTCTTCAGCTGCCTGAAGTCTGTTTGACTTAGAAAGACCAGATGAGGTTTTTAGAGCAGCTCAGGTCTCTTGAGTCAATGTGTAATGGGCACTCTTTCAACTGGGTAATTAGGGGGAAGTGGTACAAGCTTTTCCCTCACATTAACTGCATAATTAGGTCACACTTTCTGAAGCAAAAGTATGTCACAATGAGCTCTCTATATGATCAGCAGATGTTAAAACAGGTTTTAAGGATCAGAGAGCCAAGCTGGTATAACAGTTGAAATCTTAAATTTGTGAGAATGTTGACTGATTGTGCAAAATGAGTATGATCCGCTTAGTTCTGCATATTAGTGCTTTCTGTTTCTCTATAAAAGAATGCTTTTTCCCACTTCAGGCATGCTGTACCAGGGAGCTTGGCTAGAAAACCATTTGGCTTTTGAGATAGAATTGGTCTCAGTGATATCTGTGCTAAAAAGCAGAAATTTTTGCCGAGGCTTCTGTTCTACGCATCAAGAGGGATATTTGTTTATTTGTTTTCATAAATGAGACTGAAAAACTTCATTTACCATTTTGTGCACTTTCTGTCTGAATTTATTTTTGGACTGTGACCTAGGGGTGAAATGCCTTTCAGATTTAATATTTTGTATGCAGCTGTCTTATTTACCAAGTTTTACTGATTTGCTTAGAATGCTGTAATAATTTTGTGGAGTTTTTTACTGCTTTTTAATATGTACTTCAGCAGCTGTTCAGTTCTGTGTAGATTGGTTTTGCAAAATGTGCATATTTGAGAAACTGTAAATATTCCAAGGGAATGTTGAAATAGAATTAGAACCTCTTTTCCTACTATTTGGTTAGATCCAAAGGCAGAAACTCGACTGTATATTATGGTGAATGACTTCGAATTTCATGTGTATAACCGCTCTGAACTTTATGGACAACTTCAAGAACTGTTTGGCTTGGATCCCACAATAATTCCAGCAAAGAAAGATGATGAGAGAGCACAAGTGAATGGGAGGCAGAGAACACACGCCAATCTCGAAAGGTAAATAATTATTAATTTTGCTATTTTGTTATGCTTTGTTCTGCAAAGTGCGGACCTAATTGGGGAATGTTTTGCTGGCAGAATCATAATGGTTTTGCACAGTAGAAGTAACAGCTGCTCAAGACATTGAATAGGCAAAATGTGAGGATCTCTATGGTCTTGTGTACAGCTACACAAAGTGTCTTCTCCTTCCTCTTTTTGGGGTACCCCAGAAAACATGGTGTAAAAATCTAAGGAGTTTTACATGGCTTATATGCAGTGCAGTCAGATGTTCAATAATCAGCCTCTCTTTGGGCAGGACCTCGCCAGACTGATTTACTGTCAGGAGCAGAGAGGATCTAATGGGACTTGAGTCCTGCCACTGCTGCTGGCTAATTGCTAAATTTCAGAGTGGGCAGCTGCAGGATGCTGTGGCAGTCGTGAGTTTGAGGAAGGGCTCTGCCTCCCAACCAGTCTCGTGTTTTTATCTCAAGCCCTTCTTGACAGGCGCAGGAAGGATTTCTGCCTTTGAGGAAGATGTGTCTTGGGAAATGAAAGATCCCATGCCTCAACAGGAGTATTTAGAACAGGCCAAGATCCTCTGAGGAAAATTTATTTAACTATTGCTCTGAGTTAAACAAGGCATGCTTGTTTCCTATCTGTGTCAGCACCAAGGTGTAGCTCCATGTGCTTCCTGCTGTTCTCCCAGGCTTGGGAAGCTTGGCAAGTTGTCTGCTAGCAGGTCCTTTGCAGGAGGCACCCTTCTGGGAAAGGAATGTTCCCCAAGATCTGTGTTCTGAAGACCTCTAGAAGAAAAATTTGGTTGATTCTTCTGAAGAAAACACAAAGTGATAACCCCCTTCTTTTCTTTTTTTAAATTTAGTGTTAAAGTAAAAACAGAATCTCAAGACCCCTCTTCTTCATGGAGGTCACTTATTCCAGTCATTAAAGTCAATGTGAGCACGGTGAGTGAAAAGATCCTTAAAAGGAAACCATTTAAATTTGCTTAAAAAATGATACTTGCCTCTCATTTTTCTTATACATTCTATTTAAAGTTTTTCTTTGCCTTCATGCTTGAAAGAAGTTAAAATTGCATCATCAGCACTCCCCTGACACAGTCACAAATCCTGCTGGTGCTGGTGGAAACACAGTTATGTTCTAACTTCTGGAAAATACTCGTGCCTTAGGCTTAGTAATGATTTCCAGAATGTCACCAAGTAATTAAATTGTGGGTGTTGTACAGTATGGGGTGTGTTGGTTTTTTGGCAGGTGTTTGGGTTTGTTTTCTGTTTTTTGTTCTCCCCTGCTTGTTTTAATAGGGATATTTGGACACATTGTTTAAAAGTTGATGTTACATCCCAAAACCACACCCCCCCCTCAAAAAACCCAAACCAACGACAGCAAAAAATAATCGGGTCAACTGTTACTGAGTTAATAGAAGAAAAAATTCAGAGTTTAAACTATAAGGTAATATTTATAGATATGTGCAGGTTATGGCCAGGACTTGTGTTCACGTTCTTCATTTGCCTAGGGTTGATTCAACTGCATTTTTATAGGTAAATAAATACTTAATGTAAGAGATCAGTGTAAATCCTTATGTAAATATAAGAAATCAGTGATTACCAGTGAGTTACTGGGTTTGCTTTTTGATTTAGGGTCGCTTGGCATTTGGGAATCATTATCAACCACAAACACTTTGCATTAACTTTGATGATGCCTTTTTGACGTACACCACAAAACCACCTTCAAGCCACCTTGATCAGTTTATGCATATTGTGAAGGGAAAATTAGAAAATGTTCGAGTCATGCTGGTTCCAAGTCCAAGATATGTTGGTCTTCAAAATGATGAGTAAGTTTGGGGTATTTTTGTATCCATATTGTTTTATTATTTGCTTTAGGAACACAAAGAAGAGAATGTTTGTTGCACTTCAATGTCTTTATTTTACTCAGTGTGTTTAGACAGTTGCCATTTATTAGCACTCAGAAGCTTTTTGATTTTGGATCTTTGAACGAATTTCATTTATGGAGACAAGCACTGGTTTTCTGCGTTATTCTACGTTTGTGGTTTTTGTGTGTGTCCTGCTCTATTATTAAACATAGAATCATAGAATAGTTTGGGTTGGAAAGGTTTCTTTGAAGGCTATCTAGTTCAGCCCCTCTGCAATGAGCAGGGACATCTTCAATCAGATGAGATTGCTCTGAGCCCCATCCAGCCTGGCCTTGAATGTTTCCAGGGATGTGGCATCCTGTGTCCAAGGTCTTTTTTCTTCTTTCAGGTACAAGGGCTGTACCCAGGCTTTGCCACCACTGAATTTCTAACTGAAATGCAAGGTTTAAGGTGTTGACTTTTGTAAAGCTGATTCATCGTTTAGGAAATACTAATAAAAAGCCCAAACTGGGCAAAAGCTGTGTAATACTTGGTAGAGGGGAAACCATGTTATCTTTTGAAGACAGATTGCTGATCCTTTTACTTCTGTGTATTCTGCATAAGCAGGACTAGGCAGCCTGAACAAACTGAAGGAAGTCAAACACAAGCCTGAGTGCTTGCATAAAGTAATAAAATAAACTGTACATAATTTGTACCTCAGTTGGCTTTTTATCAGCCAAATACTGCTGTTTGTAACATGGCTTTATGTTTTTCAAAGAACATTCTGTGGCTGTGCACAGAATCTTCCAACATGATGACATTAGGAAATTTCTGTAACTGATATTGAAAACAAACAAGATTAAAACAAAATAGGATCAAACTATTAGCTTTTCCTCCTGCTTCCTCTAAGTATTTGCTTTTTATGCTCTTACCATTCCTGCATCTCCTGATTGCTGAAGGATGGCATCTGTGTACAAAATGTGTTCTGATTTACTGGGCAAATTAAAAAAAATGCCCAATTCACTGGAAATGGAGAATGTTTGACTCTTTAGAACCTGCCCTCTTACACTGCTTTGGCTTAAAATTTAAGCTGGGTGTTTTAACTTACAGAAATTCCTGCACGTAGTGAATATATAAACAACAGCCAAGTGACTTGATGAGATTTGTAACAAATCAATTGACAATCAATTGACAAATCAATACAAACATCAACATTTCACCTTGGAAACTGACATTTTGTTTTGCAAACATCCATCTCAACACTTTTATCACTCTTTGCAAATAAGTCCTCAGAAATTCAAGAAAAGAAAAAAATGGTGCTAGGAAAAGCAGGTTAAAGCAGAAGTTTAGAGGCAGCAGGCTCAAGGTGGTAGTTCAGGGTAGATATTAGGGAATACTTTAAAATGATAATGATAATCTCATTTTAATTTATTGCCAATATCTAGTTTGTGTTAAAGTATTTGGTCTTTTGCTGCTGTCGTTACTCGCAAAGTAAACTTAGTTTTAAGGTTCCTGCTCTGTTGCTTTTGAAGAGTTTCTGGCAGTACATGATTTCTACATCTGCTGTCTTCCATGTTTTCCAAGGTTTCCTGCCTTTGAAAATGAGCTGTGGTAAAATGGGCTATGTGCTCTAATGGGTCACATTACTTAAACAGTTGTAGGAATTGTCTTTTTTTGTCAAGAAATGACAGTTTATGAAAATGACTGAGAAGCTTCAATAGTGTCTTCTGCAGTAAAACCAGAATTATTAATATGTAAATTAACATGGGAAAGGGATTGTAATATACCAATATAATAGCGTTAGGAGAAATGTTTCATCTTGTAGTTTTATCACTTAGATCCTGTAATATTGAGGGAAGTGTTATTGAGGCAGAACAGCTTTTTTCTTCTTTTTTTTTATTAACTAATGGTCTAATTACTGAAAGTCTTGTCCCTTTGGTGTAGAGGGCTATTTTAGTAAGAAAACAATTAGCAGGTGAAAGAACAATATAGGACAAGGAGAAAGGAACTCTTGACTGAAAGAATCACTGAAAGTAAAACTTCAGTAGTTACTTGTGTTTTTGAATACCTGAGAAATACCTTTCTGGAGAAGAACCTGGTATCTTTATGCTTGAGTTAACTAGACTTTTAAGTTATTTAATGCAATAGTTATAACAATAATAGCAACATTATGATCAAGGGTTTGATTTTTTCTCAAATCATTATGCAAATCCATTATGCTGCATTTAAAATTGCTTGAATTCATAGAGATCAATCTTGGTGTGTGGATTTTTACTCTTCATCTCTTCACTCTTTCCCTGCAGACCACCGAGGCTGATGGGTGAAGGTTTTGTTGTAATGCAGTCTAATGATGTTGATATCTATTACTATATGGATGAACCAGGTACAATCTGTTCAATACAAAGGTAGTTTTGTTTTTTTTTTAAAAGGTGAAAAATCTATATGCTAAGAGAGCTAATGGGATGTTTTGGAGCCAATAGAAGTGTCATAAATATTCTTTTGCTCTGACTGCCCTTGAAGTATTGTCTGAATCTTGAACAAAGACAACACATTTGGTAATGGTGTGTACAGGTGTAGGATAGGTGGTAGTTTTGGATCATTTTTGGTCATATTTCTTGGCCTTCCACTGGAAGTCTGTGTTGAATTGTGTCTTGATATTTACATACTGTAGTGCTCTCAAGTAAAACTGACATGAGGACGCTTTGTCTTGTGCTTAAGCAAACATTTCTCATCCTACTTCGAAGCACCTCCCTTTAATAATGTGTTTATTATTTTATGTAATACAGGTCTTGTACCAGAGGAGACAGAGGAAAGTAATGATGGAGAAGCCAGCAATGAAGACAGCAAATTACAGGACCTGCCACCATGCTGGGGTTTGGACATTGTGTGTGGAAAAGGGACAGACTTCAACTATGGGCCTTGGGCTGATAGGCAGAGGTATGACCATGATTTACAGCTTTCATCTTACTATCCAGTAATACTGAGAAGGCTTTCTCAAGTTTCAATTGTGTGATTGCTCAGACTTCTAATTTGTGTGTTTTAGGGCAGACCAAGCCTGAAAGAAGAGTCCTGCCACAATGGTTTAAGATTAGTAAATTCACTGGTGTTTATCTTGTTGGCCTTCCAAAGTTAGGATTACTCTCATTATTAAATCAATAGATTATGTTCCCTTTTTGTAAGCAAAGTATTTTTGCTGTTTATCAGGTAAAAGGTTTAACTTGTTAATTGGTGATCTTTAGATTTATCAAGCTCCTGTTAGCTAATATGGGAATAAACTGCATATTGATGAGGAAATTTTAGGGAAGCAGATATCTGGCTATGAAAATACTGAGGGAGGAATAATTTATCCTTGCTTAGCATAATCAGCTGCTTGATGTTATCTCCAAAGTATTTATTATCTAGCTATTTTAATACAAAATATTAGGCTAGAGTTGTATTGTTCTTCGCTTGGTCCTGGATGTTTTGCACATGAGCATTTCTGGTGAGGACAATAGGATTGTTTAGAGAGTGAAGGACTATTAAGCACAAGTGACATAATCAGTGCTTTCCCTCTTTTCCCCTGTTAATTACAGGCTGGTACTTGGCCTTCACTAATTCTCCTGTGAAACTGTTACGATTTCCTGTCTCTCAGGAGTGTGAGGATGGCAGCCCAAAGAGTAGTCATTAGATATGATAGTGCATTTAAGAGAAAATGTCGTTTTCTAGAACCCTTTGCTAGAAATACGAGGTCAGTGAATCATTGATGATACTTTTAGTACTCCAAAGAAAGCTTGCCCTATAATGGAATGCTTTTTATAATCTTAACTGGCTCAGTAGAAAGCAGTTTAGTGCAGAGGGCAGTTTGGTGCATAGAGCTCCTAGATACATACTAGGAACTTCTGCATCCTCCTGTGGATGGATCATGGAAGTTTGGAAACTTTTAAGCTGCTACAGCAGCCAGGTGCTGGGTGCAGGAAGGAATTCCACCTCCTTGAGACCAATGTAATCTCTGCTGTCTGTGCTTCATCACTCTGCCTTTCCTGTCAAGTATTTCATGGCACGTTCTGCTATAAATCTAGAAGTGTGGTTCCCATTCTGAGGTCCTGAAGTTTTGTATTTTCTTTATTTCTGGGCTTGCATCAATTATTTATGCACAAACTCAAGAATAAATAGATGACTTGCTGCTATACTTTTGTAATAGATTTTATAAACTAAGGATTAGAAATAAAAACAAAAATATTGTTTTCTGAATTAACTTGCAGACAAAAGCCATTCATTTTTAACTTCTTGCCATTGACACTTTTGGAGATTTCAATAATGAGTTGGAAGATGAAGTTGGAATGATGAAGATATTCAGTAAACATTCTTCCTTACCACATCCACTGGTTGTCTAAAGACTCAGCTAAGAGGAAGATATTTAAATGAACCAAGTAGATGCACAAATATACATATGTATTTTTTCTGAGAACAAAAAACAACTCTTCTTTTTCTTTTTTTTTTTTTTTTTTTAATTTCTTCTCCACTAGGGATTGCTTGTGGAAGTTTTTCTTCCCACCAGACTACCAAGTTATGAAAGTCTCAGAAATTGCTCAGCCTGGGAAACCAAGACAGATCCTTGCTTTTGAGCTGCGAATGAATATCATTGCAGATGCCACCATTGATTTGCTTTTCACCAAGAACAGGGTAAATAATGAAACTTTATCAAGAAATTAACTTGTTTGCTGTGGTTGCACTGTGCTTTTTGCTTAATCACAGTTTTACTTGTCTCAGGTCTTTATTACAGAACTATGGTTTTAAAAGCTGGGTGATTTTTATCTTAGTTTTTTATAATTATGAGCAAATCTTTCAAAGAGAAATGTATTCTTAGAGGCATTACTTTAAGGTTTATTTAAGCTTTAAAGGTACATCTTAAGCCATGACATCTCCTGCAGTCTTGGGGCTTCATGATCTGGGCATGTCTTGTGCAATCTTAAATTCTGATGAAGCTCACCATGATGATTGATAAAAAAGCAATTTCTTCTGATATTGAATGAAGAGATGACACTGAGGGGAACAAAACTTGTATGTGTAGGAATTGGGATTTTTCTTCTCCTTGTTGCTGCTCTTCTAAATGGGGTACAGCATCACTTCATTGTACCACTGTTTTGTTCTTTGTGGGGGGACTGAAAGGGTTAGAATTATAGTGTTAGACATGTACATTAGTCTGTCCTCCCAGGCCTTGGATCAGAGTATTTTATGCTGTTTCTCTAACTGGACTTCAGTCAGCATTTGTTAAACCTAAAAAAGGTGTTATTTTGTACCAATATGTATTGATAGTTCATTAGTGATTTTTCTGAAGGCAAGAAAGACTTTATTCATCAGGTGCTTTAGTCCAGGTGTGGATAATGACAGCCAGAGGCATAAGTAAACCTAGAAATCATGTTTGGACTGTTTTCCTTTCTTGCAATGCAGGAAACGAACGCTGTACATGTAAATGTTGGTGCAGGATCCTATTTGGAAATAAATATTCCCATGACAGTGGGTGAAAATGGTGAGTTAAGGCTAAGCCTGATTTGTTTCCCTACTGTTTTTCCTGAACAGTTATCTTAATTCCTGTGTGTGTCAATGTTTTTTAGTGTTTTTCCTTCATAATCTTGATGTATATTCCTAAGGAAAGGAACAAAAATTACTTCATTGTACAGTTCACTGCAAGATATTAAGGCAAATATCCATCAGGGTACTTCTTGGTAGTGGACTGCTGAAGTCACTGGTAAAAATTGTTTAAATATTGGTATAACTCTTCTATCTGAATGAGCATTTGGTAACTTTTGTTTGCCAGGCTATTCACCTACAATTAAAGGGCAGCTCCTCCACGTGGATGCCACCAGCAGCATGCAGTACAGGACTCTCTTGGAAGCAGAAATGCTGGCTGTAAGTGTGCATTAATAAGCCCAAAGCTTCAGTCTCTAGAGGATTTTTAATAAAGAACATATTCATTTTTCTGTGGAGCAGTCTTTAGTTTCTTAATGCAGGAACATACCTTTTTAATGTGTTTTGCAAGACCTTAATATATAAGGAGTTTATATATACTGACATAATTGTGCATGTGTGTTACTTTTAGTGACTTAAAAAGCACTAACTTGGTGTGTAAATTATGTATTTACAAGTATTACCTTATTTACTATGTAACCACGTGTCCATACAGGCTTTGCCTTAATGATTACACTCACTAGCTCTGCTAAAGGATATGTGTGCACAAGTACTCAAAAGCACTCAACTGTGCTTGAACTACTTGAGACAGATTTAATACTGCATTATTCTTTTGTTTGCCTAATATTTCACTTCTGCAGTACTGCAATTGTGTAGATTACCCTTCTTATGGGTTTTTAAATTATCTTATTTGAGTGATTTTTTTTAATGTTTGAATTTGAACAATATATCAATGGTTGAAAAATAACCTCTTTTGGGGGATTTTCTTTTGTTGTATTGTGAAAAGTGATGTTTTTGATGAAAACTTTGCATTTAAAATTGCTTTGTACATCTACAGCAGCAGATGTATCTGAAACTCATACTCTACCTTTCCAAATAAATGAATACACTAACACTTGACCTTCAAATACAGAAGGAGAGACAGAGATTAAATTATTAAGGAACTGGAAGTACCTTCTGTTCATCCCAGCAGGAAAACAGTTTTAATTATTCAGCAGGGTACATATGTGAAAACTGCTGAGAGACAGGGTCAGGCATTGTCATCTTTTCAGGTAATCCTGATGCTTTAATGTCTTGTTCACAGTTCCATATCAATGCCAGCTATCCCCGGATATGGAACATGCCGCAGACGTGGCAGTGCGAGCTGGAGGTTTATAAAGCAACCTATCATTTCATCTTTGCTCAGAAGAGCTTCTTTGCAGGTAACCTCTTTGCTAAATAAGTTACATGTCAAATAGTCTTTCTTCGACATTTCTTTTCAAATTTTGCTGAATTGTGCAAGGTCAAGTTCTCTGTTTTCATGTATGTAAGGCAACAAATCGTTTCTGAGGACAAAGTTCCTGATGCCTATGGAATGTCCAACTATATAATAGTCTTACATTTGAGTAGAAGTACAAATAATTTAATTTTATAACATCTAAATGAATTTGATCTGCAGTTAAGTGATCTGAAATTTATTTCTTACTAGAACTCTTATCACGGCTGCTGATTTGCTTAATATTTGTCACCCATGATATTGATTTCTCCTGGTATGTCTCTTTGCTTGGCTCATTTTCAACTACCTGGGCTTTGGACTGTGTACCTGTGGCTGACAGATGATGAGGAAAAGTAATTTGCTCCTTAGGAATCTGGCTGTGAGGAAGAAGGCAATGCAAGGTGGTACAGCACCACCCAACTGTTGCTGGAAGCTCCAGCTGCAGTAATGGAAAGAATACAGCCCCATCACTGTGGTGCTGCCTGGGCTAATTAGCCCTGCTGGGAGGAAGGTTTAATTAGTGCAGGCAGGGTGCCATGCTAATAAAGTTATCCCCTGAGTGAGGCCAGAGCCATTGTCTGGGTAGTGCCACAGTGCCCAGTGTAACCTGCTGCCATGGTCAGAGCAAAAATCAACTTCTCCAACACAAAAATCCTAAGGAGTCACTCACCTGATAGCTACTAACTCACTTTTTATTACTTGGTGTGGGTCCAGATTTGATCCAAGACTGGTCCAGTGACAGCGCACCTGATATTTTTTCGTTTGTTCCATATATGTGGAACTTCAAAGTCATGTTCCATCAGTTTGAAATGATCTGGGCAGCAAATCAGCACAACTGGATTGACTGTTCCACCAAACAACAGGAGAATGGTGAGATCACTTTTTTTATTTGAAGAAGCAGCATATACAACAAAAATCATCACCGGAATACAGTGTATACAAATGTATATAGAGAGAAAGTACTAGAATTCCCCCAAAACCTTGCTGGGTAAAGAAAAGCACCAAGATATTAGAGTTATTTTTATTGTTTGCCTGCAATTTCCTTGTGCTCAGTACAGTGTCTTTCTAGAAAGAACAAGCTGTAGGTAGTAAATACTTTCAGAATAATTACAGTAATTTATTATTCCAAGTACAGTGTAGTTAAATAGTAATATTCTGTGTCATGACTTGTTCAGTATCTTTTAATTACTTCTATCTGTATGTTTGATATTTTGTGTAAGAACAAAATAGGGAGTAATTTTGACAAATTTATTTGTATTTCCTTTTCCCTCCCAGTTTATCTAGCAGCTTGTGGAGAAACTCTGAACATTGTTTTTTCTCTACCTTTCACTGACTTTGTTCCAACCACATGCAATACTAGATTCTCCTTAAGGGTAAGATCTTTTGTCTTGTAAATGTGAGACTCTTTCCTGAAAGAAAAATAGTCTTTTTCACTTTCAGTTCATAGAATTTTTCTTTAAGTAACCCAGAGGAAAATTATTTCAGTTTCCTTGTGTGAAACATTTAATCATAGGCTGTTTTAATTTATATATACATATATACACAAACATGAAAATATTTCTGAGAAACACAAACATGCATATGCTTCACACATAAATATAGATACACATTTAATATGTATATTATATATACTTAAATTGTGCGTCTCTGTGTGTGTTTTATCACTTGGAATTTTGTTCCCCTTTTTTTATGTCATGGGAAAATCTAATGTGTGTTCAAAGATAGAATCAAATACTGTACTGGCTATCCCCAAACGGTTTTGGAAAGCCATGATCTAGATTTTTAAGAGGTTCTGTAGCATAAATAATGATCACAAAGTGTTTTTAACAGATGCAGATAATTCTTTGAATTATTGTACTTTTTGTCTTCCTTAAAAGAAAAGCTGTCTACTGCTGCTAAAAATAAAAAAAACTAGTTGATGGTGATGTAGCTAATTTGGTATAATTTGATAGCAAAGAAATCAATGTTTTATAGGTTTCTTTCTTTTTAAAGTGTGATTTAGTTGAGATGTGGAGTAAGCTTGTTTTAGTTATTTAATTTCTGCAGTAGAAGAACAGTGATCACTAAAAGCTGTCCAGTGTTTTATAGACTACTCTGGTTATGTGCAAGTTATTGGACTTGTAAGCCTTCAGAACTGTAGAGCTCTTGGGATTGCACTGCAACTTGCTGGGAAACAGATTTCTTGACTAATTATGCCCGTAAAATAAAGATGATGGCACATACGAACATGAAAATAGTGTGAGCATTGTGCATAAAGTGAATGTAAATTAACTTTCCCGTTGCTGATATTTGATTTTTAGGGAGAAGATGTTGATCTTCATTTGTATCTGCCCGATTGCCATCCTAGTAAATATTCCCTTTTTATGCTGGTAAAGGATTGTCAGCCCAATAAAATAAGTCCTGAGTCTTGTATTTCTGCGGAATGTCAAAGTGGTCAGAAAACGGGCAAACCCAAATGGAGGAACATTACTCAAGAAGAGTGAGTTTTACTGAGATATTTAGATACATGTTTGTATCTTTATGTTGACTTTTCTTATTTTTTTATTTTGTTTGTGATTCATGAACTTTTGAGGTTGCTTTAAAGATACTTAAAAAAAGTATTGTGCTTGAAATAAAAGTGTGCTATTTCCTTTTGAAAGGGCTGGATGGGTTGAATGCTGGACAGTCCCAAGTGTTGTGTTTACAATTGACTACTCCTGGCACCCAATTTATCCTCAGAAGGCAGATGAGCAGTTAAAGCAATCCTGTAAGTGTCACTACCTTTTCTTTGTTAGCATGGTTCATTTGGGAAGCTGCTGGGACTTTGGATCACACTGCTTCCACCTGCAGAGACAAACTTGGAACTGAATTGCTGTTTTATGTTTCAGGGGAATGTGTTGATCATTAGAATGCATTGATTAAAACCTGACAGGATTCCATGCTGCTGCATTTCAGGATGTGTCCCAGTTCCTTGTGTAAAAAAGAGGATACTGTCTGCAGTTCACTTCTCCTTGTCCTTATCAAAGTGGATCTCTTAAATGGGTTGTTGAACAAGATAAAATATCACTTGGTATATTAAACATCAGTATATTAAATAGGAAGTACAATAATTTTGGCCATATCATGTTCCTTACGTTTTCTAAGTTTTTTTGACTTTTGGATTTTGTGATCTCATCTTATGATTTAAATGTTTAAATACATCATATATGAGATATAATAATACTTCCTTCCCTTTATGGATATCAAACTGCAATTTCATTGTTCACTGTTAAAGTGAACCATCAGAAATGAGTGTTGGACTGGTCAGTCAAATTCTAGTGTCTAAGAATTTATTTTAACTTAACTGTCTAAATGTTTCTAGGTAACTAACATCCTATAAGTATGTGCTTCCAAAAAAAATTTATAAACACAGAGATTAAAGTAAGTTAATTTAAATGCACAGGGAGGTATGCTGGAAGTTATGGGGTTACATAAAAGTCTTTCAGGCTGAGATTCTAGAAGCAGACCTGGAGGAGAGATGTTAGAATAATGAGGGCTAATTTGAAAGGGCCACAATCAGCAGGTGTTAGAAGACATGCTGGATGGCATTTTTGGGGTTGGGTTCCAACAATTCACATCTAAAAGAACTCTAATTTGTGAGGATGAAGCAGAAAAGGTGAGATTGGTTTTGCAGATGCTCATTAAGTGCTCTTGTGAGACTGTCAGCTTGCGTCATATGTGCATCCCTCACATTCTGAGAACATTTCCTCGTATTTGGAGCAATTGAAACCTGCATTTGCAAGTTTATACATACATAGGTAAATAATCTGCAGCTTCCTCCAGTGATTAATTCAGCAGTCCACCTCACTCTACTCCCTGGTGCTGATAGAATGTATCTGTTGCAGTAGCAACATCAGTATTTTATTTTGCGTCAGTCCGTCAGACTCTGAGAAATATGTTGCATTACAAAAGCTGTAGTTTCTATAAAAAGTGGTCATCTCACTGCAGCATTTGGCTGATGCATAACTCATAAGATGGTGACTGAGCAAGGACTGTAGACAATAATGGGGAGTTCAAGCCTTGGAGGTTTCTGGCTGCAGGTGTCTGTAGTTCTGTATGTGCCAGTTCTTCCCGTTAAATTGGCACATGAAATCTTCCTCCAGCTGGAGCATCAATTTTTGATGGTTTTCTCATGGAGTTCTCTACTCCCCAGCAATCAATTCACTTCCCCAAAGTACTTCCAGTTACTCATTACATTCTCATTGCCTTTCCTCACTTAAGAAAGACAGTTTTTGAGCTCTCTGGTTCTTAAGTCCAACTAGAAAGAAGGGATCGGAAATAGGATTTGAATTTCCAAACTACTTTGTGACTAGAGTAATTGAGTTGTTGGAGACAAAATTTTGGTCTACCGGAGCTACTAGTTCAGAATAGATGTTTAGTACAGCTTTGCACTTTGCATGTTTATTCTCTCTTGTTTGTCCTGCAGTAGCTGTGTGGCTGTGGGAAATCTGCTCTGCTGAAATGAAAGCATGTCTCTGCTTAACTTCAAAAGCAAGATAAATACGCTGAATACTTTTTTTTCAGAACTTCAGGGATTGTTTTTCTCTTGCATAATTAACATTGACTAAAATAGTCAATATTTTCTTGTCTTCCCATGGTTACTCAAGATGAAAACCTGTTCTGTAGCATAGACACGCTAATGTAATCATACAAGTTAGGTGCCAAAAGTTGTATATTTAATACACATTCCTCTTGGCTGAACTTTGTCCAACAGAGGCCTAAGTTGTAATCAAAATCTATTTTCTACTCTTCTTTTGCTCCCAAGTGTCAGAAATGGAAGAAACCATGTTGTCTGTGCTAAGGCCATCGCAGAAAACCAGCGACAGTGTGATTTCATCTCCCACAGCTTCCACCCGCCTTCCCCTTGACCCCTCGGAGCTGCCCCCAGATAAGCTCCATGTGGAGCTGGAACTCTCCCCAGATTCCCAGATAACCCTGTATGGACCCTTGCTCAAAGCCTTTCTCTCCATAAAGGTAGGCAGAGGAGCACGACTTGTAAAATTCATGGGTAGCCACTTGTAGGAAAGGGAAAGAATTCGTTTTGAAATGGAAAATTCAAATTCTGAAGGACATTTGAATTTGGATCAAAACTTTTGGTAGGCACTAGTTCTAGTTGAGAATTGCTTTGGTGATCTGGTATAGCTGGGATGAATTTTATTGTCACAGGTTTATGAGAAGACTTTTTCTTTCAAGAAATACTGCATGTTCTGGACATGTGCAGAAAATTTCTTCTTTCAGTTTTCCACTAGTAAAATAGAAAAGTATTCCATGATTATGACTAGAGCTTATCTAAACTCCAATTTTAATGCCAAGTTATACCAGAACCCATGTTTTTGGTGCATTTTAAGTTCTGCTGTGTGTTGTTTTTCTTAGCTAGATTCCATGACATTCCTGGAGTTAGGATCATGGAGGGTACTGGGGAAGGACATGAGAGAGTAAGCTTAATTTAAAAGGCTTCTTCAGTAAATATTGGAGAAGGATTATGCATCCTTTTCTTGGCATTAATCCATTATGCTTTAGAATGTGTGTTTGGTTTTTTTGCTGTCTTGTCTTCCATGACTGATTTTTTTTTTTTTTTTTTTTTTTTTTTTGGGTGTCTAAGTTTAATTCCTTCCCATCTCGCTAACCCTCCCTTGTGGTGACAAAAGCCAAGGCAGTTTAATGTGTCAATTCTGTTTGACAAACAGCAAAATGCTTGGGGTTTGGTTGATTTTTGTGGTTGGTTTTTTTTTTTTTTTTTTTTTTTTTTTTTTGTGTGTGTGTGTGGTTTTGGGTTTGTCTTTTTTGGTGGGTTTTTGCTGGTTTGTTTTTCTCTGAACATCTGTTTCAACCTGTGCAGATAGGCTAAGTTAATGCTTCTGGAGGCTGGTGTTTTGGAACAGAGGTTGAGGAATTTTCTGAGACAGGTGATCAATATAAGGACTCACTGAAACAGTAATTTTCATGAATTTCCGTCAAGTATAGCACGTAAGCAAGGAGTAGCAGAAAATACTGTTTTGTAGAGTATAGGACTTGAAAATATGCTCATTATTTTTTCATGTTGTTGATAAAATAAATAGGATTAAAATTAGGCCAGTACTGCATCTTGAAGACTTGATTTCTCCTGGTACAGAGCAAATGAAGCCATGTTTGAATTGTTTATTGAACCCTCTTTTTGAATCCCATAAATTCATGAGGGAGTTGTGGCTTTTCAAGCAAAGCAGCACCATTTCAGTACTTTTTGCCTCTGGAGATAAATGCAAACAGTGCTATGTTAGATCCCTGATTCTGTAATGATTTCATTTTTAGGTGCAGATTTCTCACGTGAAATTTAGCTTTTCTATTCTAATTCTCAAGAGAATTTTTGATTAATAGCTTGTTTATGAAAATGTGCATTTATTGCTCTTTTTAGCATTTTTGTGACATTGTTTAGAACTTTTAGTCCAGCTGTGCTGGGATCATCTCTTGCAAGATTTCTAGGAGGTTTTTTTTTTTTAATGTTTGTTTTCCTGAGTTGTGGTTGTTTTCAGTTTGTTTTCATTGATCTTTTTTTAATACATAGTGTAGAGATCCCTGGACACACATTGTCCGTGCAGCTTTGTTAAGCCTTCTGATCTTGGGAGGTAGTTTTTTGGTGTAGCACACCCTGCTAAGGGTTTACTGTCTGGAAATGAATGGTTTATAGGTCCTGGTATTCACAGCAGGAGTTGTCAGGAGTGAGTTACTGGAGCACCGACCACCCTCTGCTGGGTCTGCCTTATTAAAAATCACTGGAAGAAAATTCTTGAGAGTTTAGCTTTTCTTTTAAGGGAGAAGATGTGATAGATTGCCAGAAACCTGATGGATTTTCTGTTTCCCAGTAGAATTTGGCAGTGTTACTTTGGCCTTAGATAATTGAAGAGTATTTGCTTAGACACAAGGTGGCTTTTAGCTCTTACCCGAGCAAGAAATGTTTATGACCTAGTATTTTAGAAGCATGCTTAAGACTTTTGAGCCTGCTGAAAAAAAGGTTCAGAAAGTTGGATGGGGCTGACTTCCTGCAGGATGTGTTTTGTGTTCTTACTCTGTTATGCATCTTTAAAAGCACAAAGTCTGTTTAAAAGTGTCAGTAATAATATTTCAGTTAGTTCTGTTGCATGTGTCTCAATACCAGTAGTGTGAGAACTACTGAGCTGCCTTAATTTTCTGCAAAGCACAATGCCTAAATTTGTGCACTTAAACTATCCAGTTTTCATAAAATAAAAGTATCTATGTTCCTTTAGCTGTAGGTTATAACTATGCCACTTATTTTAGGGAGGATTAAAACCAGAAAATTTGATTTGTATTTCAATTCATTGCCTTCATGTTTTTCATTTGTTTTCCATATGAAAACAACATAACAATTCTTTTTTCATAACAATTATTTTTTCTAGGAAAATTATTTTGGGGAAGATGACATGTACACTGATTTTGAAGAGGTTATTTCAAGCCCTGTTTTGTCCCTGTCAACATCCTCAAGCTCTGGCTGGACAGCTGTAGGAGTGGAAAATGACAGAAAAGAAAATGAAATTTCAGTCAAGCCTGTTCACCCTCTTACTTTACGCCCATGGGATATCACTGTGCTTGTTAATTTGTACAAAGTGCATGGGAGATTGCCAGTGGTAAGTACTTTATAATAATAAAAGAATTTGCTTCATGTAATTTATTTTTTAGTTTCATAATCTGGAACCACATTTAACTGCCTGGAACATTTAGTTGCTGTGGTGCTTACCAAGATGTAAGTGTACATACCAAAATATGTAGATACTCTCTGCTGAAACTTGTCTATCTAAACAACTTTGAGACAGGATTTATTTTGCTTATCTGTGAGGCAGAACTGGATAATTTTTTAATATGTTTGTTATTCCCAGAACTTGATTTGTGTGATATTTTTGATTGACCATTACAATTTCTCTGCTGATTAGCAAATTTGCCTTAAAATGGTGCAATCTGCTCTATGCTCCTGAGTTCTGAGGGAACCCCGGAATAAAAAATCCAGATAGAACATTGGGTTCACCCAAATCTTTTTGAATTGTTGTTTATTGTTGTCAAAAGGTTCTTGAAGTTGCACAGGCTTCTTCTTGAGTATCCACTGAGAGGAAAATTGGCATACTTCCCGCTCACAGGTTTGCGCCTGATAGTAAAGTTTCAGCCATGTTATGTACTTTTAGGTTCTGAAACAGGTGTGTATATCTTTTATTTCAGCATTGCAGTCCAGATGGTCCAGACTGCCCTACAGCTTTCTTGGAGAGGCTGTGTTTCGAGATGAAGAAAGGGTTTAGAGAAACAATGCTTCAGCTTGTATTGTCTCCAGTGAATCTGTTTCTGAATGACAATTATCAGGTAGTCAATCAGTGTTTGTGTGGCTGGATTGTGGAAATCGTGTTGATTTTAAAATTGAATTCTATTTTGGCAGAAATTTCCCTGCTGTGCAAAGGTTTTATTAGGGCTTGTGAATCATAACAAAAATCTGATGAGTATAAAAATCTTTTATTTTTGTCCAAATTTTTTTGTCAGTAAAATAAATAGGATTAAATTAGGCTAGTGTTGCATCTTGTTCCAATTGCCTTTCACTTCCTTGTCCTTGGCAGCGCCCTGCAGTGGACGAGGTGCTCCGGGAGGGTCACATCAGCTTGTCGGGCCTGCAGCTCCGTGCCCATGCCATGTTTTCTGCAGAAGGGCTGCCCCTGGGAAGTGACACTTTGGAATATGCCTGGCTGATAGATGTGCAGGCTGGAAGCCTCACAGCCAAAGTGACAGCACCACAGGTACCGGCTAGAAACCAATCTGAAGTACTGAAGTATTACCCTTCTTCCTTCTAGAGCTGGCGCAGCGTGGATTTCTGGAAAGCGCGTGATCTGTGCCATAAGTAACCTTTACTTTATAGCTTTAAAATGTAATAATTGCTGTAAAGGGACAGGAGATGCCAAATGAGCCATTGTCAGAGTGATGTTTTAAAGTAACAGGCAAATGAGATCATTTGTGGGAGTGTAGTATGAACAGGTCTCAGGAGTAGCTGCTCACTGCATAAATTCTGCTCCTTGTTCCCACTGGAACATCGTTTGCTTTCCCAGTATTGCACTTTGTTAGGTCAGTCTTAGCACTAACCCCTTTTAATTTTGCCATTTATGTTACATTTGTCTTTCCACCTAGGTGAATGACTCCAAGTATACAACAGGCAGATCACTTTGATTTATTTCTTCTGTAGTCTGCCAGATCTTTAAAGAAGGGTTGCTTTGCCAGTGTATTCTGAGGCACAAGAAAAGTACATACATTCTATTTAGTAGTTAGTATTTGTTTTAATTATTTTTTTTTTAAGACACTCCTGCATCTTGTTCCTCTAAAAATTGGTATTATTTTCTAGGATTAAGCACATATTTAATTGGGAGACTTCAGCAGCAAATAAAATAATGCATACAAACAAGTTCAGTAAATCTAAAGAATAATTGTTTTCTTGCTGCATATAGAGACATTTGTGGTGGTACTTCCCAAAATGCTGCCACTGATTTAGATGATCTGTAGGATTTGCTCCACTGCTCTATGGTTCAAAATTAAACTTTTTTGATTCAGAGTACTCCAAGGTTAACAAACATTTCTTAAGGTTTAATGGAACTGGAGGATTTTCTTCCCTTATAAAGCCATTCTCAACTGTATGCAATTGTATTTTTTTTAGTTGTCAGCACTTGAATTTGCTCTTTCAGGTTTATTGGCTTTTTTCCTTCCATAGTGTGATGTATTGCAAGAATTTGTGATGGGACTACACTGAACGGAGGAGGAGAGATTTTGTGCAGGACAGTCATAGCTGGATTAAATTCCATTCAAATTACTGCTGATTTTAAGTACCCTTTCCTTTGGCAAGGCAAAGAAAACCCATTTCCCTCTCATAACAGAGACAGACGGTCATGAATCATTTCCTTTATGAGCGAGCTAACTCTATAAAAGACTTAAATCAACAATAGGCTAATTACTAGGTCTAGCAAGAATCAGCAGTGTTTTGTTGAGCCACTTTCCTCCCGTGCTATCTAAATGTAACTTTGTTGCTTTTATAGAAGCAAATCTGACATTTAAATTATGAATGGTAATGAAGTACCTTAAGCTATTCTTCGCGATAAAGTTGGGGGAGCTCTGCCTTAACAATGAAGTTCTCAGCTGACTGCAAGAGCAAAAGCTGCTGCCTTTTATTAAGAAATAATTTAGAAAAAGTTTTAATGTCCCCATACTTTTCCATGAAAAAGCAGACTTTCATGTCTTGCATGCAAGAATAAAAATCAGCCTTGAGTAGCAAGAAGGTGCTGCAGCTAGGAGGGTGTGCTGAAGCCTCCTGCTCACATCCCAGCCCTTGGGGTTGTTCTCTGTTCTCCATGGAACACCACAAGTCCATCTCGTATGGGTGGTGATGGACAATGTGCTGTTGTTTGCTTACAGCTCGCCTGTCTTCTGGAATGGGGGCAGACCTTTGTGTTCCACGTGGTGTGCCGGGAGTTTGAGCTGGAGAGGCCCAAATCCGTAATCCTGTGTCAGCATGGCATCGATCGCCGCTTTTGTGACCCAAAGGTACCTTTTCATCCATCCCTGCTGCTCACTGGACATGCACAGGTTCTCTGGAGCACTTCAGAAATCCACCCTTAATGTTACCAGAACATAAATAAAAGGACCAGCCCAAATTGATCTCCTAATAGATGCTTATATGTTTTTTCCTTTATTCTTTCTTTTCCCTTTTCCTTCAGACGAACTCTGTGCCTGGACCATGCCCAACATCGGATGACTTAAAGTACACGATGACACGCTTAGCCATGGATGGAGCAGATCTTTATGTGGTAGAACATGGCTGTGCCACCAATATCAAGGTAAAAATATTTTTCTTAACTGCAATTAAAATGCTTTGTCAGTAGAGATATTTGTATTTTTTGATAGAATACCTACCTGAATTGATGGCTTGCTTGCATACAATGGTTTAAGCAGAATTTCTAAAACTTTAGGTGATAAAAAGTCATGATGGACTGGGCCAGGAGTAGATCAGTTTGGCTTCTATTTAATAATTCCATTAATTATGTTGGCAAATGGTAAGGAGGGGTATATGTCTCCCAAAATAAAAGTGGAAGCTGCAGATTTGGTGTGAATTAATTTTGAACACCCTGGGCAATATATATTGCAGTGTTTGTACCTGAGAGTTGATAAGAACTTGTGCTACGAATTAATAATTCAGCAAATGGAAATGATTGATACGGATCATGTACAAGTCCGTGCTGGATAACTCGCAATCCTCTTGTGTGAATTTACATGTATCTTTGGTAGAGAAGGGAGAAGTGTTTGTGCTACTGCCTGACTGAATCCTCTGTTCAAAAAGGGCTGTGCAGAGAAGAGCTGATATCCTCTCCATTATCTTACTGCACAGGAAAAAAAAATCAATAATTTACTCAGTGTAGCAAAATACAAGTTTAGACACAGCTGAGTTATGGTAACAACAGCAAAGAAGAAAACCACCATGCTGACAAATTGAGTAGTAATTGTGCTGTTAGTTAATAAATGCAGTTTTAAATGGTAGACTTAAAAGTTTTGGACACAGCTTCACATTGCGAGGAAGAATCTAACTAAAGGGCACTGGTAATTATTTTAAACATTTTTTTAATTATGTGATATCTCATAATTTGAATGGCTTGCTGCCCTGTGGCAGTAAAAAATATGTTTGAGCCTCCAAATTCTTTTGAATCCAATATTAGAAAGTGCCATCATAAATATTAACAGTGTCTGCAGGCATAAATATGAATGGCAGTATTTTCAAAGGCAGCTTAATAGCCTGAACCACTCTAGAAGATTATATCCTGAATGTGTTTCATTCAAATTAAAAAAAAAAAAAGGTTTCTTTTATAATCTGTGACGGAGATGAGAAGCAATAATTTAATATTAACCCTGTGGGTAGCTCTTCCATGGCTGGTTTGTCTTTCAGCTTTTCTTGGTTTAGAGATGGGAAACGCCATCTGAAATTTCAGGTGCTTCATGGTGATATTTTGGAGAGGACTCAAGCTGTGCAGGAAACGTGATCCAATGTCTTCAGATTATGTGAAATTTAAAGAATAAACAAGTTTGAAAGTTTCCGATTTTTTGGGGTTTAGATGACAGTGAAGAAGTTAATTATTTAAATTTTTAAAAGTTTCATGACAGCGTCTGTTGACAGTTGTTTTCTGTTTTGATCTCTTTACAAAAGGATACTTATAAGTTTTTTTTTTTTTGTTATGTAAAAAGTGGCTGAGATTAATTTCTAAGCTTGCCTTCTTTCGTGTGTGTGCTGACTTGCAAATACTACTGCTTCCCCAGAGGGAATTTTACTGAGATCTTTTTGGGCTGTAGTTTGGGATGTGTTAAATGGTTTAAGGCCACTCTTCTTTGCTTCACTGACAAACAGTCAGAGTTCCTGTTTAAATCCTATTTCCAGATGGGTGCCATACGCATTGCAAACTGCAACCTCCACAACCAGTCTGTCGGGGAAGGCATCAGCGCTGCCATCCAGGACCTGCAGCTCAGGCAATACGTCGAGCAGGTGAACTGCAGAACTGGCCTCCAGCCAATACTGAGGAGGGCATACTGGCTGGAAGCTGGCTCTGTCAACCTGGGCCTCATCACTGCTGACATTGCTTTAGCTGCAGATCATCCTTCTAAACACGAGGTGCAGAGGCATTTCTTGGAAACGCACGATAACAGAACCAAGAGGTGAGCGATGCGGTCGAGGGAGGTGCATTTGAGAGGAATATTTGTTTATCTTGCTTTCACTGATCTTCAATGTGGTCATGGTGTTGTTGTGTTTTCTGCTCTTCTTCCTTTTGTAGGTTGTGGTTTTTGTGGCCTGATGATAATTTGAGAAATAAGAGAAGCAAGAACAAGTGTGGCTGTCTCGGTGGTTGTCGATTCTTCGGTGGCACCTTAACGGGGCTGGATTTTTTCAAACTTGAAGAACTGACACCTTCAAGCAGCTCTGCTTTCTCAAGCACAAGTGCAGAATCTGATATGTTTTATGGGCAGTCCTTACTGCAGCCAGGAGAATGGATAATTACAAAGGAGATTTCTAAAATTTTAGATGGTGAGGATGCAATGTACTGTATTTTTACTGTATTTTGCCCAAAAGTATAAATTCTTAACGTTTTGCTATTTGTAGTGTTTATGAATCTGATTAATAAAGTATAACTGCTTGTGCTCTAGTGGTCTGACCCCTTCTAAGAGCAGGTAGAGCTTGAGCAAGCTTTCATATGCTGCATTTTTATATTAACATGCTCCTCCTTGCTGAGTAAAAAGGAGATTTTTGACTTGTTCTACTTATATAGAAAGTAGCCAGCTGAGACAATCTGATGTTTTACTGATGTGATTTTATTAATTTTTGTCAGGACAACATGCTAGTATGTGCATGCATTTCAGAACTAGGGCTTTTATTTAATAATGATTTTTATTTCAGTAGGCAGGGAAGAGTCCACTGCAGTTGTGTTATCAGATATTCAGTTTTTCTTTTCTTTCCCTGATCTTAGGTAAAGCAAATGGTGTCAAAAGAAAAGATTGGGACTGCAGATCTGTGGGGATAGAAGTGGAAAGGAAAGCACAACACCTGAGCCTCCAAGTGCCGCTGCGCTCCCACAGCTCCTCCTCCTCTTCAGAGGAAACAAGCAGCTCCAGTGCTGCCCTGCCCTTGCTTGCAGGGGAGAAGGACAGCCCCTTATCCACTGCTGAGGATCACCTGGGACAGAAGGAGTTCCTGCCCAGTGCAAAAAGGGAAGATGCTCATGGAAGGTTAGTAGTCTTGTCCAGGTAGGCATATAATTCAACTCTTGAATGCTCTAAGACGTAAGAAAAGCCTTTGACTTAGCTATTTTTCAAGTGTTAACGATGCTGCTGAACTGTGTTTCCTAGTTGGAATGTGATTTGGACCTCTAATAGGGGATGGTTACCTGAGCAAGGTAGAAAATCCAGCATGTAAAGATACCCGCATTCGCTGTTGAATGTGTGGTTTTACATCCTTTGTATGTAGACAAGTGGCAAAGTTCAGTATGTAACCAGCATTATGAAAATAATAGCTATGCTAATAGAGAGTCACCGAATCACTGGTGCATTTGACAGCTGCTACAGTGCAGGAAGAGAAGCATTAGTAATGAAATAAGCAAGTGAAGTGTTTATTTCTGTTCCCAGTGTCACGGTGGAGGGTGCAGAGGGCCGGCCTGCATCACCTGGCCCCCAGGAGAGGCCTGTGGGCCAGTCCCCCATGAGGTCCCCCCTGAAGAGACAAGCGTCAGTGTGCTCCACGCGGCTGGGCAGCACCAAGAGCCTGACAGCAGCGTTCTACGGGGACAAGCAGCCTGTCCCCGTGGGAGTGCAGTTCAGCAGCGACGTGTCCCGCAGCGATGAGAACGTCCTGGACTCCCCAAAGCAGAGGAGGAGCTTTGGCTCTTTCCCCTACACGCCGTCAGCAGATTCAAACTCGTTCCACCAGTACCGCTCCATGGATTCCAGTATGTCCATGGCGGATAGCGAGGCTTATTTTTCAGCTGCAGAAGAGTTTGAGCCAATAAGCAGTGATGAAGGTCCAGGAACCTATCCAGGGAGGAAGAAGAGAAAAAAGCAAGCTCAGAAAGCTGAATACAGTAGGGGGTCTATTTATCACAGTGTGGAAGGACCCTTAACAAGCACAATCCATAGAGAAATCAGTCAAGATATGAAAACATTGCCAATTAAGACTCATCCTTCCCAGGCTTCATTTGTTTCAGCTCTGGGAGGAGATGATGAGCACGTTGACAACATGTACGTCCTGGACTCTGAGAAGACTGTGGAACGTGAGCAAATCACTTCCCAGCAGCCTGTAATGGCATGTTACCAAAACTACCTGACACAGTTCCAGGTGACCAACTGGTCAGTAAAGCATCCAACTAACAAAAGAACTTCCAAATCCTCATTGCATCGCCCTTTAGACCTTGACACACCAACGAGTGAGGAAAGTTCCTCCTCTTTTGAGCAACTCTCTGTCCCAACTTTTAAGGTATGGAAGATGGAGGAGTAGGGAAAGGAGTAAGAATTCAAAATAACTTAAAATGGCTTAGTACCAGTTGTGTGAATAAGCTACAAGAAACTTGAAATTTCTTTGGTTTTAGTTAAACCTTGAGTTTCTGACTTCAGATCATGGGTCTGAGTGGCTGTAAAGTTGTGGGCAGAAAAAGAGTTAGAATTCTGTGGATGTGTGTTCTGAATTGTTGTTGCACTTAAAAATGCTGTCTGTTGAATGATATGCGGCTGGAGGACATTTGTGAGTTTTGTTTAAAATACATTATACAGAACTGCAGTGGCAGTACATTTAATACTGGTAAAGTATAATTCAGGCTCTCAGTGCTTTGTTCCAAAACTAAATTGCAACTTAGATTTAGGAAATTATTTTTTTAAGTGACCTGAGCATACATGCTTAAGGAAGGAGCTGAACTGAAATATATGAAAAAAATTGGACATGACTTGATATAAAACAGGTGTTTGAGCTCTGGAATTGAATTTGTTATTTTGCAGAAAAGGTTTGTGTTGATGCAAACCTTATGTAGATTAGTATTTGAAGGGGTTTTTTAAAAGCAATAAATCAATGTTTATGTAAAAGCAGTGTAATCTGATTTTTCAAGGAATTTAAAAAGCAAACCTAGGAGTTCCTATATCCTATATTGGAGAATCTGTTTCTAAGAGTTCTTTTAAGAAAAACAGCTTTAAGGGGAATTTCTAAAGA
This sequence comes from Anomalospiza imberbis, assembly GCF_031753505.1. Classification (NCBI taxonomy): domain Eukaryota; kingdom Metazoa; phylum Chordata; class Aves; order Passeriformes; family Viduidae; genus Anomalospiza; species Anomalospiza imberbis. The sequence goes on along the minus strand of NC_089684.1, from coordinate 39,418,650 downwards.
TCCCTTGGTTGGGGTTTTTATCATTTATGGAAGGAATGTAATAAACTTCTTTGCACTTTTATCTTAGATTGTTAAACAGGGTCTCACAGCTAATTCATTACTGGACAGAGGCATGCAGCTTACAGGATCAACGTCAAAGTAAGTTGGACACATAATGTATGCTACATTATTAGCTTATTTTTCAAGAATAGGATTGATCCTGATACTCTTCTGAAATATTTTGGCTCCCACTAGCCCTTTCAAAATTTGATTTACAGCAGTATTTTTTAGTACCAGATCTACTTCAGAACAGGTCATTTTATTATGAAATATTTGGGTTTGGTCAAACAGAACGTACACAGTGCAAGCATTAAATTATTTCACCTGTACGTTTTCAAGACTACGAATGGTGATTTAATTGAGATGAATTTGGAGGTGCTAATGACAAGCGTCCATTTCATTGCCAGAAGTTTAACTTGAATTTAGAGAGGGCCTTACCCCAGGATTGTATTTTTGTACTTTCTAAGATGTACAGTAGAAGAAACCTGCCGTTATGTGGATTTTATTAAGAGTTAAAATGATACCAGAACATTTTTGTATTTGTTTTTACAAAGCCTGATCATTGATGTGTGTTTAACTTGTTTAGCACACCTTACACTCCCTTGGACAAGAAGTCTGCAGAGAATACAGATGATGAAACAATAACAGAGGAATGGACGATGGATCACCCGGTCTTCCAGACACGGACAACGGCAATTGTGGAAGTAAAAGGAACTGTAGATGTAGTTCTGACTCCTCTTGTAGCAGAGGCACTGGATAGGTAATTTCATTTTGATAGTACTAAAAATTGTCTAAAATCACAGCTGTTCCGTTCAGCAAAGGCTTGGCTAAAACGATTGAATAGCGTGGCCTGGTGCCCACCGGATGTCATTCTGCATTTCCTATATGGTGGCTGGAAGAATGGGAAGTGCCCTTTGTGTCTGTCAGTGCTTGTTTTTTCTGTGTAGTGTTAATTACATGTGGCTGGTGGTGTGCCATGTGAAATTGGGAGTCTCAGTGGTCTCCTGTGGCTGTTTTCCCCTCGCAGGTACATTGAGGCCATGGTGCACTGTGCCAGCTCCCGGCACCCAGCAGCAATCGTGGATGACCTGCACTGCAAAGTCCTGAGGGATGCTGTGCAGAACAGCAAGACCAGCTTCTCAGAAAATGTGAGGAAGGAACAAGGAAATCCACATTGATTTGAGAGAATGCTCTTTTCTTTATCTTACATAGAAAGTGTTTTAACTGAATTTAGTGTTTTGAGATATAATAGTTAAATGCTATATTAATTTGGAATGGATACTTATATGGATTTTCATAATCAGCTCTTACATATTGTCTTTCACTGTCCAGAAATCTTTTACAGGATTGAAGGTTTTCTGTTTTAGATTGTCTAGAGTAATTTCCATCAGATCAAATCACACATTCTGTTCTTTGGAATTACTATAGCTGGTATTCTTAAGTATTACATTCATCTCAGTGAGATGTTACTTACTATTTTTTAGTAGTTAGAGAGAGCTTTGCAAGTGCCTGTGGGCTTTTTTTTTTTTTTTGCATTTCACCTGAGACCTCAAAAAATTAATTTAACTTAAATAGAATTGTATGGTAGCTCTACAGAATTAGGTGTTCTTTCTGTCCAATGTAATGACTATATTTATATTTTATGGTTTTATTTTTAGACTTCCCAGTGTAGTGGACACTAATAACATGCTTCATAGGAAGTTATTTTATATAACTTACATGTGTAGAATTCAAACTTCCAGCTGAAGTCTGGGTCTGGCTGTTAAAGCTTACTGCAGGATGGCACTGCTGCCCTTATGGTTTTAGACCTATTGTACCTCAAAGTGCTGCAGCCCTTGTTCTGGAAATCATGGTAAATTGCCTAAAATAAAGTCAGAATCTCTTTCTGGTTCAATGCTAATAAAATATCCTGTTACTCCTGAGCTCAGCAACTCTTGAATTTGTGCTAATAAATTATTTTTCTCCCCTCTTCAAGTTGTCTTCGAAGCAAGACATCAGAGGAACAAAAATAGACACCACCACAACAGGAACAACAAACCAGGGACCAGCGCAGACCAATCTCTCACTTAAGCAAGATAATGTGACAATTAAAGGTCTTCAGGCCAATGTTACAGTTCCAAAGGTAACAACTTTTTTTTAAGCTTATCAGTGGAAAAGTGCCTCACAAAATGACCCTTATTTTAGATCCCTGTTTGTTCCCCAAAAGCTGAAGTGAAGCTGTGCATTTGTGCTAGAGAACTGAAGTTCAGAACTTTGGAGCTGCTTAATTTTATGATGGTAGACATGCAGTAGCTAAATAAGGGGGTAACTGGCTGCCATGTCTTTAAATTATGTTCTGGGTGTCATGGTTTTATTTTTCTTTTTACTGAAAGTATAAGACAAGGTTCTGTCAGAAATTAGTGATTAATGTAACATGCTATTCTAAATGTCTTTACTCTTTGATGGAATTCTATGTACAGGTGAACCTGTGTTTGCTACAAGCATCTGTGGATGAATCCCCAGGAGTTTCTTCCAGCAAAACCGTGACTCACGTTTCCCTAGTAGCTTTGTGTTTTGATAGAATTGCTACTCAAGTTCGTATGAACAGGTAAGAACAGTACATTTCACTATTTGTCATAAACTTCAGACATGTTTAATTTGATTGTTTTTGTTTATCTTGAGGTTTGCTTAATTGCTTTTTCCTCCTTGATATTGTAAAGGGGTATAGTTGAGGAGACTTCGAACAATGCAGAAACTGGGAGGAATTCTGTCACGTTTGATCGTTACATCCAAACCAGCAAAATGCAGCCCCAGTCTTCTGGCTCACTGAGATCCAATTCTGGAGCAGAAAAAGGAAAAGAAATTGCTGCTAAATTGAACATCCATCGTGTTCATGGACAGCTTAGAGGTCTTGATACAACAGGTATTGAACAATATTAAAATGTGGAAATGTCCATTTTAGTAGACAGAAGTAGTTACAGTTGGTCTTGATCTTGTAGTTTGGTTGTAGGTTTTTTTATCAACGTGGATAAAAAGCTACTTGCACCCAGAGCTTTTGCAGATACTTGAAAAAGAATTTGGGGATGAATTATTATTACACTAAGTGGTAGATTTAAACTTAGGCAAACTAAAAGGTGTCAAGACAAACTTGTAAGCAGTTTGTGTGGCAGATGTGTTGCCCTGTAAATATTGACCTGCACTGCTGGAATTTGAGGCCTGAGCTCCCTTCCTCCCAGCTAATCTCTTTTCAGCTACCATTTTTTGTCACCTTTTGCAGGGAATGAATTACACTTATTTGCTTTCTTACTGCATTCTAACACTTTCAATAATGTGCCTGTTCTGCCAGAAATTTCAGCATGACAATGTGTAGATTTTCAACTATAGCAACTCTAAAGCTGAAAATGAGATCTACCCAATTGACTTCCTTGATGTTTGTGCTAAGGAAATGCCTTCAAGAAGCTATGATTTAAATTGTGCTATAACTCCTGATCATGGAAACAATAATCAGGAAAAGATGACCAAAAGTAGAGGCAGTTTTTGTTAAACTGCTTCAATTTTGATGGAATCTACATCAGTTTTCACTCTGTTCCATAAGGAACAGGAGTCATCAGACATGAGGTAGTACAGGATGATTAAAAAATACACAATAAATAAATAAACAACAGAAAATCCCACTGCTGTGCAAAGATGAGTGATCAAATGAAATTGGAGGAAAGCAAAAACAGAGAACATTGAAATGGTTACCTCCCTTTTTACTTGGTTATGGATAGAATCTTGGCAGTAGTGCCCTGTGTCAGGTATGCTACAGACATTCAAGAGGGCCAGTTTTTGAGTACTATCCATGAAAAGTCATCATCTTCTGTTTAAAAGGTTTGAGAAGAGCCTTTCTAAGGATCTTAGCATCTCATGTTTACTTTAAAATGAGTGCAGTTACAAATTGGAGGCAGAGAGTAAGGATTAGAAGGGGTAATCAGGAGCAAGGCTTTTTTGCCCTCTTTTTGTGCATCTTCTTGCTCGTGTTTCAAGATTAAACTTTTTCTGTCTTTCCCCCCGCCCCCGCCCCCATTTGAGAAATACTAAAGGGATAACTCCCCCAAAACACTCTGAACTTCAAAGAGCTTTTTGGAAGATGTAAAGTTTTTTCCATTTTGGAGCAAAGTAGTAAATATTTATTTATCTATTTATTTTCACAGATATTGGAACTTGTGCAATAACAGCGATTCCTTTTGGGAAATCAAAAGTTCTTTTTACTTTAGAAGAGTTGGACGAGTTCACTTTTGTGGATGAAACAGATCAACAAGCTGTTCCGGATGTAGCTCGAATTGGTCCTAGTCAAGAGAAGTGGGGTTGGATAATGTTTGAGTGTGGAATTGAAAATTTAACTATAAAAGGTAAAGCTTTTCAAGGCTGTGTCTTATTTTGTTTTATGAGATTACTGACAATTCTGTTGTTAGGTCTTCTGGCTTAACAATTAGTTGATTAGAAATTGTTGCATCTGGGTGATGCTGAATGGTACATGTCTGTGGTAAATTTCATAGGTTATACAATGAAGACATTTTTAGTTGTAACTGCCACTAATAATAGTATATGAAATAATTTAATATAAACTGGTTTCATCAGTTTCTGAACTTAAGGTTGAAACTGATGCTTTCACTCATCACTCAAATCCTCACCTTATCCACAGGAAGTGCATTATAGAGCCAGAGTTTTGCTCTGGGAGGGGAAAGCTAGTTACAGAAAGTTAAAAAAACCCCACAGTATACGTGTGTTTTCTACCCTCTGAGTTACTTTTTTTTAAGAGAATAATATTTAAAAAGTCTTTATGTGAGTACTCCTCAGCTACTTGTGGTAAACCATCAGAAGCTCGAAACTGTAGTGATAAGTTGTTGAATAAAATGGTAATACATTTTGTTTAACCAAAATCATGTGTTTTTCTCTGCTTAAGTGCAGATCTTTTCTATGGGCCATAACTTACAGCTGTTTATGTGCTGACAACCTTTACAGTCTGGGTATTTTTACAGGGGGAAGACAGTCTGGGGCAGTGCTGTATAACACATTTGGAGTCATGGGTAAATCAAGAGACACAGAGAGAGGTGGATTGCTTGCATCAAACAACTCTTCAGATTCCCCCACTGGTAGTGGCTACAACACTGATGTGTCTGAAGATAACCTCCCTTGTGACAGAATAAGTCCCTCTTCAGATATTAATGGAAATTCAGTTTCAGATGAGCAGGTATGTCCAAGCTGGGTAGAAATGATTGATCACGCATCCTGTTTGCTTAGATACTAAACTTCCAGCTTTCTGCAGGGTCCCTTGGGAGGATTACTGAACAGCATTAGTTTATTTTGCTTTGCCTAAATGCCTGTGAAAAAAGAATAATTTATGAGCATGTATGGTATGGTAGTGCCTTTCAGTGTAATATTTTTACAATTTCCCTTCTAACTTCATGATTCCTTGTTTTTGAAGGATGAAGGTGTTGAATCAGATGATCTGAAAAAAGATATCCCGTTGATGCCTCCTCCCCCTGACTCCTGCAGCATGAAGTTGACAATCAAAGAAATTTGGTTTAGTTTTGCAGCTCCCACCAATGTGCGCTCCCCAGCCCATATATATTCGAGGTATAATTTTACCTGATATAAAAGAAAGAAAATGGCAGTTCTGCTTGGTTAAATTGCATTTGTATTTGGTAGGTTCTGAATGGAATTTGAAGCTTCTTTGGAAATGATAATTTTGAGTTTGTATATATCACAGTAAGACTTGCTTCAGTTTTCTACTGTTTTCATTTCTGTGGAAGTGCTGCTAGAAAATTCTTAGTTAGATGTGATTAAAAGAAGAAAAAGGAAGAGTAAAAAAGCCAAATGAAACAAAAAGCCCTCACTAACAGCTTCTGGTGAGATAGAAATGTATGAGGGAGAAAGGCAGGGGAAGGTATTTGTTTTGAGTAGGTGAGATGCCAGTGAAGAGAATAGCTCAGTGCTTTTGGTATTCAGCCTGATAACATGCATGATCTGACTGCCATTGCACTATAAATTTCAAGATGTCTCTTTCTAAGATAGCTTTTCACACTGTGTATATTGAATAAGCCAAATATTTCAGTTTGTCAGTATAGAGCCATAATTTAGAAAATGCTGGTAACTCTTGCCTCAGCCCTTTAGCAAAAGTCCTTTATGACATGTAACACTTCATGTGGGATTCAGTCAGTGATGACAATTTCAAACTCTGTGATTTCAGTAGGGAGTACAAATGGGAAAAGGAAGGAATAACAGTAGCAAAAGTGGGGAGAATCATGAGTGTGTGAGTGAGTAAACAAAAGATTGTCTCAGGTACTTTTTGCCAGTTCTTGCTTTCTGGGCAGTAAGTCTGTGTTTATTACTTTGCATCTATGTCCCGCCTATTTGACTGTCATTCATAACAGCATCAGAAAATGCTGCTCATTGCTGCTGCTGCCTGTGAGCATGGCTTTCTCTTTGTCTCCCCAGGCAGCTGAACCTCCTGAGCACTGCAACGCCTGCAGTTGGTGCTTGGCTTGTTCCCATTGATCAAGTGAAGTCGTCATTAAATAAGCTGGAAACTGAAGGAACCCTGCGAATCTGTGCTGTTATGGGGTGCATTATGACAGAAGCTCTGGAGGTAAATGACCTTTCTAAAATCAATGAGCATATCAGAACAGGACAGCATGATAGGTAATATATGGTTTTTGGAATTCTGGATGTTTTCACTGGCAAACTTGGAGCATCTCTAGTGAGCCTTTGGAATTGGTCACAAGAGTTCACAAAAAGCTGTGCTTTTTGTACACAGTCTGAATTTCAGAGCCAAGTCTCATGCTTCTTACAGGAATGCATTTCCAGGTGAAATAAGAATAGGAAGTATGGCTGTAGTGCCTGGTATATTTTATGAAGTATTTTTGTTTGCTGTTGGTTTGACTGGCACCATCTAGTGGGAAGATTTGGACGTGGTACCCATGCTGAGATCCTGTCTTGCATAGTGGGATGGATGACCTCAGTGTGATGCTGGTTTTCTGCTCTGCTCAAAAATTATCCTTTGCAGCAGTCTCTTATTCCTACCTCCTTTCCTCTTTCTTCTTCTTACCCTCTTTCTAGCATTAAACCAAATTTTAGAAAGTGCATGTTTTGTCTTTAACTAGGAATAAACTGTTTCTTTGAAAATTGTAGCTGGCTTTGCATATATGTCTATAAGTCCAGATGTAACTTTATAAGGCCTGCAATTTGAATCCAGGTTTTTCTGTTATTGCTTCATATATATAAATATGCATCCAGAATTATTTTTCACATGCAGTATTTAAAATCAGGTGGGTACCCATGAGGCAAATCCTTGTTGCAGAAGTTCAAAATGAGGTTAGAAGTTTGTCTCATAGATGAAATTTTGTCATTGATGCTCTATTTGCAAGTATATTCATATGTTGAAAATGTTTTTATTTTAATCTAGAATAAAAGTGTGCACTTCCCTCTGAGAAGCAAGTACAACAGGCTTACCAAAGTGGCTCGTTTCTTGCAAGAAAATCCCTCTTGTTTACTCTGTAATATATTGCACCATTACCTTCATCAAGCAAATTACTCCATTATTGAGGATGCCACTATGGTGAGTTACCCAAGAAAACTGGAAATGTGTCAGTCCTTTAGTTTCAAATATGCCAATTCGAAGGTCTTAAATTTGGCAACAGTTTGAGGAAGGTTAACAAACAAGAAAATATAACCCAAACTCATATGCATCTTTGTAGTGATAAGTAGATACTGTTTCTGTTATTTCATTTTCTTTGACATCTGCTATTTTTGTTATGACCTATATATATGCATAATGTTTATTGAACTATTAGTGAATACATGAGACCATAAACCAAAAAGGGATGCCTTTAAAACTGTACATGGCTTTTATCAAATTTCATTCCCTCTTCTATCATATTTCAATGGCCTTTTTATGAGATTTCATTTCTCATGGTTTTAAAATTGAATAAGTCTCAATTATTGAGGCAAGTGCATGAACTGGTTAGTTTATTCCAAATTCTCTCCTTAGAACTAGTTTTCATGTCTTCTAGAAACACAAGGGTAGTGCAGACAGTTTAAGGAAGGAACTAGAATTGTACAACTTTAGGGTTTAAGAGTCAAGTATTTTTCTTGATGGCTTTAGAATGTAAATGCCTAGATTGTAGTGGGAAATAGTTATTTGAGCAAACATCAGGGATAAGGGAGGAGTGTTTATTCCTGATTTTGTGTCATTTTCATAATCCAATTCTACAGCTGTCAGATTTAAACACTTTGGTTTTCAGCATATTCAGCTGAGAGCCAGTGATCAGGAATAGCACAGTTTGTGGCACAAATAGCACAGTTTGATTTGTGGTCAAAATACCAAGCTTTTGTTTTCTTCAGACAATTCAGTGGTGTAATCAAAACAATCCCTATATTTGGCCTCAAATTTATATTCCTAAAATTCTGCTTATGAACAATGGTAAAAACAATCTTTTAAATTTCAGTTCTGTTTGTACAGAGTTGCTATGAATCTTAGCCCATAGTTCAGACTCCGATAATTACTCAAGTGCTTTTAGCTTCATATTTAGCAAACCTGCTTCCTATTATTTATTTTTGGCCCCCTTGGGCTAGATCCTCAGGTCATGTAGATAAATGTATTTACTGTGTTCAATGAAGCTGTAATTCCTTCTCTTAGCTCCTTGGCTTCTCGCTTGATGTTTTGTGGTGCCAGCATGTTTGTCATAAGCCTCTTAAATATAGAGATTTAAGAGAGCTTTGACTTATTCTCCTCTCCAGTTTACTTCAAAATGCTGTGATATGAATTTTTAATTTTATTTTTTATTTAGAGTGATGGCCTTCCTGCCTTAGTGACCTTAAAGAAAGGTCTGGTTGCCTTAGCAAGGCAGTGGATGAAGTTCATTGTGGTCACCCCAGCCTTTAAAGGAGTCAGCTTGCACAGACCAACCCAGCCAATGAAAATGCAGCCAAATGCCTGCCACGAGCATGAGGATGGCCTTGGATTGGACAATGGTGGGGGCCTTCAGAGTGACACAAGTGCTGATGGAGCAGAGTTTGAATTTGATGCAGGTATTTTCATGTTACCATCCCCTTAACAATTCATAGGGACAAACAGCTCCTCTCAGACATTTGTATCTTTTTTACTTTTAATGCTTGACACATTATAGTCTTCTTTTTAGAATTATCAAGCTTCTTTTTTGAATCACCTTCATTCTGAAGCTGCTGCTAACAATGATAATTATAGTATTACAATAATTAGTGCTTGTTCAGGGAAAAACAAAACAGGAGACCTCTTTCTTCACATCTTTTGTCTTGTTTTTTTCCTGCACAAAAAAAGCAATTCAGTTATTTGCTACCTTTCAATTAAAAGCCAGGCAGCAGTTAGCAGATTTAAGAGAGCCAAGATGTTTGTGTGAGAAACTTGTATGTAATAATCATACAGTATAAGGGAATTTTTTTTCCCCTTCTCTCAAATACCTGTTTTGATTAAGCAGAAACACTTGGATTATTAAACAAAACCCAGCACACCCCTGTCTGAGGTGTTCTTACTTGTCTATAAATCAGACAGCGCTGTGTAGGTGTGTGCCAGCACTTGGAAGTTCATGACTGCTTGTAGATAAATGTGCCTGATAATAGATAATCTTGGTTCTCCATATATATCTAAATAAGGACAACTGTTTGCTTGGGTGCAGCTACTGTGAGTGAGCACACAATGCTCCTGGAAGGAACAGCCAATCGCCCTCCCCCTGCCAGTGCCTCCTCCGGGCCTGTCACTGGTGCTGAGATCATGAGGAAGTTGTCCAAGACTCACACTCACAGTGATTCTGTGCTGAAAATCAAGGTGAGTGCATAAGGCTGGGCACCATGGCAAAGGGGGTTGTAGCTGGCCTGTTCAGGAGCAGTCCTGTAGCTGCAGATGAATAAATGCATGCAAAAAGTAACTATAGTACATGGAGGGTGCACTCCTGACCTTACAAAAGGGATGCTCCAGCAGTTGGTCTATATTCTTCATCTGTTTTCTGTTGGTTTTCTTTCCCATTAACTTCATATGCATAATTTAAGGATGTGCCCTAACCTTTACAGCCTTTGATCTTTTATTTATGGCAGCAGAAACAAGGATTTAACTATCATGATACAAAATCGAAGACTGACAAGGCTCTCCAGTAACTTGTACTAAAATGATTGTGTTCCAGGCTTATATTTACACCAAATGTTGCTTTGTTTTTGCAGTGTCCACAGTACTTCATTAATTTCTTTGTTTTCTGCTCACAGGGCATCCATCCATATCATTCCTTGAGTTACACCAGTGGAGATACAGCTACGGATTCACCAGTGCACGTTGGCCGCTCCGGAATGGGAGTCAGGGAAAGCCCACGGAAAGAAAGTCTTCTCAGCTATCTCACTGGGAGCTTTCCTAGCCTGCACAATCTTTTGGAAGGGACTCCTCAAAGAAGTTCAACTGCAGTTAAAAGTAGTTCTTTAACACGAACAGGTATGATGTAGCATAAAAAAGTATGATGTAGCACAAACAGGCATGATGTAATCTAATTTCCTAGTCTTTTTGAATGAATAAGGAAATAACCATTTGCGTTTGTTTTTTCTTGACCTTGTGAGTAGCTCAAAAAGAGAGCTGAAATTAATATTTCACTAACATAGTTTGCATACGATAAATTGCAGATTTTTAGTAATGAACTTTTCAACAGATATTTTAGAAGCTTGAAACATTGAAGTGTTTATGCTCTGTATTGTTTTTCAGAGTGAATTGTTATCGGTTTTTCTTTATATGTCAATTGCATACTGTATTTGATACTGTATTTTCTCTAAAACCTCTCTCCATTGCTGTCAGGGACTGAAATATTATTCAGAAAAAAAGGTATTTTGGTTTCTTAATGACTCCTTTCCTCTAATTAATGGTATATATGAGCAAATGCAAAGCCATATATAGTGCAACATCCTTCAGTGCCACGTGTAACTTCTGTGGTAGCACCCATAGTGCTGTTTGACACATAATTTAGTGGAATAAACCTTGAGAAATAGGCATATTTTTATAGTTTATAGGTGTTGGCAGCGAAATTGTGCCGTGTTCCTTGTTTTTGCTGACTTGGATGCAAGAAATACTGAAGTCTCTGCTTTACCTGCACAGGAAATACTGTGGCCACAGACATGTTGTCTGAGCACCCTTTGCTCTCTGAGCCCTCCTCTGTGAGTTTCTATAACTGGATGTCCAATGCTGTGGGCAACAGGGGAAGTGTCGTGCAGGAAAGTCCGGCCATCAAGTCTGGACACAGCAGCCTTCCAACAGGTATTGCAAATTTGTAGCTGAGTTCCTGGTGGTTCTGGTTTGGCTGTGCCTGTGTTTGCCACTTCCTGACTGAAAGTAATTGAGAGAGTGATTTATGGTCAACAGGACTTAATTGGCTCAAAGTATTACTTGTGGGACTTCCCAGCAACCTGGAAAATGAAAAGATGAGATTTAAGCAAAACTGTTGTTTTCTTTGGTCTCACCCTGCCTCCAAAAATTTAGCTTTTTCTTGCATTTGGGGCTGTCAGTGTAGCTGCCAAAGCCATGTGTAGCTGCCAAAAGTTAAGCCATTAAATTATCTTCTGTTGCTGAGTTCCTTGGTTTTGTTGGCTATTTTTGATCTTATTTGCATATGCTTATTTTGTGATTTGTGCATTGGAATCCTTGCTCTTTCTCAATTCAATTTTGAGACTAAACATGAACATGTGTTTTGAAAGTGACTTAGGAATGGGTTAACTGGTATAAGGGAATGAAGAAGAAAATATATTTCTGAAAATCTTACGTGTATTAAAGAACCAGATGTGTAACAATTTGTTGCAGCTCATTTATTTTTTCTTGCTGGTCTGTCATCATTCAGACTTTTCAATGTGTGTCTTAATTTTCTTTTTCTCCAGCACTATAGTGGAATCTTTTTTCTTTTAACACTCCTTCAACTGTGCTTTATTAATCTTAGTCAATAAGAAGTTGTTTTAGTTTGTTTTTAATATTGAACCAATATTCTGATCCTACAAACATCATCGTGCTGTACATATTGCTGAACTATTGTGGCTCCTTTGTAAACTGGTATGTGTTTCTCTGCAGTAAGATAAGACTCTTTCCGAATTTGGATTGGACAATCTCTACCTGTTCCAGCAATATCAGGCTGTTTCTTTATCCTGAACGCCACCTTTGAGAGGTTACAGACCCCACTGTGGCTTGATTGTCTGTATAAATAATCTCACTGAATTAGTCGAGTCAGTGGTGGTAAGATTTGCTGTGGTGTTAGTGTTCCATGGGTATTTATTTTCCAGGTGTGGCACCCAATCTTCCTACTATCCCCTCTGCTTCAGACTTCAACACAGTTCTGTCCAGCGACCAGAACACCCTGGATGGCACCCATTCGCAGCACAGCACCAGCCAGGATGACATTGCAGGAGTGGAAGAGGGCAACCAGGGCTTTCCTGCTGTCCAGCTGGCAGATGCACAGGTAACTGGGGTTGCACATCACCAAATGATGAGCAAGAGAGTAGAAATATTCAAGGCCTTCACTAACTGGGTGGGTTTTGTTTTGCAGGTTGTTTTCAGACCTTTGCTAAGTTACACGGGAATTCAGTCGCAGGATGCGATGCCCTTGTGCTACAGGATGTACTTTGGAGAGTACCTCTCTTTCTCAGGAACTCTGGACTGCCTCAGAGCAGATATTGTTGATTCAGACACAGCGAAGGAGAGGAAAAGCAAGAGAGCCCGAAGGTATGATGAGAGGCTTAAAAATATGGGTATTGGCTACAGAAATTAGGCTTTTTGTGTGATGACAGATTTCCAAAGCACTTTCATAGGATAAGGAGCAGCCCTTTATTCTTCTGATCTTTCATTTTGTCTTCCTGTTAAAATGTTTTTATCTTCCTATGGAATGGTTTGGGAATTGTAACAGTTTGAATCTCAGCTGCTTTTGAAAATTGGAGACTGGGGAAGGGGGGAGAGCTGGTGGAAATAATAGTGGGGGAGGGGGAATTTGAGTGGCTCTGAAATGGTGTTTAGTAATTAATCCTGTAAATAATAATGTGACTTTTTGTGAAAATGCTGACTCTTCCCCCAGACCAATTTTTGGCAAAGCTTTAGGATGTAATGGAATGATTGCATGCCAAGCTAGGTTTCGTAGAACTGGATGATTTCTATGTTAGTAGCACACAGTAGGAAACTGTAAAAGTTCATTTGATTATATTTTGAACTGTGGTAAAAAGGTGATATCCTAAGGGAAATAAAAGGCTGGGTTCAGTAAATGAGATATAAGCTGTGTGAAAAATGTATTTGACTCTCACACTCATAAAAAGCAGCACAGTAGTAACTTGTACCTTTCCTTTCCTTAGGCAAGGAGCTGTCAATCTTCCTCCTCTGGAATTCAAACCAGCTTTGATGTTGGAGACTTTCAGCATTAGCGCTGTGGTGATGGAGAAATCCATGTGCACCCCTCACAACTCCACCAACGCCCTTTCCTTCCACGACTTGAACAAGCGCTATTACAACACCTTCCACTGCAACTTCACCATTTCCTGCCAGTCCATCAGCCAGCACGTGGACATGGCCCTGGTGCGGCTCATCCACCAGTTCAGCACCATGATCGATGACATCAAGGCCACGCAGACAGACATCAAACTGAGCAGGTACACGGCTGGCTCGGCCTCCCCAACCCCCACCTTCAAAACCCGCAAGCACAGGGACTTCCGCTCCTCGGATTTCAGCCGCAGCTCCCGGGGCAGCCTCAACGGGGGCACCAGGGTGAACAACACCAAGAACAAGAGAACAAACAACGACAACAACAAGAAGGAGTCTCGCAACAAGAATTCCCTGGGGAGGTCGGAGCGAAGGACTTCCAAAGTGTCCAGGAAAGGCTCCAAAGATGTGGTTGACCACGTGACAATCCATATGGATGACTCTGACTCCATTACCGTGTCGGAACAGAGCGAGCCCTCCGCGGAGTGCTGGCAAAATATGTATAAGCTACTGAACTTCTATTCACTCATTTCTGATCCAACTGGCATCTTAGAAAAGTCTTCTGAAACTTTTGGGCCAACAGGTAAAGTGGTTCATGAGCCCAAATAACCGTGTGTGTGTTTTTGCTTAAATGGTGTTTCTAAAGCTTGCTCATGAGGTGGTTTTTGTGAGTTGCCCACCCCATCTAACTTGGATCAGAGGGGCAAGTGGTGAGGACGGAGGTGAGCTTTTGATTAGTTCACCAAGATGATGTACAATAGGAAAGCTTAACTTTTCTCACTAATTGCATAGTGTGGATGGAGTTTGTTCCTCCTGAGGTGCTGTTTTGTGTTCAAGGGGGTACTGGAAATGCTGTATATTATCATTCTGTGAAAATATGCAAGCATGTACGTAAGCCATCCTGAGGGAATTAATTTCTGCCTTGAGAATGACAGTTTAAAAAAAAAAATCTATGAATCTTGCTGTGAGAGAAGGAAAGGTGAAATAGTGATTTTGGTCAAATCCCACAAAGATTACAAGTGTTTGGGCCATATTTTCACCGAAAACCTTGAGATCTGGTGTAATTATTGCTATTTCCAATGTATTTCAATACAGCAGAGTAAATCTGAGTTGACTTAGCATCATTCTCTTTGTTGCTGAACTTAGGTTGCTGTGAATATGCAGGGGATGGTATAGTTGCTCTATTGCCATATTTTCCTTGGACTTCTTTTAACTAAAGAACAAAAAACTGAGAAAAGTGTCAGATGAGAACTTGTAAACAGATACCAGTGTCTTTCATGCACAGAATATAATATCCACAGTTACAATATCTGCACAAAATGTAAATTTTCTTAATTTTTTTTAGCCTCCTGAATGTTGAAAAGGAGAACTTGTTCATCCAAAACAGAATTATAAGAACCTTTGCCCGTGGAATGATCAAAAAATAAATAGGACAGTTGGAAACTGTCAGGGCATTTGTCTGGTATAACAATAAAATCAGATCATTACAAATATTTATATAAGGTTCATAAGAGCATATCTATGAATAATAATGAAACCACATCACTCATTATTGTCTTCATTGTGTCTCGGATTTGGTTCAGTTGCAATGGTATTGGGGTGGAGTGAGCGAGGCGCAGATAATTTTCCCGAAGAGTTTTCTTGACATGAAAGATATGTGATCCTCGTTTTGGAATACAAATATAAATGGGATATGCCAAGGATTTATTACAAATAAAGCCTTGAATAACTGCTGGTGTTTCTGTAGGTGTTCGAAGCCCCACTGAGCCTGCCTGCAGGGTGGTGTTTGAGAACGAGCAGGAAAACGGGCGGAAGCGCAGCCTGGTGACCTTGGAGCCGCAGCATGTGACCCTCATCGTCTTTGGGATAGGGATGGTGAACAGGACCCACCTGGAGGCTGACATCGGCGGCCTCACCATGGAATCCGAGCTGAAGAGAATCCACGGCAGCTTCACCCTGAAAGAGAAAATGAAAGGTGGGATGAGCTAAAAGCACTCTCTGTAATTCAATTCCCTGACTGCTTTACATGTGTGTGTGCAGTATGTGTGTGTGTAATGTAATAATATTCAACAAGTGCTTCTAAAGAATTATTGCTAGGATGCTGAAGGATTATAAAAGGGTCCAAGCTTTTCAGAAAGTGCCATGGAGGAAATTCTCCTAGAAGAGTCACTCATTTTCAAAAGCTTTATTCTTGTCACGTTTTATAGTTGGCATCACTTATTGTGACTGCTAAAGCTGTAATTTTTCAGTTATTTTCCTGCTGTAATATTTTTAAAAGCAGTAAGCACACCTGAAGTATTGTGCTGACTGAAATGCTGTTAAATACATTTTTTTTTCTTAAAGATGTGCTACACCAAAAGATGACTGAGACATGTGCCACTGCTCACATAGGAGGTGTCAATATTGTCCTGCTGGAAGGAATTACCCCAAATATCCAGTAAGTAGGAAGTCTCATAATTTAAAATTGTTCAGGTTGACAGAAGTGATATGAGTTGTATTATTTCTCTTATGCTTCTAATTGCTTTTTGAAACTTGTAAGTTCAAACCATATGAGATTTGTAGGGAGTAGTTATTCCTAATTATTCCTGTTAAAGAGCTATAGTGTTTCCTTAATAGATATATTTTTCAACTCTCATGATGCATCATTCTTTGTTCTCTCATATTAGTTTTACAGTTCTAATATCCCTTCTCCAGCTTTTCTATAATTGCACAACGTGGCAGGGGAGGGGAAGACAACCACTTTTTGTGCATGAACATCATGAATCACTTTCTCAGCATTCACATTGTTCTGGCTTTTTTATTTCTGTCAGGTTCATAGACTCAAAAAGACCATGTATTATTTTAATTAATTCCCAGCTGCATCTCTTTCTGTTTGAGTTGCAGAATGAGCTGAACCACAATTCTTTGTAGCACAGATCACCCTCACACAATTTGGGTGTTAGCTGGGTAACCCTCAGTATGTGTGCTGGTCTTAGAAAGGACTCTTGTAGAAAGGGGCTAAAAATTGTCATTTGAGTTTCTCTCTCCTTTTAATTCCTGGGTAGTTTGGAGGATGCTACATAGAAATGAAAACACGCAGAATTTTATAATTTCCTCAACTAAATTGCTTTGTTTGTTTCAGAGGTATAAATAAAAGTTCCAATCTGGCAGTCATGAAGGGTTTCTGAAGGTGACCAAAGCTCTTCAATGTTTGTTTTACATATAGGGAGGGTACAAAAGGAAAGGGTGGAAATAATGATAAATCTTAAAAACAACAAGATCAAAGAACAAACATGAGCAAAACCAAAACCTTCACCTTAGTAATTTTGAAAATAAATGTCATATTGTGGGTTACAAGTAATTAACTGACTAATTTTGCATGACTGTTTACTCTTTATTTGCTTTGTTTTTGTTTTTCTTGCTTTCTCTTCAATCTTCATCTGTAGACTGGAGGATTTTCCTACATCTCCTACAAGCACAGCCAAACAAGAGTTTCTGTATGTCATATTATTATGTTTAATAGTCTTGCAATTAACTGTGTTGTGTAGATAATGGCTGCTTTCCTACTGTGTGTGATTGTGGAGGCAGATGTTTCTTGAATACATCTTGGTTCACCATCTAGTTTTACCTAGATAAGCTTTTTTTTTAATGAAGCCTGCTAAATATCTGCCTAAAAAAAGCCCTTGTCAATCTTAGCAATATAGTTTTAGGAACTGCTATTACACTGCCCTCACTAATGTAATGTTGGAATGGTTTCACTAGCCCTTAAGTTCTTTAGATCTGCTTCTGTACTTATTTTAATGAGCTCAAATACTGTTGATAAATGTAAGGGAACTCAGAGGTGAGATTTGCTTTGGAGATGCTGTGCTTGGAGTGATAGTTGTGGTATCATCATGAACAGGGCCATTTCTTTTTGTCTTCATTTCCCTGTGTGCTGGTTGAACTCCCAGGCACGCTGAAGATCTGGGCCTGTGGGTGCAGGTCTCCTCTCCGTGTCTGTTTATTCAGTGTTGTGGTAATACAGGATTAACTTTAAAATGTCCTTATAGCACTGGAATGAGAGGTGATGGACTGAAAAACTGCAAGTGATGTAGGGAAAATACTGGGATTTGTGTTCCTTTTTGTCTGGTAACAGCATTAAACCAGTGCATCACTGAGTTGTTGACTTGGCTGCCATATGATGTGGTCAACAAAAGTATAAATGATTAAAAGGATTGGATAAATCCATGTTGGATAGGTCTGGTGGTGAGTCATGAACATGATACAGGCTCTGGCTTAGAAAGTAAATTCCTTATGGCTGGAATTAAGGGAAGGATCCCTTTACTTACACCTCAGGTATCTGCTGCTGCCTGAGTTTTCAGCTGACTCAGTGCAGTAGTTCCTGTGTATTGCAGGCCTCCTGCTGACTTTTTTTCCCCCCACATGCTTGTTACAGCATGCCCAAAAATCTGTTGAGTACTGGCCTTGAAGTCGGTTCTGTAGTAGAACAAAGACTTTTGGTCACAAATTTGTCTGGAGAGTGATCATTTATGGCATTGATGTGAGAATATAGAATTCTTTCTGGAAGTATTACTGGTATATAACTTAAATATGATACAACCAGATGTGTTCCATGCATATCGCTGTAGGTAAGCCAACTGCAGATCTTTAATAATAAGTGGACAGCCAGACAGTTGTTCCACATCTCATTCTTGTCATGGAAGTAGGTTTTTTGTAGGCAAGCAGCAGTGAAATTAATTTGTTGCATGAAATATGGAGAAAAGCACAGTTAATTTTGCTGAGGTTTTTTCTCCTGCAACAGCTATACTGGTGTAATACATTTTTAATTAAGGAAATGTTTATAATGGTTTGAATGCAGTAGTATTTTGAGTTCTAGATGGAGATGGAAATGTGTTCTTGATTGGCTTCACAGCAGTTGAGTCAGAATGGTAGCAGGAAGAAAGTAGGAAATGACCAAACTTCGAGAGAAATAATTATGTTTTTCTTTTAAAGAGGTTGATTAAAACAATTCTGGCTTTCTCTTAAGTAATATTTATTTGTATAATGTTGTTCTGAAAACTGTTGCGAATTGTTTCCTCCTTCATCACTTATTTTGAAATCATTTCTACTTGATAGTCTGTCCTAAAATATTAATTCTGGACTGCTTTAGATTGTTTGCATCACTTGCATAGCTGTGAAAATCTGGGACTGTTCCTTGAACTTCAGTCAATTAATTTGCTGTCAATAGGCCAGTGGATGCTTTACTCTGCTGTGTATTTCTTGATTATAAGCAGAAGGGTGATGTCTTTTTTTTTTTTTTTTTTTTAGTTTGTATTTCCACATAGGGGTTGCTTTGGGCTTGCTCATATTGCAACATAAGATTAAGAAGAAACATTACTTAAGAGAGTGGAGTTCATAGAATGTTCTGTCTTCCACCATGAGACTAAACGGTCTATAAACAATTTAAATATGATATAAAAAGTGTTTTAGCTATACCCCTTGAAATATAGTATTTGAGAAACTTGCATTGAATGTTGCAATTTTATAGTCTGTTTTTCAGCCATTTTAGCTGATGTATTGCATCTTGACAACTACATGTCCTTCTCTTTGAGGCTGGAATTCTGTGTTGGCTGCATAATATGCTTCCATTGGGTAACCCTCCAGGAATTGACCATAGAAACATTAATGTGTTACCCCAATATATTTTAATAGGAGTTGAGTGAATTCTGCTATGCCAAAATTCTGTTGTGACATCAAAAACTGTCAGCTTAGTGCAGTTATATATTTATCTTGGGTAACCATTGTGAACCATATCGTCCTCAACATGAAAATAAAGTTTAGATGATGTATTTTGGAATAATCTGTTTGAATTAAGCATCAGTATGAATTCACAAATTCATCTATCACATGCTGTATATTTACTGTTAAGTATTTCCTCCAGTGACCTATTTGGATAAAAAATTAAAATTTGACTTTTTACCAAAAGGATGATTCAAGATTATTCCTGAACAGGAGTTGAAATGGAAGGCTCTTTTTTTGTTTCTGTGTGTGTAAATTTGTCTGTCTCTGTGCAGTCTGGTGTGTATGCACTGAAATGACCTTACTTTAGGCAAGAATAGCAGTTTTGAACAGATATTTTTGCCACGCATGATGTGTAGCTCCCTTAAGTGTAGCGTAGTTGTTTGTGGCATGTAGTGCATCTGCGTGTAAAGTGAAAGAAAAAGGAATGTGGGTGTAGTTGATAAACAGTATTACTTCAAAATTCAGCTAACACTTAAAAACTCAGTGTAAGACACAACTGGAAGGGTGTGCAAATGACTGCTGTTGCCTTTTGCTGTCAGAACTGTGGTGAAGTGCAGCATTGCCAAATCCCAGGCCCTCTACAGTGCCCAGAGGGGGCTGAAAACCAACAACGCAGCCGTGGTAAAGGTGGGGGCCATCAGCATCAACATCCCGCAGCACCCGGCCACGCTGCACAGCATGATGGTGCGCAGCTCCCACCAGCTCTCCAAGCAGATCTCCGACCTCATCCGGCAGCCCTCCACCGCGTGAGTGCTCCCAAATCCCTCCCCTTGCCAGGATTTTGTCACCTCAGGTGTCTGTGGGACAGCCAGGCAGATTAATAGGAAGGGTTTCCTCATCTTTGTCTTGGTCTGCAGGCCCCAGCCAGCCAAGGAAGATGTGGCCACTCCTCTGCCCTCCGAGAAGACTCCAACGAGCATCAATCAAACGCCGGTTGAAACCAATGAGTTCCCACAGCTGCCAGAAGGCTTGGAAAAGAAGCCCATAGTGCTGAAGTTCAGTGCCATGATAGATGGGATTGCTATCGGAGCAGCGCTCCTGCCCTCCCTGAAGGCGGAATACAAGATGGGAAGAATGAGGAGTCACGGAATGACAGGTAACAGTTCTCTGGAGCTTTAAAAACATTACTGCTTTTAGTTTGGCCTTCCTATAAGCATCCAAAAGCACTCGGTGTTTCTATTGAGTTATAGCTATGAATCTGTTGCCATCAGCTTTGTTTTTTTAACATGGGCTTCAGCCATGTATGGGTCCATATAGAGAATTTTCATTGTGGTTGTTTCACAATTCCCAGAGGCAGAATGTAAGTGCACATGAAGCCATGTATACATTCATATATAGCATCCTCCCAAGAAGTTTCCCTCTGACTGCTAAAATAAGTTTGTGATCTTTGTTTAATTTTATTCTAATTTGTAATGCTACTTGAGAATAGTCTTGTAGGGCCTCAGTACTCACGAGGTGGTTTGTATGACTTCCCCCTTAGTCTTATTACTGTGGAGTCCTTGTTTTCTTTAGAAATTGAGACAACCCTGAATCATGTGGGTGGATATTTATAGTTCTTTGGGTCTGTGAACTTCAGTAACATTTTAAACATTTTAACTTTTAAATTTTTTAAAAACGTTTTAAATTTTTTTCTATTGTTCCAAAACTGTTCTTAAATTTAAGGATAAATAAGAGATTCTTTTGCCAGTTCATACCTTTTCTTTCCCCACCTTCATTTTACAGGTGCCCAAACCAGATTTAATTTTGAGCTTCCAAACCACAGGCTGCGCTTCACTTCAAAAGTTTCTGCCACTGACATGTCAACCATTCCTCCTTCGGCCAGTCTCAACCTGCCTCCTGTCACCATGTCAGGGAAATATGTCATGGAAGAGCATGACACTTACTCTGACCAGATCTGGAGCATGGATGAGCTCCCTGCCAAGCAAGGCTACTACCTGCAGGGCAACTACCTGCGCTGTGTGGCTGAGGTAGGTCTTGAAGGCTGCAGGCATCTTTGATAACTTATTTCCTTGCTGTTAGAATTCTGTCTGTGCATCTTCATATTTTTTTAAACCATCTGCCTCCTCCAGAACTCTCAGGTTTACAGGTTGAATCCAAGTACTGAAAAACTGGAAGACTGTTTTATTGTTTTATAGATGTTTCTCGGGGGTTTTTTATGACTAGATAGCTCCATAAGTGGAATAATGACATGACATAGAACCTTAATGATATAAAATTTTCTGCTCGACACAGAGTGTTCTATTCATAAGTTCTACTGGTGTGCCAATTTCCATAGTTAATTTTCCCAGAGATAAAAGGGATGCTGCTTAAAAGAAACACCTGCTGGGGAAAAGCAGCGCATTCCTACTAACTAATTCCTTAGTCAGGAAAATAGTCTGGCATGTTTGTAATTGAGAATTCTGATGTTTGCAGCTAAAAAAAAACAACCTAACAATCCACTGTTTTTAAAACTAAGGTTTGTTCTCAAATGTTCTATTTCCACAGGTTGGCTCCTTCGAACATAATCTCACAACTGACCTTTTAAACCATTTAGTATTTGTGCAAAAAGTGTTCATGAAGGAAGTAAATGAGGTCATACAGAAGGTTTCAGGTAAGTGGAACATTTAAAAGCTCTTTTAACTGAGATCCTCAAACCTTGTTTGGTGGCAACATCATGTAGCTCTCAGGATCAGCTCATTAATTTCACAGACACACTCATTTCACCTCTAGCACTGCAAAGAGCAGTAGGAAGCAGAACTGGACTTTGAAATGATAACAGAGGCTCTGGAAATTATTCTAGGTCTATCATAAGCAGGACTTTTATTGGGAAGCAGGATTGTTTGGCATTTTGGACATCAGTCTCTGTGTCTCTCCATGGTGTGGCCTTGGCTGTGTATTCACTTTGTTTGATTTGAACATTTTTTTGAGTTATCCTAAAAGGCTAATTTTTAGTTTAATAAGATTCATCAATAGCTGGAAACACCATGAGGAAAGAAAGAATAAAAAGTGATAACTAAGTAAAAAGAGTGTCTGTGTGTACATCTACCTCCTTTCATGTCCCTCTGTGTGTGTGTGTGTGCATATATATATATATATATATATATATATATTCAGGTATACAAATGCAATAAAAGAACAGTGCAAGTCCACATGATGTACCCTCAAGGCAGTTAGAAAATGCAGTGGAGAAAATGGAAAATGCCAAATTCCCTGAAGGCTAACAAGAAACACCCTGATATTTGTTCCAGCCAAAATATATTAGTATTGGGTAGTAAGGAAATGCTTAGGGAAAGAATAAATCTTCTGACAGCTGTCATTATATTCTATTAGAACATTTTTTTTGTGGAGGAGCATACAGCACTGAACCAGGAAACCTGTATTAGCTTTTACAGCATTTCTTAGACTCTGCCTTTCAATCTCTCCTGCATTTTTATGTGAGGAATTTATTACCAGTGATGGTTCTCTGCCTTTCCAGACTGTAAATTTGTATTGCACGTAGCAGCCTGATGATATTTGAAATGTAACTGTTGCCTTATATACTGGGGTAGTTCAGCAAGGACGTGGTCAGGTCAGCAATCCATGGGTCTGGATGCTCAGTGCAGAACAATAGGGGCAGAAACTGGCTTGGTCCCTTTGGCTTGGAGCAGTGATTTTTTAAATGGCTTGAAAATACCAATTAGTGTGATGTGCTGCAGTATTTTTTCTAATTACTGTTTGTGTGGCACTAAAGTATTGTTTGCATATTATCCTTATATAAAAACTGTGTAAGCACCAATTACTGACGGTGAAGTTGCACAGATTGAGAGCTAGTTAATGAACAGAGCAGTCCATTATAATTGCATCTGGAAATTGAAGGCAGTGTTGATTAAAAGAAAATTATCCAGATGCAAAATGGAATGATAAAATTTATTGTTGTTTGGGGCTTTTTTTGGATCTGTGATTCAACTGCTTGTCCTTACCACCAAATAACTGTAATTAGATCAATTGGCATAATTGGAGAGAATTAATGGCTTGGCCTTTTCCACCAGCAAGCCCTTCCTATAAACTAAGTTGGAATGTAGATAAATATCAAGGAGAATTTAATCCAGGATTGCTTCTTCAAGGGTACATAACTTGGAATGACATGTGCCAGGATGAGGAAGTAAACCCAAAGATAAAATAATTGCAGAATACTCTTTCCTCCTCTCATGGAGAAATACTGATATAATTTCAATTCCTCATTTTCATGGAATTTGTGTAGTATTTGCTCAAGTGTTCAATTTGTATAATCAGATAAGTAGGAGATACATTAGTGCAGGGGACAGAAAGCATCTTTTTTGAAAAGCAGGTGTTACTCCTTTCAGGCTTTGAGACTTCCTATGGAAAATTTCCCAGGAGGGAGGAACATGCCTCTGTTCCTTCATTCCTAGTGGAGAGGCATTAATTATATATCAGAAGATGAATCTGCACTGATGTCTCCAGTCCTCACTTGTTTTTATAAATCTTCCACTGGTCACTGTTTAAAAGGAGACTTAATTCATGGTCACCTTTTTATATGTATTGGTTTTAAAATATTTTCTTTGATAAAACTGTGACTGTGCATATTTAATGTGTACAGGAGGGGAGCAGCCGATACCTCTTTGGAATGAACATGATGGCACAACAGATGGAGATAAACCAAAAATTCTTCTTTACTCATTGAGCCTTCAGTTTAAGGTAATCTTATGATGATAAAACAGTGGTGGGTTTTTTTTCCTTTCTCATTGTGTCTCTGAACCAGATGCTCTTAACTTTGTACCTTCCTTATCCATCAGGGAATTCAGGTGACAGCTACAACTCCCTCGATGCGTGCTGTGAGGTTTGAAACGGGGTTGATAGAACTTGAGCTCTCCAACAGACTGCAAACCAAAGCAATGCCTGGAAGTAGCAGCTACCTCAAACTGTTTGGAAAATGCCAGGTGGATTTGAATCTGGCACTGGGACAGATTGTTAAACATCAGGTTAGTGCTCAAAATCTTTGTATGTAATGTTCTTAATAATATGTGATTTAAAAGTTACATAATCACGCCAAGAGATTGTTGCACAGTGCTGTGTTTTGGGGTTTTTTTTTTTTTTTTTTTTTTTTTTTTTTTTTTTTTTTTTTCTCATATTATTATCTTGGAGCTTCTTAGCCCTTTAGAACAGTAATCGCCTTTCTACTGAGTCAAACTCAAAACTTTCATTGATATAAATATAATTTTTTAGAATATTTGAATGAAATAATAAGATCAGAGGAGATCCAAACTTTGCTAGACCTACATTTTGACCTAGTTTGTCTGTCTTGGTTTGACAGTTGTACCTCTTGTACTCTTAAGCCTGCTGTTACCTGGAATCACTTGTTCTAGGATATGAAAGTGTTTTGTGATGCCTAGAAACAAACAGACAAATAGTAATCTTAGGACCTATAAATCAGCTGTCACAGTAGAGGATCTGGATATATAAATAGCTATGTTAGTTAACAATTTATGATAAAGAAAATAATGCTGTGATCAGAACTTAATGCAAAAATATTGAAGATCCTCAAAGGCACTTTGGCTAGAGCAGAAAAAGGAAAGGACACAACTTGTTGTTTTATATTTTCTCAAATGCAATAATTTGGGGGTTTTTTCTTCCTATCCCCGTCCCTGAACTCTTCCCTGCTGCAAACCCCTCCCTCTTCCCATTTTTTGGAACATTTTAAGGTCTATGAAGAAGCTGGCTCAGACTTCCATCAAGTTGCCTATTTCAAGACAAGAATTGGATTAAGAAATGCTCTCCGAGAAGAAATCAGTGGCTCATCAGACAGGGAAGCTGTACTTATTACTCTGAACAGACCCATTGTTTTTGCCCAGCCTGTGGCCTTTGACAGAGGTATTGTAGAGTTTGCTGTGAGTTTGTGTTCATGCTGAGGAAGAGATTTTTTTCTCAAAAGGCTTGCTTATTCAAGATTCAATGTATTTCATGCTAAGTAGCTGAGAAATTTGGGAGATCTCCATGTCAACAGATTGATGAATCTGTCATCATACATCAAAAATTCCACATGTTGAGGGATTTAGTCTTCGAATGGTTTGGAGGAAGTTGCTGTTGTAAATCCTCACAGATGAATGATGCTAAGAACAGCAGGACCTTCTGTATTTTAATGTATTAACTTTGATGGTAAGTGATCAGGTTTGTCCATCTTTGAAGCATGAGCCTGATCGCTGTACCCTGAACGTGTGTGTGTCCACTGTTATACATCCTCTGACTTAAAGTAATGGAGGAGCTGTAAAAAGGGAAAACAAAAAGAATTTATTTAGTGAATGTACATTATATTTTTAAGGTGTTAATTTCAATTAAGCATTTTTGGTTTCCTCATTAAGCTGTGCTATTCTGGCTGAACTACAAGGCAGCATATGACAACTGGAATGAACAGAGAATGGCTTTGCATAAAGATATTCATATGGCCACAAAAGAAGTGGTGGATATGCTGCCTGGAATCCAGCAAACCTCTGCACAGGCTTTTGGGACCCTGTTCCTTCAGCTGACTGTCAATGACTTAGGAATTTGCCTGCCTATCACAAACACACCCCAGGTAAGCAAAAGTGTGACTATTGGAAGTCTGTTAAAACGCCAGTTTGTGTTTGGTGTACAGATACATGAGCCAGGTGATAGAAGCTTCAAAAGAGGTCTAATTTATAAAAAGAAATATGTGGGTTTTTTTACAGGGAAACATAACTATAGATGTTCATATGCAGAGTTAGAAATTAGTCGTTCTGTACACTTAAATTTATGCATAATTGTACACATCAAAATAAACACCAAAAAAACACATAAAAATTAAAGCTACTTTTTGTCATTGTTAAATCAAGTCATCTTTTTTGGAGAAAAGAATTGATCCTTGGCTTGTGTTCTCTGGTCATGGGGCCATATGGATTATAACCTTTGATCAAATATGGATTTTTGTTCCTTTTCCAGATGAGCTTGAGTCTTGCTGCCCTAATAAATTTATAATGTAGGTGTTGCATTTAGGAAACAGCAGTGCAAGGCATTGTATGGGCAGAGGTGAAGCTTTTGAAACTCTGCAGAGAAGGAAAAATACAAGGAGATATGAGCAGGGGGTCAGTTAATAGGGAAAAATAAATGGCATTTGGTAAATGTACAATATCACTTTGACATTGCACTGACCAGTAAATTCTACCCATGATTTTATCTTCCAGTCTAACCACTCTGCAGATCTGGACACTGGCTCTGCTTTAGTCCTGACCATTGAAAGCACACTCATCACTGCCTGCTCCTCAGAGTCTTTAGTTAGTAAAGGTCATTTTAAAAACTTTTGCATCCGTTTTGCTGATGGATTTGAGACAAGTTGGGATGACTGGAAACCAGAAATAAGAGGAGATCTAGTAATGAATGCATGTAAGTGTGGGTGATTTCATACTGGACAAGAGTATTTCAGATACAAATCCACTTTTGCCCTGCCATTGACTTGAAAAACAGATGAGCTTTCCCAAAAAACTTAAAGAAAATACTTTGGCCTTTTGAAAGCAAAATAATATGGATCTAAAAGGTTATATTTCTTTGTTGTTTTCCTTTATTAATAAAATTTGCTGCTTTATATGTCATTGTAATAATTTAAGCTCTGCCTGAGAGATGTTGAAAGAGTTACATGCATTGCTCTTAAACAATTTCATAAGATCCCAAGAAGATTTTAATAGTCTGATATGGAATATTTTTATATATATATAATGCTGAAAATTCTAAAATTTTGTATGAAATTTTAAGTACATATATATATATATGTATATGTGTATATATATATATATATAGTCATGCATTATACATACTTAGAATTTTGTATGTTACCAAGTAGGTTCACTTTACTAAATAAGAAAAGTCCTTCAGTGGGAAAAAAAAAAACTAGAACTCCTATCATTCTTTAATTATGGCAGGCAGGAGACTGAGGGTGGGATTGGGAAGGGCTGCTCTAAGGCGGCATTTACTGGCTGCCTAATCAGCGTACTTGCTTTGTATGCTTCATGTAGGTGTTGTGCCAGATGGTACCTATGAAGTGTGTTCTAGGACAACAGGCCAAGCTGCAGCAGGTAATGTGTTTATTTTAATAAATCAAGTCCTACATTAAAAAAGCATTCATAAAATATGAAATTTAAGTCCTTTAACTGTGTTTTAATTTAACTGGCTGGAGAAGAGTCAGCCGTAGTTGCCATAACAGTCATGTCATCCCATTGCTTCCTGTCCTAGGGATTGCTAAATCTTCCTCATGCTGAGGCTTTGCATGCTGAACTGCCATCCCTGTCTTTCCTCTCCCAGAAAAGACTTCTCTTTTTCCCAAATTCCTTCTCTGCCCAGTCTTAAGTAGTCTGGACCTTCTCCAGGGCATTCAGAAGTAGCTGTCAGTCTCTGTATTAGTCATACTTCCATCTAGGAAGAAAACCAGTATCTTGTGTTGTCATGCTTAGAGCAAGATCTCTATTTTGATGCTGAAAAGTGGCACTCAGAAAAGTCCTGGGCAGACAGGATATTCACTAGCACACAAAATATATAATATTACATCTTCTAGCATCATTGTTCAAGACTTGAATAACTAGGTCAGCATTTGTACATGCAGAAAGACATGTTTTATGTTTTTTGCTGTTAGAAATTCTGTTTTGGAATAGTGTACTTTCCTGCATTTGTATGAGCTGAAGCTTGAAATGCTCTTTACTCATTCTGAAGAAAATGTATTTTCATTAGGTCCTGCCTGTGTTGTATCTCTTGTTAAAGAAATACTGTGAAGTATTTTCATCAAGCATTTCAGTTGTGGAATGTGTTTTTCTCAGAATGGGCAGTTGGCTAATGGGTACATAATTCACTATAGGAGATTTTTTTAAAAGAGGAAAAACTGCTTAAACTGATTTTTTTTGAACATAGAAAGTAGTAGTGCTGGAACCTGGACACTGAATGTGTTGTGGAAGATGTGTGGTATTGATGTCCACATGGATCCAAACATTGGGAAAAGACTGAATGCTTTGGGCAACACCCTCACAACATTGACAGGAGAGGAAGATATTGATGACATTGCTGACCTCAACTCTGTGAACATAGCTGACCTTTCAGATGAGGATGAAGTTGACACCATGTCTCCCACTATACATGCAGTAAGTGAATCCACCCAAATAAGTGCTACTAATTGGAAAAAGTCTTCTGTCAAATAGAAAGATCTTAATCTTGAGTCCAGCATGTGAGTCTTTATAGCTCATGCAAGTCTTGTTACAAATCAGAAACGTTTGTGTGTGTGTTTTCTAACTCCATATTTCAAAGACAACAAATTGCAGATCATATTTCAAATAAAGATCTGGATTTGAAAACATGGAGGGGACACAGCACCTAACCTCAGGTACTTGAACTGTAAAAGCCATGGCTTTCTTCTGGGTTTTCTTCACAGGACAGTAAGTTACTAACATGAAAAAAATTCTACTCAATATGCTGCTGACCTTGCTTTTTAGTTTTCTACAAAACCATTTTAACAGCTGTTCCTTAATGTCTCTTGCCTGCTGAAAGAGGAAACATTTTCCCAGCACACTAATGCTCCTGTTTGTTGTTCAGAAATCAGGTGGAGGTTCCTTGGGTGGAGATGCATGCAAGCTCACATTTGGGCAGCGGATTGTAAATCACCTGCTGGGTTTGAGCCCCCCAACCCACCGATACTCTGTTCCTGTAGAATATCTCTTGGGCTCAGCGAAGCAGGATTTGCTCCAGCCCAGCAGAGCACATATAAAAGCAGGCAGATCCTGCTCATGGGGACATGTATGTAGTAGTTACAGTGTGTCTAACTGAATGATGGGCTTTGGATCACTGGAAAAAATCCAATCAGCTGCCTATTCACATGAATTGATTCTTTTGCATGCACTAGTCCAGATTTGAAGGTGTGAAATTCACTTTGCCTGTTGTTCAAAATGTATTGATGTCCAATTTTTCGTGAGGACATTAATGAGATGTTAATTCTAAACAGGAGATCGTTGATCACCGGCGGCAGGGAGCTTCCAGTATCCAAACTGGAGAACAGCGAGGAAGGAAATTTATGAAGCGTTTGGTTGATATTAGAGAGCTCAATGAGCAAGCGAAAGTCATTGATGACCTAAAGTAAGTGGGGTTTGCTTTATATTTGTATCATACATCTTGTAGCACTGTTAGGGTTAAGTGCAAATCATTGCCTTTATTTCAAAAGAAAAGATTGTCCTTTTGGATTCCAAAAGCAAAGGCTATATATACAAGTACTCTCTCAGATCTCTCGGGTTGTTCCAAAAGTGTCAGATTAGCCTATATTTTTCTGACTCTGCATTTTAATGACTGAATTATAATCCTTTTCCTGTTGATTCAAAATCATAGTTCCATCTTGATTTATTACGCTGATTACTTTAGCAAAATACATTACTTTGAAACTGTAATAAGCTTAGGAAGAAGAAGAAAAATATTTAAATTTACTTTTTTTTTGCATCTTGTACATGATGTTTTCAAGATAAAACTTGAAAACTTTCTTATACTGTACTTGAGATAACCCTTAAGAAAAACTTATTTCAGATTTCACGAATTTCATCTGACATTCTGTGTCAGATAAATACTATTTTACTAATAGTATTGGCAAACATGGTTTTGTTGGGCTTGTTTGGGCTTTTCCCCCCTTTTCCCCAAGACAGACTTACTATAAATGGATCTGTCTGTGATGGGAATACAGAGGTTGGCAGTTATGTGTTAAATTGTGAAAAGGGATACAGGTTTTACTGTTTGTACTTAAAATGAAATGGCTGTCACCATTCAGAGGGAAATTTTATCTGAAATTAGGAATTTAGGTTAAATGTTTGTTTTTGTATATCTGTGGCTATATTTGGCACTGGTCATAAGTATTGGGACAAAAGAGAAATTGGGATAATTCCCAGGGAAAGCATTCTTAAAACAAAGATTTTTGAAATTGTGGAAATAATATCTGTAAGGTAACTCAACCATGCTTTACCTCCAGGAAATTAGGTGCAAGTGAAGGGACCATAAACCAAGAAATTCAACGCTATCAGCAGCTGGAGTCGGTGGCTGTGAATGACATCCGCAGGGACGTCCGCAAAAAGCTCCGTAGATCCAGCATGAGGGTGAGCAGGATTAGGCTACTTTGAGAGTATTGTAGCACTTGTGTCCCAAAAACCCTTCTACTTTGCTGGCACTCCTATGGACAGTAGCATTTTAGCTTGCCAGAGTTTTCCTCTGTGTTCTCAGTTGTTGCATTTCTGTATTATTTCTGGTTTAGGCTGCCTCCTTGAAAGACAAGTGGGGTCTGAGCTACAAACCCAGCTACAGCCGATCGAAGAGCATTTCGGCATCAGGGAGGCCACCTCTGAAGAGAATGGACAGAACAAGGTGAGCCTCTGGGAATTTGGGATCTGTGATAGCCACAACAGCACATGAAACAGGGAGAAAGTTGGACTGTGGCTGAAGAGTACTTTTACCACAGGCAGCAGCTGCTTGTGGTGGAACTGGATAGAAAGAGGTAATTTTGCAAGGCAGGCATGTGCTAAAAAGCGTTTTTCCTCATTTTTCTGAAATCTCTGAGAATATTTCACTTCTACAACAACAAAAACATATTGAAGAAATGTATATAAGGAAAAACAGCATGGTGTAAAAATCTTATTTTCTACACCCGATTTACGATCATCTGCCTTTTAAAAGGGCTGCTGTAATGAGAAGAAGAAAGGGAGATGCTTTTTTTCTGTGTGAATAATTCTTCCATGTGGCAGATTACAAATAACTTATTTTTCTGTAACTTCTGCATGTTGGCTCAGGATTGAAAAGCTTGCATAGAGACATTAGCAGAGACAGAGTACCGGCCAAGTCCTGTGCAGCTTCCTTCTCTTTTCTTCTCCCGTCCTTCCTTTCCATGTACCCAGGTGCTTCAATTATGATTTTATATATTATTCCCTAAAAAATAATGATAAATGTGACCTTGTATTTGTGTAGTTAACTGTTTGCATGACCCTAAAATCCTGTCGTACAACTCAAGAAGCTGTTTTGGTTTTGTTTTGCTTGCAGCTCTCGACTGGGAGACAGTGAAGACCTCCCAGATATCCGTGTGGATGCTGCATCCCCTGGGCCAAGAGTAACCTTCAACATACAAGATTCTGTAAGAATTACTTTATATGCCATATAATTGTATTTCCTCTGCCATTTGGTCACCAGTTCATGAAATAATTATATCCAGGCAAACCCAAATTGTGTCTGCTTTGCCTCAAATTACAGATGTGTTTTTGGAAGATAGACTTATTTTGTCAGAAGACAGATGTATTTTGGTTTCTTGACACAGAAATTAATTGATTCATGAGAGAAAAATATTTTAAAATGGCTTGATTTGTTTCTTAGGCTTACACAGTAGTAATTTTCTTGGAAGTTTTGTCAGAGGTGTGCAAAAAATCACCTAGGTTTTTTTGGTGTTTGAATATATTGAGAGTTTTGGAAATGGGTATTAGTTTGCTGTAGCTCTACAGGTGTATCCTTCTCAGTGTTTGGAATGGATTGTTGAATTGGTTTGGTTTTTTTTTTCCTTTTTTTGCAATGTTTTCTCATGTTTAAAATGTTTATTTTGCATGGCTGAGATTATTGTAATTATTTTAATTTCTATTCTTTTTATTTCTATTAAGTTGAATCAAACAGCTTTGGGGATTGCACAACAATCCAGCTGTCCAGGGGAAGGGTATTTTCAGGTACTTCTGAGCAGAAACAAGTCTTCTTTACCAGAGAACTAATTTATCTCATAGGGAGCTGCTCTTCAATATTTCATCTCTTTTGCACTCAGCTAAACAGAATGTATATCGAGCTTGAAAATACTTAAATATGTAAACTAAGCAGAGGAACATGATTTATTGTTGATGAACAACAATCAAAGTGCTTCTACACCCTTATGTAGACTTAAAACAAATTCTAAAATGAATTATTGGCTTTTTGCTTAAAGACTGAGCAAGGCTGATGTAAAGTGACCCAAGTCTAGCCTTGAAATGTGCTTTAGAGGCTGATTTTAGTGTGTGCCTTCACCTGTTACATTGTGTTCCAATGTGAGGGCAATCAACACTGGTACAAAATAATTACCAGGTGGGAGGACATCTTCTCACACTTAATTCTGTTAAAATTCTTGTTTTTAATGTGGAATAAGACATCTTCCAATAATAGCTAGTAGGGAATGTTCCAAAACGTAATATCCTAAGAACAAGTGGAGTTTTTTTAACTACTTTCAAAAGCATGTTTAGAAAAAATAGTATTTTTCTTTAAAAAAAACTAATCAAGCAAACCCAAAACTCAAAACAAATCAGAAAAGGCAAAACTAAATAAGTGAACAAAAAAAAAAAAAACCAAAAAAAAACCAAAAACAAACAAAAACAGAAGAGACAGTAATGTACTTCTTCTCCCTTCTAACTCTCCTCATGCTCCCCGGAAATAAATTCCTATTTCTGAGAGAATGGTGGAAATGACGCCAGGGAATGTGCTTTGTACATTTAAATATGTTCACATTTAAAAGCTACCCTGCCTATTCTTGTTGTTATGTAAAAGCCCAATTAGCTTAGGTTTTGTTGGCATAGCAAAATACGATCAATCACTTAGAGGTATTAAATGTTGAATATTTTTTTAAAATGTATTTTCCTGACATCATGCCAGTTGTTCTGCAGAGCTCTTATTTGAATTTGCAGACTGTGTACCTCTGCAGTGACACTGCATAGGAAGTGCTGGTGTTTAACCCTTGCAGATGCTTTTCACAGGCATTTTAAGATTTTAATGTTGGAAAATGGCTTGTGGCATGATTTCTGGGAGAAGCAGGAGGCTCCTTTAGGACGTTCAGTTCCGTGCTTGGGCCAGGATGCCCGGGCGGTGCTGTACATTCTGTCTAGTGCCCTGCGTGCCCTCACTAACGCTTCCTGCAAGTCATGGGCACTTAGGCTGCCTTCTGTCCTTTTCTTTCAAAATAGATCTTAAATTTAAATGAAATGTTTCCTTCTAAATTGGTAAAAGCATGATGAGTCTTTGTCTACTAGGCTGAGCTCAATCACTAGGCAATGGCAAAGGTCTCCTCACCAAGCTTTCATTCCGTTCTTTTTCATAATCCCTCTTGCAATTCCTTTACCTGCTCTCTCCATGTTACGAGGAACTCAGAAGTGAGGGTTTCTCATAGCAGGCCTGCTTCTTTATTTCCGGATCTATCTTACTGCATTCTCTGTGGAAATCAAATCTGTGGAAATTTACTATCTTTTTGTCTTTTCACAATCAGTTTCCAGAGGAGACAGAAATGGACCTTTTGTCCGTAACTATTGATGGTCCCTCCCATTACTCATCTACTAGTGAAGGCTCATGCTCGGTATTTGGTTCACCCAAAACTCCAGCTGTCTTCTCACCCGGCATTCCCTTCCAGCCTGAAGAAGGACGCCGGGATGACAGCTTATCCTCCAGCAGTGAGGACTCGGAGAAGGAGGATGACCATGAAAGGGAGAGGACGTATTTTTATAGGAAACCACCGTAAGTAACGGTACAGAAATGAAGAAAATACCTCTGAATATGCTTTCAGTACTCTCAAACTTGAAATATTGAATTTAAAGCTACAAATTCTGTTGCTGATGAAGTACTGAATACACTCAAGTGTGCGTGTGGAAGGCAGGTGTGTTCACTAGAGGTGACTGTGTGGGAAGGAGGGGTCCTAATTAGAAAAGGAGGTAACTGATAAAAATTTCAGGTCTTGGAACAGAATGAAAGGACTTGGAAAGTGAGGTTTTTGAGGCACAAAACAGGGTGTAGGTCCACAAACTGGATGTAAAAATGTGGATACTTACAAATATGAAATCTATTG
This sequence comes from Anomalospiza imberbis, assembly GCF_031753505.1. Classification (NCBI taxonomy): domain Eukaryota; kingdom Metazoa; phylum Chordata; class Aves; order Passeriformes; family Viduidae; genus Anomalospiza; species Anomalospiza imberbis. The sequence goes on along the minus strand of NC_089684.1, from coordinate 39,384,556 downwards.
TGTATATATATTTTTGTTCCTTTTTTGATTGAGAATTTAAGAAAAGCTTAGGTTTTTATACTACCCTATATTAAGAAATGTGACATGCTAATGCAAGATGGGTCACTGTATCGCTGCATATCAGATAAGGCCTTTTCCCAAAATGCTTTTGTAAGATCCTACAGTGTGGACATAGTTTGGGAATGCCTTGTAGCCCCTGCTGAGGTAAATGTCCTGCTGATACCTGCCCCCTATTTGTGCCTGTGCAGGAGCACCTCTCGCAAGAAAACCATGGGCTTTGCTGCTGTGCACCAGCTGTTCACCGAGCGCTGGCCAACAACACCCACCAACAGGAGTGTCACTGGCACCACCACGGAGAGAAACATTGACTTTGAGCTTGATATTAGGGTTGAAATTGATTGTGGGAAGTGTGTTCTGCATCCCACAATGGTCCAGCAAGAGCATGACGACATCAGTTTGCGAAGGTAAGAAATGTGTGCATCAGTTTATTACCAGCACTTTTTTTTAGTAATTATTACTGTTTACTAACAGCACCATAAGTTGCAATTGTTCTGGCCCAGTGTGGCACAGGAAATTACTTTAATTACATGAGTATATTTATTTCAGGAGCTATGATCGGAGTTCCAGGAGCTTGGATCAAGAGTCTCCTTCAAAAAAGAAGAAATTTCAAACTAATTATGCATCTACTACTCACTTACTTGCTGGCAAGAAAGTGCCATCATCTCTACAGACAAAATCCAGTGATGTGGAAACAACAGTGTTTTATATTCCTGGGGTGGATGTAAAGGTAAAATGAAAGGATAACTCAGCAGGGAGGCAGTGACAATGTTTTCTCTCCAACGCAGTCAAACTGTACACTCCCTTGGTTTTTTAAATGTTGTTTCTATATCCGAGCATGAACGGGTCTCAACAGAAATGTCTTTGTATTTTGTGATTTCAAATCCTAATGGAGTAAGAACGGGGAAAAATCTGTCACTGCTTGAAGGAAAACTTCATGCAATTCGGTTGAGGCAATGCCATAAATCAAACGCTCCTCACTTGATACAACTTGGCTTTTCTAGTCTTCCAGTGTGAAAGGACTATGTGTGTCCATGTCCAGTATTCCAGGCTGTCTTCAGGGATAACAATTATACCTCAGGTTCTGCCTGTGTCTTTTAGTCAAATTCAGGAATAACTAAACCTTCTCTACAACTTTTGTGGTGTTCTGTGTTTTGAGTAATAGTCTACTGTACACATGGAGGAGGTGTGAACTCCTGGGTTCAGGGGTATTTTGATTTTTATGCCAGTTTCTGTATGCCTGTGTTTAGTAGAACAGCTCCACCACGCATTAAGACAGAAGGGAGGCTGTGTGCATACATGGCACAGGATGCATGTGATGTAACAGAGAGAGAAACAAGCTTTAGTGTTCCTAAATAATGAATTTCCTCTGTTTCTGTGTGTTTTATTGAATTTTTTAATAGTTTATTCGTTTATCTATTTTTTGTACTAAGTTTTCAGTTATTTTTGTGTACAGAATGTGAACTGGAATGTAATGTATCTTACAATGATATTTCTCTAAAGAATGAGAAGAAATAAATTTTGGAGGGAAGGAGTGGCACCAAATGGCTGTACAGAAATTGAGTTCTTCATGTGAAGTAACTTGATCTTGCTTTGCTTTCCAGCTGCACTACAACTCCAAGACTCTAAAGACTGAGTCGCCAAACACTTCTCGAGGATCCTCTTTGCCACGCACCCTTTCCAAAGAGTCCAAGCTGTATGGTATGAAAGATACTGCCACATCTCCTCCTCTCTCTAGCACTATCCACAGCAAGACTAACACCTTACTTCCTCCCCAACCCCCACCCATCCCATCAGGTACTTATAGATAAGCTTTCTGAACCTTTCATGGATATATTTTCCCTTGGTGTAATCTACTGCCTTTAGATCTGGCTGCACCTTACCTGGAGCACTGTGTTTATCCAGGCTTGACTTTGGCTGCAGAAACCTGACCCCAGAAGCAAGAATGCCATTCATAAAGCTGCATTTCTAGACATGGTTTGTCAAACCAGTCTCAGTAATATTTTTGTCATTGTCACTATATCCCAGTGTTAGGCTGTCACTGCCTTCTCCCAGTTTTCATTTAACAAAAGAATGTTGGAAAGCAGTGTAAATATCTGTAAATATTTCAACCATTGAAGGCCTTTAAATAGCCATGATTTGGAGTAAGATGAGTTCTAATATGAGCTTTGTTGTGTCTCCAATGATTCCTGTTTTCAAGCAGGACACTGTTGTTACCTCATGCAGATCCAGAGGCATGTAGATTGCATCTCCAGTTTCTGAGACATTCACTCTTCTCCTCTTTGGCATTTAAATATTGCTTTAAACACAAAGCCGAAACTGTGTCAGAACTTGATCACCAACCAAAATTAGTAACTGGAAGTTGTGCTTGTGGGTTTTGCCTTATAAAATCACCAGAGATGCTGGGAGAGAACAGTGAAATGGGGATACCTCCCTCAGTTCTCCATGCTGTTGAACCATTAGCTCTTACTCCTTTAGGTGGCCATCCTCTTTATGATTACGAGATGTTGTGTAGTGGTTTATGCTACTTCTCTTCACTTTTGTTCTCTACTGTATATTCTTTCTAATCTTTGCCTTTGAATTCTTACCACATGATGTCCAGGTACTGAGTCTTGCTGCTTAAATGTCTGTAAGCTCTACATTTGGTGTGGAAATTGCACTTGTATGGTAATATATATGCCCCCCAGACTAGAGATTGGCTTGTAATTACTTTATTTCTTTATGCATTTTATTTTTATAAGTATTTATTAGTCCTGAATGGTTTTGAAGCACATCTATTGTTGTTTATACTGCTTTTTTGTAATAGTACTTTTCCTCTGGAAACATTCCTCTGGAATGGAGACCAACTTCTTGTATTTTCTTTGGTTTCCAGTAAAAGTAAGATAGGACAATGTAGTCAGAGACATGAGGCAGAATAGTTTGCACAGAATGAAAAGTCAGTGCTTTTTTTTCATTTTAGTAAATGAAAGGATTTTTAATCTCTGGTTTAGTAGTTAATTTTTATTTTTGTCTTGAAGAATTTTAAATCTACATCTCCACTGATGTATATTCATTCTAATAGCTGTATTGCATAGAGACAGTAAGTGAGCTGGTACTTATATCTTCTCTGCATATTAATATTTTGATGAGCGTGGATTCAAGATTCCTCTTCCACAAATTTACAAGACAGTAACCTTTTTATTAGTTTATACTCTGGCTAGTTCCAAGCTTTCAAAAATTACGGTTTAGAATCTTTAGTCATTCTTTGCATAAATATAGTAGGACTTGCCATTTGCAGTTTTAATTTTTGGATGTATTTTCTCTATTTAAACTGACATTCTTTCCAGACTTGTTGATTTATTTTACCAAATACCACTTTTATTTCCAGTCAGCTGTGGTTTCTTTGCACGGGGTATTTGAAGAATAGCTATCTATGTTTGCTTTCAGTGCTAAAAAGTGAGGTGTTGACAATGACAACAGAGTGCTGGGTTGAGAACATGAGCAATGGAATTACTACAATTAAGCCTTACAGACTAATGGTTATTTTTGCAAAGTGAAAATTTAATGACTTCATTTCTTCTAGCAGACCTGATCTAGATCTCTTCAGATGATAGAGAAAATTAGAGGGCACAGCTTGATAAGTTATGAAGTATCTTCTAATGTTTATCAGTTACTGCTCAGTGGTATTAACTTAGGCAAATGTATCTTCTCAATGTTGCAGCTAAAGGGAAAGGAAGTGGTGGAGTGAAAACTGCTAAACTCTATGCGTGGGTTGCGCTCCAGTCACTGCCAGAGGAGATGGTGATCAGCCCCTGCCTCCTGGACTTCCTGGAGAAAGCCCTTGAAACCATTCCCATCACACCCATTGAAAGGAATTACACAGGTCAGTTGCATAGTTGTATTCTGGCACTCTGTGCTTTTTTGGTATTGAGCTGCTTTTCCTTTCAAATTCCACTTTCTAATGAGTTCTTGTACTTGTTAAAAGCTGTTAGTTCGCAGGATGAAGACATGGGGCAGTTTGATATACAAGATCCCTTGGAAGAGTCCACAACATCCTTGGTGTCATCCTCAACATCAGCATATTCCTCCTTCCCTGTAGATGTGGTGGTTTATGTGCGAGTCCAGGTGAGGGTTTAACTCAACATTCAGAGTAGTAACTTGCTTTAGTCACTGTCTCTTAAACAAGCCATGCTTCTAAGTTTGCTTTTTAAAGAATAAAAACTCTGAAAAATATTCTTAAAGAATAAAAAGTCAAGTGTCCCTTCTGAATGCTTTCTTTTCTTTCTGCCTGCCAGCCTTCTCAAATCAAGTTCAGCTGCTTGCCGGTATCCAGAGTCGAATGTATGCTGCAGTTGCCTTCCCTGGATCTTGTTTTCTCTTCCAACCGAGGAGAACTGGAAACTTTAGGCACAACATACCCATCAGAAAGTGTGTCCACTGGTGGCAGTACTCCACAGAGTGGCTCAAAGAATTCAGCTAGTAAATCTGGAGCGCCAGGTAATACGTGTGTGGATGTCAATTCTCTACACAGAATATTTAAGCTATATTGCTGCTAGAGGGCATACTTTGAAGTGTATTTGGTCTGTTTAATACTGCTGTTAACATTAAGTATTATTTCATGTTTAAAAATGCTTTCAAAATCTGATTTTTGCCCCCCCAAAAAATGACTGCAGGTTCATCACCTGGCCTCGGCAGCCCTCTGGGCAGGACCAGGCACAGCAGCAGTCAGTCGGATCTGACGACTTCCAGCAGCAGTTCTTCAGGCCTTAGCTTTACTGCCTGCATGTCTGACTTCTCCCTTTACGTATTCCATCCCTATGGAGCTGGAAAACAAAAATCAGCTGTTACTGTGCTAACCCCTGGATCGGGAGCCTTGGGTATGGAACAAGGTTTTGTTTGTTTTATGAACATGATTCAAGCGTGGCATGCGTTTCTGAACTGCAGATTTGAAAGGATCACAGAAGATGAAAATGTTTCCTTCATGCTTCTAGGGAACATGGATGAGGAGCCAACTTCGGTCACTGGCCGGAAGGACTCCCTGAGCATCAACCTGGAGTTTGTGAAAGTCAGCCTGTCACGGATCAGGCGATCGGGAGGCTCCTCCTTTTTTGAGAGTCAGTCTGTGAGCAAAGCTACCAGCAAGATAGACACCACATTGATCAACATATCTGGTAAATGCTTCTTTCATTTTAATCCCAGCTAATTAGAGAACTGCCGTTCCAGTAACGGACTTTACTCTTGGCAGCTTTTTTTTTTTTTTTTTTTGGTAAGATCTATGTACTTATTTTTGGCCCCTGCACATGGGATCCTGACTTACTGGGAAAACAGCAGGATGGTTGTGATTAATCTGCCATTAAAATCCTCCCATGAGGAGTCTGAGGCACATTCAACGCAAGGAGGACTCAACATAATCTTTATTCTTGTGTTCCACCGTGTCTTTATGAAGCGCATTTGTATCTAATGTTTGGACTTGGAGAAATGACAACACCTCAGGAAAGCTGTGTTCATGACAGCAGAGACAGTACTACTATGTGAAAGAGAAAATGACTTGGTTACCAAAACCTTTTATTACTGGGAATTTACAACTGCGTGCATGTGCTTTTTCAGCTGTCTGTGACATAGGATCTGCTTCTTTCAAATACGACATGCGTCGCCTCAGTGAGATCCTGGCCTTTCCCAGGGCTTGGTACAGGAGAAGCATTGCCAGAAGGCTTTTCCTGGGTGATCAGACAATAAATCTGCCAGGTAGGAGACTGCTGCTTATCACCAAAAAACTTGTTACCCAATGAGTTACAGTAGGAATTTTATAAGCGTTTTTTACTCGTGTCATATTATATCACTGACTGGGTGTAAATGTATTATTATTTACTCCACATGCAGTCACTCAGAGATGTTCGATAGGAAATCCTAGTCAGAAGAAGTGAAAAATTGCTAACATAGGTCACTGAACAATTTAAAGAGCATATTCCAAGGCCAGGTTGGATGGGGCCCTGAGCAACCCAATCTTAATAAATGGCACTCCTGCCCATGGCAGGGTTGGAGCCAGATGATATTTAAGGTCCCTTCCCAAACCATTCTATAGTTCTATGATATATAAATAAAACCAGCAGAAAACTTTTGAGTTATGTCAAATGAAATACATTTATTTCTTAATACTTCCCAGTATACATGATGGTATGGTTAGACACAAATGAAATAGTTTTTCTGTATTTCCTGTGCTGCTTTTTCTCCAGTAGCATCAGGCCCTGGCACACCAGATTCAATTGAAGGAGTGAGCCAGCACCTTTCTCCTGAATCCTCAAGGAAAGCATACTGTAGGACATGGGAGCAGCCTTGCCAGTCTGCTTCCTTCACTCACATGGCACAGTCCCCCAATGTTTTCAGTGAGCACAGTGCCAGCAGTAGTATGTCACCTGGGACAGCATCTCACAGCCTCAAGTCTCCAGCTGTCACAAGATCCAGGAGTGTGTCTGACTCCTCAGTGCCTCAGAGAGGTGAGTAGATAATGACATGTATATATTTTTTTAAGTATTTCCATCAGCTGTGTGAAAGAAGTATGTCATTACCACTTTGAAAATAATCTTTTCCACAGTGATTGGCACTGGAGAGTCAATGGCTTAGAGAAGGGAAAATGCCTAAAATGGATGAATGAAAGTTGTTAGCATATTTTCCATTAAATTTCCCTGTGAGTCAATTTCTGTGACAGCTAAAGCAATGCATATTGCAAATCCTCTAGTCCTCATTTATCTTCTCTCATGGTTTTGTGTTCTTAATAAATATGGTGCTTGTCAGTCCTTTTGTAATATTCAAATATATTCAGTATTCATGGATATATTCTGCCAGTTTTCCCTAGCATGTGAAATAATTTAAATTTTTGTCTATTTTTTTTTCTGTTTAGATACTATCTCAAAAACATCGACTCCATTTAATAAGTCAAATAAAGCTGGAAGCCAGCAAGGAACACCGTGGGAAACACTGGTTGTGTTTGCTATGAACCTGAAACAATTAAATGTTCAAATGAATATGAGCAATGTAATGGGCAATACTACGTAAGTGGAAAATACAGTCAAGCATATTTTAACAGGTAGTGGTGTTTGGGGGAAAAAAGCCAATTTTTTCCCTACAGACTGGTAACAGTCTGTCTTTTAGCTTTAAAATGCCACCCTTTTCAGTTTTGAACTGGGAATACCCTAATGAATACTTAATTGCTTAATCCTGAAGTCACATAAACCACCTTATTTACTGCTTTCCAGTAGATGATACTCAGTTTCTCTTTTGGCAACCTGGAAAGTTGTCTATTTTCACCTCTGTTCTAGGTGGACCACCAGTGGCTTGAAAAGTCAGGGCCGTCTGTCTGTGGGCAGTAGCAGAGATCGGGAAATCAGCATGTCTGTGGGCTTGGGAAGATCCCAGCTGGACTCCAGAGGGGGAGTTGTTGGAGGTACCATAGATGTTAACACCCTGGAGATGGTGGGTAAGTTGGAAAGCCTCCTGCTGTTAGCATGTGCTCCAGTCAATAAAGGTGGTATCACTGGAGAAACTGATTTTCATCTCTTTAATTCTGTATTTCTTTATTGCTTTGGTTGTATTTCAGCTCATATTTCTGAACATCCAAACCAACAGCCCAATCATAAAATTGAAATTACTATGGGTTCTACTGAAGCACGTGTTGACTACATGGGATCCAGTATCCTAATGGGAATCTTCAGTAATGCTGATCTTAAACTGCAGGATGAATGGAAAATTAATCTGTATAACAATCTGGATTCGAGCATGACAGATAAAAGGTAATAATATTTCCTTAAGATGCTAAAATGTATGATGTTTGATCATGTCAAATGTCTTCTGTCCAGTACTGCTAACCAGAAATGTGTCTGCTAGAAGGCAAAGGGTTCATTGTTTGGTTTTGATTGTTCAGGTTTTTTTTTTAATTGTCGGTAGGGAATATATTAACTGCTAATTTTCTTGCTATTTTTACTATCTAGTGAGATATTTGTCCATGGGGACTTGAAATGGGATATCTTCCAAGTGATGATTTCAAGGTCGACTACACCAGACCTGATAAAAATAGGAATGAAACTCCAGGAGTTCTTCACTCAGCAGTTTGATACAAGCAAGCGAGCTCTGTCCACGTGGGGACCTGTTCCTTATCTCCCTCCCAAGACAGTGGCAAACAACTTAGAGAGAACCTCACATGAGCAATGTAAGTGCTACCAAAAAACAATATGATTCCAAATTGCAATGTTTTAATTGCAAAAACTACCTAGGAGACAGTGTCAGTAAAACAGATAAGAAAATATCACTCGTAATTCCATGTTTTACTAAAAATATAAATATCCTAGCAGGTTTTTTTTGTATCTTGCCTGAAGTTTGTTGTTCATGTTTGCTCTGCAGTGTTGGATGCAGCCCATCATCGCCACTGGCCAGGAGTTCTGAAGGTGGTATCTGGGTGCCACATATCCCTGTTCCAGATGCCACTGCCAGAAGATGGGATGCAGTTTGGAGGATCCATGAGCCTGCACGGGAACCATATGACCCTGGCTTGTTTTCATGGACCTAATTTCCGCTCAAAATCATGGGCCTTATTTCACCTGGAAGAACCCAATATCGCATTTTGGACAGAAGCCCAGAAAGTCTTGGAAGATGGTAATTTAAACTGTGTACTCATTCTTCTAAATTTCTTTAAATGAGTTTTTAATAATGTATTATTACATAAGAATTAATCAAAGAAAAATGTATTTTCTTAATGTATTCTTATTCTGAATCAAGAATATTTCCCAAAAACATACGACTTATCTAAAAAAAATCTGTTCTCTACACACCTTTACCACAGTTTGCTTTATCTGTGGAATAAAGTACATTTTCAAGTGTACTGGATATGTCCCTGATAAGAAGCCTGCTGAGTGGATTGCCTGGCTTTTTAATTGTGTACTTGTGTAGTCCTTCCTAGCTGCATGATGAATTTTGATGACCTTATTGCTTATATTTGTCTTAATATTGTGAGCTTTTATTGTCTGTAGCTACTGAGGATTTGATTTCTCTGTTTTCAAGCTTTATACTAGGTTTTATTCTACTGGCACACTAATTATTCATGTTCAATACCTGTAGGAGAACAAGAGAAAATTCCACTACCTTCACTAAGCTGCTTTCATTTTTTTTTTCCTCTCCCACCCCATGCTGCCCACACCTTCAATGCAGGTACCAGTGAACACTCCACGTACATTGTTCAAACCCTGGACTTTCATTTGGGCCATAACACCATGGTCACCAAGCCCTGTGGGGCCCTGGAAAGCCCCATGGCCACCATCACAAAGATAACGCGGCGCCGCCACGAAAACCCCCCCCATGGAGTTGCCAGTGTGAAGGAATGGTTCAATTATGTGACAGCCACGAGGAATGAAGGTTAGAGTCAGGTTCATTCAGACTGGGGATTGATCTGCTTGCAGATGGAGCTGTTGAAAAACTGCTACATCTCAAGTGTATGAACAACAAATTTGATTGACCTTTTCTAGCCACACTTTTGGGAGCAGAATAAAAGATAAAATCTTCTCAATAATCATACAGCAGCAGTTTTACAAGTGACTTTTCTTAACTTATTTGCCCTGTCATAATTTAATATTTCCCATTGTTCCTGTAGAGTTGAACCTGCTGCGGAATGTTGATGCCAACAACCCAGAGAGCAGCACAACAGTGAAAAGCTCAAGCTTGTTAAGTGGCTTCAGGGGTGGCTCCAGTTACAACCATGAAACTGAAACCATCTTTGCATTGCCAAGGATGCAGCTGGATTTTAAATCCATTCATGTTCAAGAGCCCCAGGAGCCTTCATTACAAGGTGCAGTAAAACATAATTTGTTTTTCCTTGGTGAAAAACTGTTTATTGCGAATTAGGAGTTAAAGGCAACAGTATTGTGCTGATAAGAGGATTTCATATGAGAATTGCTGCAGATCTGCAAGAAAAGACATTTTGTAGTAAAATGTAGAGGGAATTATTTTGAGAGAGTGAAGGTCTAGGGTACAGACTGTTGTTGTCGAAAAAAACTTACTAAGAGAAATTAATATGAGCATTTCAGCTACACTGGCTGTTTCCATGGGCTTTGTTTCCTTATATTTATTAAAATGTTAACTGTGGTACTTCCTCTAAAGAGTTGCTGGTTCAATGAAAAATATTATTTTCAAATTATTTGCATTCAAATTCTATGTACTTTTAGATTTACTGTATGTACTTGTAAGTGTATTGATACTATTTTTATCTGGCTGTAGATACAAGTGTTAAACCAAAGGTGGAATGCAGTGTGGTAACTGAATTTACAGACCACATCTGTGTGACCATGGATGCCGAACTGATCATGTTTCTGCATGACTTGGTGTCTGCTTATCTAAAAGAAAAAGAAAAAGGTGAGTTGTTGTTCATGAAGTAACACTTGTCTGACAATCTGCAGTTGTCAGATTATTTGACAGGAAATACTCTAAGTCATAATCATGCTCCTATTTTGACACCTGGTGTTTAACTTTCTCTTCATAACATGGTATAGGCAGATGAAAACTTTTAGAAAGCTTTATTCTTGTTATTTGCAATCCTTTCATCGATGGAGTCCTTTCAAGACATGCAATTTTCTGATTTCAGAATGATTTGCTTTTCTGCAGCATTCAGATTTGGCATGTTCATTCTTAAGCAATATGTGGCCTTTTGCAGAAAATCTGGAAACATGAGGTGGTTATCTTCTTGTTGAGACTTAAGCTTTTGTTTTATTTAAACTGTGTACAAAAATAATCCAAGTGAGCTGCTCATGGCTGACTGGTGTTTTTCCTCTCTCCCCTTTGCAGCAATTTTTCCTCCTCGTATTCTGGCTGCTCGTCCAGGGCAGAAGAACTCTGTTGGTGTCCTTGAGGGCAGCTCCGCTGACAAAGAGGCAGAGGAAAGCATTACCTACACTACAGTTGACTGGAGGGAGTTTATGTGCAATACTTGGCATTTGGAACCCACGCTCAGGTAAGAAACACCTTTAGTTGCAGTGCATTAACTTCTGGGTTAGAACTTATGCAGATTAAAGGCATTGTTGGAGACTCTTCTGAATTAGGATACAGTAAACTTAAACTCAATCATTTCAGTCAGGTTTTTCACTTCCTTAAATGTCCTCTTCCTTTGAGAGGATGTTCCATTGATCATCTTGAACTTATCTGTCTAAATCAGGTTCGAAACAATGCCTGTTAGATTTAAGTTGGTTACGAGTAACACTGGGGAAAATTGATTTTTTTTTTTTTTTTTGTATATACAAATGCCTGTTTGCTGTATTTATATATTCAAAACTGAGTCTTCTATTTATTGCTTTTTTTAGATTAATATCCTGGACTGGGAGAAAAATCGATCCTGTTGGTGTTGACTACATCCTCCAAAAGCTGGGCTTTCACCATGCAAGGACTACTATTCCTAAGTGGCTGCAGCGTGGCGTCATGGATCCTTTGGACAAAGTTTTGTCAGTCCTTATAAAGAAACTTGGTACTGCACTACAAGATGAAAAGGAAAAGAAAGGAAAAGACAAAGAAGAATATTAAAAGTACAATGTGACAACCCTAACTCCATTTGATTTTATCAAAGTGTTTTATTATATTTTAAGAACTTAAATATGGTTTAAAGAGAAACCTAACAGCTTTTTGCTACTCTATTTAAAACTTACATTGTGAGTAACTGTTTACTGTGGTACTTGATACCATTCTGTATTTGAAGTTATTGCATGATGATGATGACCAATGTATATTCTGTGAAGGAATAGCTGAAACACTGTAAATCTGCTCCTCAGCGTCCATTTTATGATGTGCAATATGATCCTGCATCTTTACAATACTTGCAGATTAACTGTGAATTTTCTTAAAATTTTACTTGCCATAACACAAACCCCTCGTTGATGTGACCAGTAATTGATTTTTCAATGTAGACTGGTGTAAATTATATATATATATATAACTTATGAAACTGTGATTGCCTTAGTGCTAAAAACCATGAAGTTTATTACACTTGTAATAAAATTTAATTACTGTACAGGACCTTTTTCTTGTATTGCTCAAGGAAGCTGAACAAGAAGAAGAGTGTTTTAAGTGTAACTTTGCAGACTTTGATTTAAGTGATGTAAAGCCTAGAGGCCGTGCGCCGGGAACCCGGGAAGCAGGCGGAAGGCGGGAAGCGCCGCCCCGACCCGAGAAGCGGGAACGCGGCGCTTTCGCTGGGATTAAGGAAGGACCTGCTCCCGGTCACTGACGGCTGTGGCGGCTTCGGGTACCGCCCTTGCCCGGTGGGAGCGGCCCGAGAAAGCGAGCAGGGGGCCGGAGGTGCTATTGAAGCCGAGTCGGCAGCACAGGGGCAAAACTTAGCGGCGGCCTCACTCCTGCAGCTGCTCCCTCAGCTCCTCCCTCGGCCACAGCTGCGGCTTCGCGCCTCGGCCGCGCCCCTCACGAAAGGGCGGGAAGGGCTGTGAGGGGCCGCCCCCGGCTCTGAGGGCCCGCAGGACTGCTCGGCTCTCGGAGGCCGTGGCCTCAGGGTAGCTGGCAGGTCCTCGGCTGCTCCAGCCTCGTGTGCCCTCAGGGGTGCTCTGCCTGCCCGCGGGGTGTGATCGCTGAGGAGCCCTCCGCAGCAGGGACGAGGGCAGCAGGTGCAGGTACCAAACCCTTCAGCTCCAGCGAGGGCTCGTCCTGGAAACTTGAGAGAGATGAGCTTTGCTGCTTTAGTTCGCCTCACTCCCTCAGGAGAGGTGGCTTGAGGAGTTGGTGCGTCCTTCGAGGGGCAGAGCCGCGTTAAGCGTGAGGTAAGGTGGCCTGACAAAAGGGAGAAGTGGACTCCGGGTCTGGCTTCTACCCCAGCCTTGGGCGAGTTGCGCCTGGTGTTCCTGTGAAATAGCTTGACCATGAGGGCTGCTGGGTTTTTGCAGGGTGTTTTACTACTGGCAGCGTGAGTTAAGTTTCCCTAGGTCGGTCGGAAATGGCGAGCAGCAGTGGCTCCTTTGAGGGTGCGGCAATGCTCGCCTTCGACCCCGCACCTGAGAAGATTTTGCCCCCCAAGGTTCTCAGACGGCCAGTTTCAAAGGATTTCTCCGAGCCTGTGACTGCAAGGCTGAATCCTCCGCCTTGTATGACATGCAGTGAAACAGAGGTGATGAAAAATCCAGGTATAGTTTGCAGTTTATACACCGGGGTTGGCTGTTAATGCTGTTGAAAGTAACTTTGCTTTTTCTTATTGCTGTATTTTCTTACATGACTTCTTTGCCATCTCCTTAAACTTGTCCCTCCTCTTCTAAAGTCTTTTTGTGCTGGAAGTTTTTTAGCCATTTGTTGTGGGGTGGCCTATGTATTCTGCAGCATTACCTAGTTATAAAGTTCAAGTTAAAAAGTACTGTATAGTGACAAAATATAGAATATGTTCTACTGCATGAGTTTTCATAAATAACGTTGTGGAAGGGTTTAACTGCAGTTTGAGATGTCCCAGGATGTATTTTGAATTGTATCACTTTGAGTAGTTGTGTTGCGGTAAAGGCACCTGTTAAGACGCTTAAAAGCGAGAATTTCTTTTACTTCTTGGCTGGGAGGTGGTTGTGCTTGGTTATATCACACCCCCTGAAGCTGATGATTTCATCCATCCAGTGGTTGCTGAACCTTTGATAGAGTCTTACATCAAGGAGTCCCCACTGCTGCCCGGCTTTGTGTGAAAAACACACAGGGTTGCACTGTTTGGTATCTGCCATCAGCAACTTGGATTTGTTTGTTGATTTACAAGAGAGGGGAGGGGGAATATATGTTGCATTTTTTTGTAAAATATCTGTCTATATTCAGAGATTACTTTTTTTTTTACTACAGTAAAAGGTTTGATACTTTTAAAAGAGGATGTAGACACTTTTGGAATTGCTGTTGTTGCTAATGTAGAGTTCAGTACAAAGCAGTAATGCTCTACAGTAAATTTTGGTTTGCTTTTTTAAGAAGCGTCTGAAAAGCATTTATGGTAAGCAGATTTTCAGAGAGTGTGTTCAGTTCTGTCCTTAACTTTAAGGACCTTTTCTTTTTAAAGGAGCTGACACCACCATATTTTCAGCCCTTCCCTCACAGAAAGACCTGGATTTGATTGAAAGATACAAACATGGAGTAATAAACTCAGTTTCTGCCTTGCATCTGTTTGCCAAAATGCACCGCTTGCAGCTTGAATTGAAAGAAACAAGTGTGGCAGGTAAACACTTCTGCTACTAAATAAAGTGGTATTTGCTTATCCTTGAGAGTATCTGAGTTGATTTGCTGGTGCTGATGCAGCTGAACCTTTTTATTACTTGATTGCACTACCCCCACATATGTTGAGTTTTGGCTGCTCTTTCATTGCCTCTGCAGCTGTTTCTCATTATGAGGTGCTACAGAAATCGATCAGGTGAATTGTGTTTAATTATGGCTGTACAGAACTTTGTGAAGAGTGCATTAAGTGAAAACTGCCAAAATTTTTGGGGAGGTTAGGGATGAGGGTTTTCCTTGGTCAAAATTGTCTTTTTGTCTTGTATTTGTTCTAGGATTAGTATAAGGACATAAAGCTATGGATGAAGCGCCTTAAAATAATTTCACTGATTGTGTGCTTTTTTCTTCTCCCTTAAAGGTGATGTCATAAGGCCTTATTTTGCCTTTTGTGCTGTGATAAATGGTGTTTGCTACAAGACTGGGCTGGGAAAGAACAAGAAGGAATCTAAATTAAATGCAGCTAAACTGGCTCTTGCTGATCTACTTAATTTGAATACAGGGGTAAAGTCTTTTGAAGATTCAGGTAAATATTGTAGCAACACCTAATTAGAACTTGAAATGCTTGGCTTAATAGTGTCCTATGGAAAACATCTGTGGTTTTATTAAATGCTGCAGTATTGGCCTCTATCAGGTTTTTTGATTCCTTGGGGCAAATCTGTAGTTTGGTTCTGAAACTGTTCTTTATTTTTCTCATTTGTGTATTAAGAGTTGCATCAACTGATGCCGGGAATACTGGAGGAATGAATTAGTTGCTGCTGCACTTGATTTGCTCCTCACTAGGTGCAGCAACATGAAGTACATCTTAAGTGGGTTTGAATTTTTATGGTTAAAAGACTTCCCCACTGAGATACTGCTTTCAGCAGAGTTCAGTTGCCATTATACTTTATCTTCTTTTGAGTTTTGCTGTCTGAATCATTCTAAGCTTACAAGGACTTCAGCATCAGAAGAGGAAGTTCATAGAGAATTAGAAAGTTTGACTTGCTGCAAGTAGTGCAAAATTCGTGTTTAGAAATTAGGCATGTCCATCCCACTTCAAAATGTTCTTAAATTCTTAGATTTTCCTTGTGCTCCTGCTGAGCTTCAACCTCCAGAAAACTCTGCTTGTGTTTCAAGGACTGGTAAGGAATAGTCTTGGTTTTCCTCTGTTGATTCAAATTGCTCGGCAGATAGTTTATTTTTAAAATTTTTTCATGTTTTAATATGGTAAGTGATCTCTCTGTTGTTAATAAGGTTTTAAACATATTTGAAGGCTGTAAGAACTAATATTACTAGGACGGTTCTACAAAAGGACACAACTTGAGTAAATTGCTTGAATTCAGTAGAGTTGCTTGAATTTCTATCACCAGTCCAGGTGAAAGAAATAGAAGCAGTATTCTCTGTCCTTACTTGAGCTAGTGTGCAGTAGGTGATCATATTTGGGCTGTATCTGTTGTTACTATAATGGGTGATAAAAGCATCAAGTGTTTGGGTGGTCTTGAGCTTTTTTAAATCCCAAGGATCATCAGAATCCTGAAAAAACGTGTGGTTGTGCTTATACCATGTGTTCAGGGTTATAATTTGGCAAGTTGCTCATGTCTGTTTTTTCTGCTACCTGCAAATTTGTGTCTTGCTGGATTCTGTTGTTTCAATTAGGAGGAGAACATATCTATCAAAAACTCTCACAAACGCTTGAGGAAGTGTTTAACCGCCTGACTACCCAACACCCTGAGTACCAAAGCTGTGGCAGTTCCCTGGCTGCCTTCATCATTGAAAAGGGCAAGTTTGGTTTGATTGTGAGCTTTGGGGAGTGGGAAACTTGTTCCCACAGAGCACTGAGCACTTGGGAGCAGCTTGGTGGGCAGCCAGGTGAACCCACCACCATCTCTGGTTTTAGGTGGGCAGCATGAGGTGGTAGCTCTGGGGACAGGAGAATGCAACTACAGCCGGCGCTTCGAGTCCTGTGGGAGGCTCTTGCACGACAGCCATGCTGTTGTCACTGCCAGGCGCTCCCTGCTCAGGTGAGAATGTCTCTGCAAATCCTTCCCTTGTGGCCAGTTTGTCAGTTTCACTTCTGCACTTGAATTCTGTAGTTATGTAAAAAAAAAAAATCCATATATATATAGTGTAAAATATATAATTTATTTTTCTTTTAGATATTTGTACAGGCATCTTTTGCTGTTCTATAACAAAAATCCAGCCAAGGCAGAGAGATCCATATTTTGCACAGCACCAGGCTCGAAGCTGCTTACCTTAAAGCAAAATATAACTCTCTCTCTCTACATGAACCACCTTCCAAAAGGAACTGCTCAGTTAAAATCAGAGGTGTAAGTACCGTGGCATTTCCTGAGATAAAGTGGAAGATTAATTTTTATTTTGTTTAGGGAACATTATAGTACAGAGTAGTAGTGATAAATATGTGATACAGCTCAATATGATTATACAAAAATCTTCTACGTGGGTTATAGGATGAGCTTTTGTTTATTACAGACAATAACCTGGTAACACCTTTCTCAAGATACTATTAAAATACTAATAGATAATGAATTTAACCACTGAGCAAGTGGATGCAATGACTTAATGCCATCGTATGCACTACAAGACTGGAGTACAGAAACCCTTGAATTGAAACAAAAGGCTCTGCTTTGATGTCTTACCCCTTTGTAACCAAGGGAAAAAGGTGTTTTGCTTCAGAACAGCCACTGTTTTGTCTCCCTTAGGTGTTATATCTTATTTAAATATTTTGAATCACAGAGTTATGTTTTAAAGGTGATTTCAAGAACCTTCCAGCTGTTTTTTCACAAGTAACTTCTGTTAAGAGTGTGAGGAGACAAAAAGTGACAGATTGTTTGCAGCTGATTTTTTTTAATGTGTGCACAACTGGTGGCTATTTCCTATTTAAATACTGATTTTGGTATTCTAGGCACTCAAGCAGCTCAATCTGGTGTTTCTAAGAATTACACACATTGAAGATAATACAAGGCCTAGATCTACTGATTTTATTTTTTTTCCCGAGAAACAGCATTAGATACCACTTATTGTAATCTCTGATCAGAGTGCTTTCTCACTGAAATCCATTCTCTTGCCCTGCCTTAGGCATCTTGGTCCCCAGTCTATATCTGCTTACGAAGCCAGTGAAGAACTGAGTCTGCACGTTGCTGTAGAAGGCAGGATTTACCTGGCTGTTTGCTGTCCCCCCAAGACTGTCAGAGTGAGCAGCATGTCAGCTGGTGACAAACTGACCAAGTGGGAGGTGGTTGGTCTTCAGGGCGCCTTGCTGAGCCACTTCATCGAACCCGTGTACATCAGCAACATTCTTGTGGGTATGTTCAGTGCAAATTGCAGGTGGGGGGGCTTCGTGTGTTTTTGTATTCCAGTTTGATTGTGTTTTATAAAGCATGAACTAAACCACAAATTCTTTGAAGAATTACAGAATTGTTCCTTGAGATGCAGTGGACCAAAGTGTATTTATTTAGTAGGCAGTCAGAAATGCTGTTGGATATGAAGTAATGTGGGCAAACTCCTTAACATATTTTCTAGTCTGAAAGGTTGAAGTTCTGTTTTAGCAGGGAACATAAAGAGTTGGTGAAAAACAGTGCTTCAAAAAAAAAGAAAGCATCCAATGAAAATAATGGTGCCTCTGGAGGAGAAACTGGGAAATCATTTTTGTTCTGTGAATTGAATATTGAACTGATCTTTTCAAACATGAATTTTATGGGAAAAAAAATGACTGTAACAGATTAAGAATGCAGAAAAATTTGCATTTTTAACTATTTAATTTGATGTACTTGCATGTGGCTGATCTTGTCCTTTTTACTAGGAAATGGAAGTTGTAAGGATACAAAAGGACTGGACATAACTATAAAGCATCGTCTTGATGATGAACTTATTTCAAAGCTTCCCATGCATTACCTAGTCAATAGATCTCATATTTACTTGGTGAAAGCTGCACTACCAATCCAAACAGATTTAAACCAGTGGTCACTTAGTTTGAATTGGACATTGTCAGATGCATCTCTGGAGGTTGTGGATGGATTAAGTGGGAAAACCACTGAAAGGTCAGCATTTAAAATAATTTTGTTGGATGTAATGGGTTTGTGCTGGTTTATTGGAGTATTCAGTTTTTTAAGCTATGAGAGAAATTCTCTCCTGTGTTCACTGAAAGCATCCTGTGATTAGGTGAATTTTTAGAGATCTTTTAAGTTCTCAGATACCAAGATACCAAACAAAACAGTTCTCTCAGTGAAGATATCTGTAGTCCATTACCTGTAGTAGTGAATATGTTTTAGCTTTCACAATGCATAAAACTAACTAGGATTCTAATAGAGATGGATTCCAGTGTGATGGCATTCACAAAGTGTTAGGAGGGAGGGGAAAACCCTATAAGGATCAGAGCATCTCTCTGTAGTGCGTTTGTTCCTGAGTTCCATCCCTGTTTCCCCGCTCTGCCCGCAGCTCCCCGTTCCGCAGCGGCACCTGCCTGGCCAGCCGCCTGTGCAAGGCTGCCATGTTCAGCCGCTTCAGGATGCTCACCAGGGAAGCAGGACGGGCTGACCTGCTCCAGTTTGCAACATACCATGAGGCAAAGGTGAGCTGACACAGGGAGAGGTATAATTTTTGCAGTGTTTGTGATTGTGCTTATTACATGTTGGTGGTAAAGAACACGGATCTCTGTAACCGTAATTCTTGAGATTTTTTCAAGGTTTTTCTTTTCTTTTAGGTTAAATCTCAGTTGTATCAAGAAGCTAAAAGCTTACTGCAGAGCTACTTAGAGGACCACAGTTATGGATCATGGATTGTGAAGTCTCCACATATTGAACAGTTCAGTGTTTGATGGAGGTTGATTAAATGTTAAGTCTGTTAGAATGATCTGTTTCAGTAAATAGAGTTCTGAGTAGTAAAATGTTCAACTTTAAGTTTGTTGTTACGGGAAGAAAACAATTCCAGAACTGCTTCTTGTCAGCTTAAATGCAGTTATCAAACCACCTGTAATAGTTCAGTCTTTTCCCAAAATTGATGTTTTCTCATAGGTGGGAGTAACCTACAGCTTTGTAAATTTTTGTTCTGCTTTGCCCCCCAGTGCCACCTCATTTCAGCTCACTGACCCTGACTGCTACAGATCCCCACCCTGTGAAATTAACATATTGTTTTCCTGATGGTTTCAGGATTTCTGTATATTGATTTCTTCTTTTTCTTCCCTTTCTCATAACTTTGCACACAGAAAAGAAAAAAAATCAGTAAAAGCTGGATTTCTTTAAAAAACATACTAATGTGAGCATCTTTCAGGAAAAAAAAAAAGAAATGGACAGTCTGTGCTTTATTTGTAGGCATTCATCCTTTGCTGAGAGTTTAGTTTAGTGTGGATCTGCCAAGTAGCTTATAGTTTATATTGTTTGTGCTGGAAGAGTTAAAAAGAATTTTTGTACTTCTAAATATGAAACCTGGAATGACCAGCTGTTACTTAACTGTCTTGTGATAATTACTGGTTCTGATAGTGTGTTTAAAGCATTATGCAGGTGTTAAAGCTGTAAGAAAGAAAATAATGCAATTTAGTATAGAAGTCTCCAGAAACAAGTTTTTTTCAGCTTTTGTGGTTTGCCTCAAACCCCATCAATGTTAATGCTTACGGGTGAGTTGGACTCCTGCACTGAAGATGACTTTATCACTGCACTGAAAGTCCTAGTGAAATTGTCTGCATACACAGTAACCTGGAAAATGGTGCCTGTCACAAGGGAATTGACTTCTTTTAAGTCCTGGTAAGAACATGGTAGCATTGGGAAGGTGTTGTTAAGTGCCATGTGTGGAGTTGTTGTGGTGTTGTGAGCACTGGTGTGTTCAAGCTAGACAGTACACTGGAATTATGTTTGTGATTTCTGTAAATCATGCAAGTGGGGAGTTACGCAGTGTTCTCATACATCAGGAATAGTGTGCGTAGTGCTGTAGTTGTGTTTCACCTTCTTAGTGTTAGAGGATTCTCAAAGGAGTTCCTTCTCCTGGTGTTTGTTTCTTTCCTTAATCTGTTCTTCCAGCTAATATCATATGTAGAATCTTCTGTCAAGATGATCTTATGCTCGATTCACAAGTTGTTGAAACTCGCTGACTTGTTACTACTTGATCCTTGACCTTTTTTGGCTAATGTGCTCCCTTGTTTTCTGTTACTCTCCCTTAACTTTGGGGTGTTATGTGTTGATTTTTGGTTTATTGTGCGTATGGAACTGCTTGTTTGATGTAATGTTTCCTAAGAATGCTTGGGAATGGCCATCATATTCCAGGCTAGAGGACAGTGTTGCTTTTTTGTAGAGGTGTTAGAAGTTCAATAAATATCCTTGACAATGCATTAGCTATACCTTCATACATACAGATGCTGGGAAGTGACATACAAATATGACTTACACATAGCATACCACACGTGTGTTTGCATTCTATACACTTCTGGATTTTTTTTTTGTATGGACTTAGTCTTCTGCTGAGGTAGCAGCCCCAAGGTGTTTCCTGTAGTTGACCCAGAAGCCTTAAATATGTAGAAGTACTGAGCTTTTTTTGAGTAAGTCAGCCATTTTATTAATTGAACAACAAACTGAAATTTCCATGGAACTTACGTGCTGCCTTAGGAAGAGAGATGAAAAGGAACTCCTTAGTGAAAAGGCGTTGTTTGGCTGGACATGATCACTGTGTCCTTGAGCAATAACTTGATGGCAGCAGCATAGGTCCAATTTTTTACCTGGATTGTTCTTTGATTTAGTAGCAGCATATGCAGCATGCACTAAGCTAGTAAATGGAAGGATGGAGATGTTGTGTCCGGGTTTTTCTTCGGCTGCTTCAGTAATTACAACATGTGTGATCCTACAAACTTGAGAGAGGCAAGAGTGCTGCAGTTCCAGTGCTGAGGCTGGGGCTGTATTCCCAGCAGGTCCAGGCACTCAGAGCAGGTGTGCATCATGCAGATGTGCACAGAGCAGACAGAGGCAGGTGAGCACCACCAGCAGCAGCCTGTGGCTGACCTCAGCCTCTCCCCTCCATGCTTGAGAAGAACTGAGCTCCAGGGGGAAGAATGGATATACACATGGATATGGGGTGGGGTGTGGGAGTGTTCTTTCCACTTCCTGGAGCTGTACCTGACTCACACAGTTGGAGTGACACACAGTGTATTTTAGGAATGGTACTTCCCAGTTCCATGCCCCCACTGGGACTCTCCAATGCTGCTCTCTCTACTCCCCTGTTTCTCCCTTCACCTTCCTTCTGCAGTGAGCTGGAGGAGAGAATTGGAGGCAGAAAGGGAAAGGCTGTGGAGTTGAGATAAGAAGAATTTACTGGAAACAGTGATGGTGCACATGGTGGGGAGAAGCCCCAAAAATAGACAGTAATGGACAGCTCCCTCCACCATTTTCTGAACCAGAAAGAAATCCTCCCTGGAAGAGGATCCCTTTCCTTCATCCCTGGTAATGATGTGAGGTGATACAGAATGACCTCTGTGGCTTGGCTGTGCTCTCTCCTGGATACTGCAGAAACTTAACCCTGTCCTGCCTGGAGCCAGAGTATTACTCATCCTTCTTATATAGGAACACAGGTCTCATTTCCATAGTGAATGGCTCTCCCTCCAAGATGTCAGTTGTTAATTTAGTCCATCACTGTGGATTCTGTCTATCATAGATGGACACAGAATATGTACAGTGTTACACAATTCAACATTACAGACTTCTCACCCAGAAATCAAATCCCCTTCAGGTACAAATTGTGTTTCCCTATCTCTCTGTATTAGCTGCCATGTGCCCCTGGGTTTTGGGGCTAAAACAATCCCACAGATGGTTTTGCCTCTGCTTGATGTCATGCATCTATCATGTCACACCACATCTCAGACTTCATACATTCAGATGCATCTCACATAAATGTCACATGCCACATATGCACACACCCCTGTTGTGTCACATGCATTTCGTGGCACATGTCAAACATCTTAATTTGATACTAGAGCTGTGCAAGCAAGCAGGAGAAGGCAGCTCAGGAAATCAATTTTGATAACTCTTTTTAGGGGTTCTGTGGTTTTTTTGCTACTTATAGGGGAAAGATAAGTCTAGTAAAGTTCACCTTGTTATGCATTTTCAGATGCTTTTAACAACATCCTTGTTCTCTAAAGATATCTTTTAAAGCTTAGGCAAATACAGAAGCTGATCTTGTAGATGCTGTTTAAGAATGTGGACCTACCTGTAATTAGATGTAGATTTGACAGACGTAACCATATATGGCACAAGCACCTTCCTCATACCCCAGCTAGCTCTTTGTGTCAGCAGTCTTTATACAAGTATTTCTTTGAAAAAGTGTCTTGAACTTCTTGCTGGAGGTGCTACATGGGGGAGCAAGGCAGCCTGAACATCTTTTGAAAATCCACAGCAGATTGTGGCTACTGTGCAAAAGTGATGTGATCCCCAAAACTAGAGCCAGGACAGGAAAAGCCTCCTCTTTCCATGACTGTAAATGTGCAGCTGTCTCAGAATACCCCAACTCCAAAGCAGTTTGTGCAGACCAAAAGCCACAAAAAGTGTATGTAGTTTCACACTGCTTGTGTTTGTGAAATTGCTAGTGAGCTCCAGCTTCTGCCTTTCCATATAAATACATGGGTGATTATCTCTTTACCATCCTTTCCTGCTTTCTGAACTGTTTGACTGTTAGTACCTTACCTAATACTTACTGTTCAGGAATTTAGGAAATGTCTTGGTTATTCCACGTGGGATGTCCAGCTGCACAGACTGACTCCAGGGTAGGTTTTACTGAACTGCCGAAGCTGAGGGCTCTTGTGCTTAAGGAAACAATAAAGCCTTATTTATTAAGAGAATTGTGTTTAATGAAAACTGCTCCTTCGCCCTCTCTCTGGTTGCTGAAAGCTGGGGCAGTACTGCCACAACACTGCTGACAGACAAATGTCTGAACTGATGCTGGAAGAGGTTTGTTTGTGGAAAAAGCCATGTATTGTGTATGATGCTCTTTCTTTCTACATGCTGCATTTAAGAATTTTTGGAGTAAGAAGGAATCTATGTAAAGAGGATTTTTCTGCAAAGATTGCCAAAGTTGAAGTTTCTTGCCCGTTTTCTTGTCTTCTCTGTCCTACTGTGTTCAAGTATTTTTGTTATTACTATCATCTAATTTGAGGAGAGGGTGGGGCTTATCTGTTTGTGGCTGAGGTGACTGACAGTATTTACTTTCCTGAGTCCTTGTGGGTGGGGACAGAGCGCTCCTTCACTGTGGGAAGAGAAGGTGAGTAGAGAAACAGACTGCAGCGCTGTGAGTATTTCCCAGTTTTGGCAGAAAGCGGTCATTAACGCCCATTTTCTCTTTGCAGCATGCAAGGAAACTGCTGTTTTTTCCATTGTTAGTCTGGTTTTAAGTGTAAGATGAAGTACTCCATACCACACCCACCAGGAAAGCACATCAAAGTTTAAACGATAGTTGATAGCTGTTGTAGTAGGCTCACTTTCATCAATTATAGCCTGCCTTGTTAGTATTGACTTGGGGCTTTTGTGTAGTAAAAAATGCTCTTTCACTGTTTCCTTGTCACATTACTGAGTCCATCTGCGTTGGGAGTAAGGACGTTTCTGAGGTTCTACAGAAAGATTTCTGACAATGCAGTGTGTTCACATGGATTTATACATTCATCTGCAATTTCATGTCAGTTTTGTTGTCCTGGGGCCTCAGTTACCTGCACAGTTGCTATTTCTGGTGTGTTACTATTTTCATAGCGCTTCCCTGTCTCTGAAGAATTTTGAGAACTATATATTATTATTACACCAATGAGAAGAATGTGTCCTGGAGGAAGCTTGTGTAGCTAAGTAGTACAGCTCAAGAAAAAAGGTTTCTTTTTTGAGGAGAAGCAATTTGGTACTCTATACCTTGTGCTGTATGCCAGCATAAACTGGCATTGTATAATGCTTAAAAAAAGTTTTCTGCAGGTGTCTTGCTTTGAGTCTGGTACCTGCACACTTGCATGCTGCCGAATGCTTCATTGGGGTCTTCTGTGTGTTTTTAAAAAACTAGAGTATTAAGTCACCCGTAAAAAGGACAGTAATCATAACAAAGAAGACTCTAGACATGATTTTTATATGTCCATGACATTTATTAAATATAATCCACAATATCTTTTAATAGCTTTTTCAATAAATAGTTGTCTCAGATTGTTGACAAAGTGACAATGAATAAGTTTTCCAAACAACTTTGAGCCCCTAGGGCTTACAGAAAGGATCAAGTGTGATCTTAGAACAGATTTTCTTAGCACTCACATTAGGTACATTTAGTGGTCCCAAAATGGACAACAAGCTAGTAGTATGCCACATGGCAAAATATATAAATTATTCAGAATTAAATATTTCAATAAATAATGTAGCAGTAAAAATAAAAATGGTTATACAATTTCTTTCTGCATAGATTGCAGGAATCTGGTCATTTCTTGGTGAAATTCAGGAAACTTTTTCTTCTCATTGGCTTCACACTTCTTGCATGTCGGGTTTGAGAAATCAGGGTCCTGCAATACAGGGAATTTCATTGATTTGTGATAACTTTCTTGCTAGCTGGGTTTAACAATGATACATCAACTTCTGTAAAGATTTTCCTTTAACAAAAAAGAACCCTTAATGTTTGCAGCCTGAGGAGTACTCATAAAATGCTACAAGGATCTCTAGGCTATGGACTTCAGTAGTATGTCAGGGTGTACTACATTCATCCCTGGGCCCTCCAGTCATAAACTTCTTTGAAACCTGGCAGAGTTTTCGAAGCCATTGCTATGTAAATATTTGTTATGCTCCTAAAAGCAAGCTTTTGTCAGCACAAGATGCTTTGCATGATTCAGCAAAGAAAACGTCATGTTTTGTTAAATGTTGGCTTGTATGAGCAGTAGGGCTCAAATCTATTTTACTGTATCAGATTACCATGCAAATAGATGTTTTCACATAGTTAATCTTAGCATATTTTTGTATAAAACCCTGTATTTCATGAGTTGATAACACATTTTGATGCATGAACATGCTGATTCTGGCATGGTTTTTCACTAATGGTGAAACGCTTTATTTCCTTTTTTTTTTTTTTGGTAGCACTTGTAAAATATTGCCTACCATAAAATCCTCAAGATTCTTCTCAATGTTTATTACGAGTTGCTTGTCCTCCTCTTCCACATCTTGTTTCAAGACCTTCAGTTCTTTCAGGAAGCATGCTAGAGTTGTGTGATTGCACTCCTAGAACAGTCAGCAAAATTGTTATATGTATGACTTGTTTTCCGCGTTCCAGTTTTCAAAATCTCAGTTCCCCAGGTTTTTTACCCTCATCTCAGGAACTGAGCTCTTTGTTTTCTACAGTGTATTACAGTTCATTTTGTTGACCTCAGAGTTGTATTGGGGGATGTTACATGAGGCCTTAATTCTGTAGGTTTTGAAAAGTGAGTAACCTTTGCAAGACACTTGAAGTGTTGCAATCTCTTGGGGACACAAAGCTGCAATATTTACTCCTGAAGAGAGCCTTACTCCTGGTTGCTGTCTGAAAATCATGGGTTAGCAAACAGGTGGCCTCTCCTAGAGGCATCTTTAGTTGGTGCACTTTAGTTGCTGTATCTAATGTCTGCATCAGAGCTGGCTTTTGAACAAGGTAAATAACTTTACACACTTTTGCAAGCTATTTCAGGCACTCACTGACAATACCTTACTGATCAGCCCCAAACATTTGCATTTACGACTTAGAGCTCTGAGATAGCCAGGTCTTAATGCTGTCAGCACGTGAGAAAGGGACACAGATAAGGAAGTGGTTGCAGAATCTGACTTTAAATCTATACTGAAACAAAAGTGTTGTTAAGTGAGAAATCTTCTGAATTAGAAACTTGCCAGAGGTTCAAAGTAGCTAACAGATAACTTGTATAAAGCTTTTAACTACTTCCCAGTACTAATTCATGCTCTTGTTTATTGGGCTGTTTGCATGCTGAATGAAAGGTAGTACGGATCAGCAGCCTGTCTGCGATAGAGCTGTATTTTGGAATACTCACTGCACGCTGATGTGCTGAGCTTCAGAGAGAGGTGACCACAGTGATGGTATTGTGGGAATAAGCCTCAGGTATTACCTCAGTGCTGTACAACATGATGTGCAGCTTATGTGTCCAGAAGGGCTTGGTTAAGTTGTATTCATGAAGAGAATTAAGTACAACATAACCAAGTTTCATCATTGATGGGATGCATCTTAAACAGGACCAACCAGTGGCTCTGCCTCTAGTTTAGATAAAATGTGGGTGATTTCACATGGATACTGCTTTAATCTATATCTAAGTCTGGTTTCGTTCTCAGAATTGTTCCTGTGTTAAGAGTTAACAGTATTGCCTCCTGCAAATCTTACACCATCTTTAAATTGTTCATGAACCACAATTCAAGCATGTTTTAAGCCGGAGGAATACAAAATATTCATTTTGTGTTACTAACCACACAGAGGCACTGAGATAATATTGCATGGCAGCCTTTTAATGCTTGAGAATAAAAAGCAAAACCAAGTTTCTTTAAGAAATTGCATTCCCTAAATTGAATTAAAACTGAACAGAAAACTCAAACTCACCTGTTTGTCATTCGGTGTGTAAAAGTCAAGAAAATTCTGTAGAGAAGGAGGGGGAAAAGTTAATTTTTCTGAAAAAATTACATAGAAGAAACCAAACACAAATGAATCTTCAGATAGAAGAAAACCACCACTTACATTGTCGATGTCTTTCAGGAGTGCTAAATCAATTATTGAAGCTTGAAGATATGCCTCTTTCTGTGCGGTTGATAATTTAGTCTTCTTAAGAGGTGCTCCATAAGCTGCAGTCATGAGAATTACTGCTGCAATACAGCCAAAGATGAGGACTTTGCACATCGTGTCAGTGTTATCTGAATGCCAATATTAGAGTTGGGATGGATGGTGAGAGCTGATAAGTTGTCATTAAGCTGTTTAGTGTATTTATACTCTTCTTTCTGGGGGGGAAAAAGATGGGGGCGTCACAAAGAAGTTTTATTACACATTTTTTCATATGTTCTACCTGTATGGCAAGAATCATTACTTTTGTTTTTCCTCCCCTGATGACACTTTGGAATTTTTATCAAGCAGGAGGGATTTTACCTACATTTCATTGCTGTAAGAGAAGCCCACACTCACTTTTGGCAGCCTCTCTTGGTGCTTCCTGCATGAAACACTTTTTCCCTGCGTTGTCCTACTCCCCCATAGAATAGGCCACAGAATATACTCCTGCCATACAAATTGTTGTCCTAAAGGTGTATCTCTTAATCATTACTTTAGTGAAGAAGAAAGAAGCCTTTTAATTTTAGTAATTGTTGATTAAACAACAGGAAGAAAGTTGGCTTCCTGTCTGAAGGTGGTTTTTTTACCTGTCATCTTTTGCAAAGGCAGTGTAAGCTTAGGTGCCTAACTCAGTCTTTATAGCATCAAATTTGAAGCATTTATGAAAAAAATCCAGCAGAATACCTTGTTTGGGGATGAGAAACTATTCCTTCTGTTGCTGTTTATCTTAACACTTCTATTTTTTTCATTGTGTGCAACTTTCACTTTTCTGCAGCTTAGAATGAAAATGCGCTATTGTAAAATGTTTACAGATTTTATTGCTGATACCTAACCCGCTGCATGTTGTGGTGCATATCACAGCACTGAAGTTGATAGTAGGCAGTCATTTGACACTGAACTCTGGCATAGATAGTATTGCTATATTGTTTTCCTTTTCTGCTTCATGTGCCTCTTGGCTGATTTCTTTGGGATGTGAAATGTTTGTAATACATGATTTCCTTCATTTTGAGTGTAGTTCTGAGCCAAATACTCCCCCTGCTGCCCAGTAGGTTCTGACATTATGTGAAACACAGTTCTTGCTCACCAAGTTCAGCTGCTGAAGCTGTGTGGAATAAATTCTGGTTTGCACACTGCTGTTGTTTAAAGTTTTGTAGCATTTAGGATGTGCAGGACTGGGTGGGTAACTATTTCACCTGCCATTGCATTATGGAAACCCACATTACATGTTCTGATCCTGCAATCAGAGGGGATGTGGATCTGCTGGAAGCTGGTTAGAATACACTTAGGCTTGGATTAAACACCGCCATAAGTATCGTTCTTTTTATTAGTGTGTGTCTGTCCCTTAGCCATTAACTCAGTGCTAATTAGCAGTGCAATCCCAGTTCCAGAGAAATCTTAATTTCCTGGTTTTGAAATAAGCACATTTCATGTCTATGGTCATAAACAAGTCCTAGTAGCTATTGAAGCTTGCAATACTGTAATATTTGTGCAGTTTCAAACTTTTTCTGTGACCTTATATTTGTATCTTGTATTTATTCTTGATAGTAATCAATTTGTAATATAGTGAGCTGCTGAGCACTGGGTTGTCAACTTTTCCCCAGCTTCCTACTGTTTTCTTTTTCAGGTCTTGGAGATCATAGAAAAAAAGAAAGCCTGAGCATTCTGTCAGAACTTTGCAGCAAGTCTGCAGCCAGGTCACTACAAAATAGACTACTCTAGTTGTAGTCTAGATGTAATTGGAATCAGCTCTTTATCTGTTCATTTTTTTTTCAAAGACCAAAGAGGCTTGCTTATCCAGGCAGGAGGATGGAATCTTAATATGCGGCATTTAATAAATTGAGCAGAGGAGTTTAGGTGATTAATTTCTGCTTACTATTGTGCTGTAGGATTTGTGGTCCAACAGGAGAGACAACAGATCTTGTTTTGACCATGTTTATTGGATGTACCAGGTGAGGAAGAGATTTCTTGGAATGTATTGATGAGCTGAGAAACAGCAAACCCTCAGTTAATGTTAACACATAACTTTGATGTGCTGGTCAGATTTCAGTTATCTTGCTCAGTCTATGCTCATATTTATTACAGGACAAGAAATTACTTGGGGTTTTATTCATTGATTTAATCCTCCCAGCTTCCCTTCACTAGAGTCAATAGCATTTTAACAGTAAATGAAGTTACTCTTTTAAATTGTTCTGGAATCACAGAAGATAAAGTAGTGCTACAAATGCTGAACTGGAAAAATCCTGCCTTTAAAAAGTGTTGGGGCCAGGCACCAGTGACCATATCATACAGTGGGGTTTTTATTCGGTTTTAATGCACTATTATGAAAGGTAAGTTGATTTATATCTCATTTTATCTTCAAATTTACTTATGCTAAAATAATGCTATAAGAAAATGCACCCTACCTGAAAAGCTTTAAGAAACACTGTAAAAGCCTTGCATAAATTTTCAAGGAAGATTAATTAGCAGTAAACTACATATTTTAAAGGGAAACTGTATTTGTGGGTCAGGGAATTGGAAAGGGAGAAGATTCTTGTGTTATTGGATTGTTTATACTTTTGGTAGTACTTGTGCCTAATTTAAAGAATAAGGGCGGATTTTCTCTTTTAGAAAATGACTAAAAGTAAATGACACACACTGACTAAACCCTAATCTGTGGAACTTCAAAGTCTGGAAAAGATTTTACATAGGATCTGACTCCTCTTGTTTTAGACTTATTTGTCTTTCTAATCTGAAAACTTCCATATTTGTGGGGTTTTTGTTTGTTTTTGTTTTGTTTTTTCATTTTTCATTTTCTGCCCTTGCAAAGCTACTGACTGGTGAATTTTGAGGGTAGGTTGTGGTTTCAGTGAGGCATTTGGCATCTTGTTGATCAGGGTGCTTGCCTCCTTTCTCCATCCCCAGAACAAAGTAGTATTCAGCTGAAGTGGATGTCTTGGTTGGTACTTTAGTTTGTATGCAGTTTTTTTTCAGACTCCTATTATAGTACAAGATTACTGCCAGTAGAGTGACAGGAACCACAGCAGAGTTCATACGTCTGATGAAAGCGATAACCAATTTTTGATCATGGTCTGTTGATTTAACACTTTCTAACTGTGTTTCAGAGAATTTTAGGGGAACAGAGGTTGACTTCTGCTTGCAGATCTCATAATTTTAAGCAACAACCTATAGAAAATAAACCTTTAATATTCTGCTCAGTAGGGAGACTCGTGGAAACATGTTGAAGATTTGAATAAAGGATTGAGTGACAGTTGTTTTTCAGTGGATTTTACGCCATCAAAAGGAGACATTTACCACTTTTCTTCTTCAGCCTTTTCTCTGTTTTTCTCATCTTTTTGCTAGATGATACAAGTAGAATAGTTTCCAGATAAATGCAGTAGATTCCCTAATGTATTAGTATTTAAATGTATGAGTGAATAACAGAATTAGATAGTTGAATATTGTACTTGATCAGGGACACTCTTTCAGGAGAAAGTGCCAAAAAACCCAGCCCCAAAGTGAGTAATTGTTAGAGTGATTTTTTTTGCCTGCAAGGATGACAGTGGGGATTTTTTTTTTTTTTTTTAACTTTTGGTTTTGGAGGCTTGACTAAAATGACCTGGAAATAGTTGACAATTGGGAATCTCTTCACAAAACCAATCTTTGATGTAATCTTCCATTGAAAGGACCAACATTAAGAGGGAATACTTTAAAAATAAAAAATGTTCTAGTTATAAAAGAGCCTGTCCTTAGGCAAAGTAACTTTAATCTCTCCTTAGGAGCTGTGTGACACACAAGTTTAATCTTTCTAAAAATCTTGTCAGTGATTGTTGAATAGGTGTGGATTCAGTGAAGGCATGGGGAGCCCTTGGTGTTTCCTGTCACTGTAGTCTACTTTTCAGGAAGTAATTTTACAAAGGTTATGAACTTTGGAGTCGGTGTTTTTGTTTTCTGGTAAAATATGGTGTGATTGCAAGTCTGAATGAGAAGATGAATTACTGTGAGAGTTATGGCTGAATGCAAAGTTGGGAAGCTTGATCAATAAAGGGTAAGGATTAAAGTTGGATGTTGCATGTTAAGATGGTGTGCTGTGTTTACAGAGGAAATAGTTTAATTGTTGCAACATTTCTGGGTGAACTTGAACAGCTTCTTTTTGTCTAGGAATAGTCTTATCTTCAGGAGGTCCAGCATATATTTACAAGGATGATTAGTCCTGTTTACTCATGTTTTCCTTTTACATCCAAATGGACTTTCTAAGGTTATCTTCATAGTGAAGTGTTGCCAAAACTTTAGTTACCAACTTCCTCTTAGTACAATGTGCGCCAAACCTGTTAAAAGTGTTGTTGGCATACCCACAAAATAATACAAGTGTTAACCTCTGCTAGTTTTGGTTCACACTTCTCTTTAGGTGCAGAACTGTAGAGACCAATATAAATGCACTGCTGATGAGGCGCAAATATGTTAGGGAAAGCCAAATAGAGGTGTTCTGCAAAGAGGAATTCAAATCAGAGCATCTTGGTCAATAGGAAAAAGTGCTTTGTTGTGGCTGGAAAGAAACTGAGGTCTGTCAGTTACTCTGGGTAGCTCAAATTAGAACAATGCTTGTTTTCATTTTGGAATGAGAAGTGAAGCAAAAGCCCAAAGGCAAAAGATTTCTGATTTTCAATATTATTGTTTTGCAGTGGGAAAGAAGCTGGTACATACACTGGCAAGCCAGGTTGTTGCCAATCTGTTCTCAGGGTCTGGATTTAAGAAATGGATGATAGAATGCAAGTTGAAATTGCCCTACTGGGTCAAAATTGCCCTACAGTGTCAGGTTATAATCATACAGGATACTTACAGCCCGCAGACAAAGAACCGTGTCTTGCTTTGCTGAGTGCGGTGATAGTGCACATGCTAAGCAGATGGTCTAGATTTATCACTAGATAGGGACAGAAGGTGTTCAGGTACCCCTCAGTGCTGGCTGGCTCCCAGTTGTGCACAGGCGTTGTTACCACGTTGTTCCCATTCTCTCAAAGTTCCCTTTCTTGATTCCATTTTCCCTTCGCTCGCTTTTCCTACTTGCTTCAGATTGTTTGTGTGGAATTTACTGAGGAACAGCAGGGGCTTACCCACACTGATTTGTTTTTCCCACTGCCATGCCCAAGGCCAGTATGATATTCCTGTACTTCCTTGAACCACTCTTAGGATCCAGAGAGAGCACAAATGTTTGGCAGGTTCTACACATCAGCCTACTGTGGCTCTGCATGTTTTGATCCTGGGTCCTGCTCGGTTTATTTGATGGTTTTACCTTTTGATCCTGGTACTGGAAGAGGTGGTGAGTCTTCCTGTCTGCCTGTGCTGTGACACTCAAAATTAGGTGGAACTTTGTCCACAAGAATTGCCTCTTTTTTTAAGCCTTTCTTCACTGTCCTACTTGTTTGCTGAACAAAACAGCAGAAATTTGATTGTGTTTGTTGCCCTTGCTTGAGCTCTGAAGCTCTGCTGTTCTTTGGAAATTAGGGGACTGCATCCCTTTCCTTTCTTCACCAAAAACAATTAGAAGTTGCCATTTGCTTTTTGAGCGAGTGTTTTAAGGGGTACCCCACAGAAATAATGAATACAAATGCAAATTTATCCGTGATTACAAGGGTAAATTTCTGTACTAGTCACCTGGCATGAGGTGAATTTGAATGTAAAGCTGGAGAAAAAATACCTTTGGCTAGGAAAATCCTCTGTGTCAGTGGGATTCAGAGCTAAGGAGTATTCCTAGTTCTTTAACTTTTACTCATGATGAAAATAATTTTATTAACATAGATGGAGCAGAGCCATCTTGGGTCCTAATGCAAATGCTGTAGTAGACAAGCTGAATTTCTTACATGTCTGTAATGCCTTGTTACTGCTAAAAAACGACAGTTTTAAGGAGTTTACATCTGTTCCTATTAGGCACAGCAGTTCAGTATCTTTAGTTCATTCAAAACCACTCAACATGTGTGTTTCATGTATAGAAAAATTATGTTCAGTTGATTTGGCACAGGAACATCAGTACAGGGATCAGAGCCAAATTTATACCCTGCCCAAGGTCTCAGTAATATGTGTGAGACATAATGAAATTCATCCAGTATGGTATGAACATATTTCATAATTCAAATCCTGTGGTGATTTCAGAAGTGCCTGCCCCTAGAACTGCACGTCTGCCCCAGCTACATCATGACCCCGTAGCTGAGCGAGCCCTGTGCGTGCGTCATGCTCCCTCCTGCAGCTTGGTTTTCTCAGAAAGGAAATGCACTTGCGTGGGCTGCAGAGGAGATTGGGTGTTCTACCTCGCCTCTGATCTGGACGATTGGGGTAGCGCCTGTGTCAGCTCCTGCCCAGCTCTCAGCCTCAGTGGAGAAATCAGACATGACAGTGTGTGTGGTTCTTCCCTTTGGTGCCTAAAGAGTGTCATGAAAGGCTCTGGAAAATCCATGGATCTTGGTAGAAGCAAGTTTTTCCAAGGTTGTGTTGGAATGGGGAGGGTAAGTTTCTGCAGTACTTAGCCAGTTACGAAACAGAGTATTAAGTTCCAAACCGGTGGAGACTTCTTGGGTGGCAGAATTGCAAGAGTTGTGAAACACTTCAGACCTAGAACAAGTTTTCTGTCTAAATGCCTGCACTGCTATTGTCATTCACATGATAATAATGCCCAGCTATGACCAGTGAAATCCAAATCCTCTCTGTTCACTGTATAAATACAGAAGGATGCAAGCTGCTGTCATGTTACATTGAACACACCACTGAGCAATTATGGGTAATATTAATTCCTAGAAGACTTGTGTTCAGCAGGATTAAGGTGTTAAGTCTTGCACATCAAGGTTTCCTGGAGTTTGGGAAAGATGCTTCTACATTTCTGCAGCTCTGGAGGCTGTTAACAGCAATGAAAGACTGAACAGCACAGAAGCAGCAAGAATATGACTGATTTTCACACTTGTTCTTCTGAAGCAATTGAATGTACTCTGAGAAAAGTGGGCTGAAGTATCCAAATACCATAAAACCATTTGGTCTGTGACCTCATCACATCTGCTACCATTTACTTTTGCTCACTAGTATTAAAAAGTGCAGGAAATAGAAACTTTGATCATGTAGTTAGAGGTTTCATAAGGGACCACAGTGATCTGATTAGAGTTTATACTTCTCCTTGGTTTCTGCAATCTTAATAGAATAGGAGAAGTCTATTAAACCACAGAGTAAAAGATTTAAAATGACAAAATTACATAGTGTATTGGATGATTTTCTGCTTCAATAGCCAGCTATGAAGGTCAGTAGAACCTACTGTGGAAAGCGAGGTTGAAATTTTGGTGCTGGGTTCTCACTTGGTCTCTGTACTTTCTTCATGACAAATTTGGCAATGGAAGCAAAAGTGATGGAGAAATTTGCCCACCGCTATTCAAATTACTGTACTTTTCATTTTCCATATCTCGCTGAGGGAAAGATTGACAGTGATTTATTGGTGGCAAGTGCATCACAGCAACTTCAGTCATATATTCCATAATGAAATGCATGAGAGAGTAAGCATTTGGTCCCCTCGCACTGTCCAGATCCCCTTTTAAAACTTTTAGTAATACAAAAGGTTTTATATCAGTGAGCAGGAGCCAAGAAGTCCCTGGTTGTGTCATTTTGTGCCTATTCAATTTCAAAGTTTTTAAGAAAAGCATCTTTTGGATTTGGCATATCAGAAGTACAGCATGTGAGAAAGACTGGCTTCCAGGAGGTAGAGTGGGGACCAGCAAATGTGTGAAGGGTGAGAAGTTGCCTTTTTAACCACAGAAAACACCAGTTGTGGAACCAAGTATGAAAATTACTGTAGTTTATTCTATTGTAATCATCTCTTTGTGCTGCTGGCCATGGAGTGACATTCATATCCAAATGCTAAGGTATTGCTTTCTGGAAGGGGAGAGACAAAGGTGGGAGAGGAGGATGGGATGGACCAAAAAAAAACATATGAAAACAGATAACTAAATGCCCCTTCCATCTGTGGACCAGGGAGAAGTGAAGGATTTCAATCTGCTGCAGGATGTAGCCCATAAATATCACAGAATCATGGAATATTCTCAGTTGAAAGGGACCCATCAGGATCAATTCTAACTCCTGGCCCTGCACAGGACATTCCCAAGAGTCACGCTGTGTACCTGAGAGCGTTGTCCAAACACTTGAGCTCTCTGAGGCTTGGTGCTGTGACCACTTCCCTAGGGAGCCTGTTCCAGTGCCCAGACACCCTCTGGGGGAAGAAACTTTTCCTGATAGCCAACCTAACCCTCCCTGGTTGACTTCATGCCATTTCTTCAAGTCCTGTCCCTGGTCATGAGAAGGAAGGGATCAGCACCTGCTGCTTGTGAGGATGCTGAAGACTCCCATGAGGTATCCCCTCAGTCTCCTCAAATACAAATAAATATCTTGGATGCTTGAGGATTTTCTGTAGGGAAATGGAGGTTTTCCTACACCTTAGATGCTCAATGCATGAAACTGCTACTTTCCTTTTATCATTATTGTGATAATAGACTTTGCAGTGTGTTTTTTTCAGATTTAGGCTACAGAAAGAGAAGTGAACAAGGAATTTTGTTATTATTTTGATTCTAGAAAACTGCTTTTATATTTGTGGTAGATTTATATAATTACTTATTGCAAAATACTTCTTCTTTTGGCCTTTAATGACCGATCTGACACAAGCCATTTGTTTCTAAATTGAGGTGTAAAAATTTGAGTCTCCAGATATTGAAATCAAGTGCCAGGCTTTTGTCACTGGTTCCTAATCCCTTCTTTCCAGAAGCCTTTTCTGGTAATTAGCTTTCCATGCAAAATAGGAGGCTTTGATCAGCTTTTGAGTGCTCCAGACAAAGCTCTTGATATTTCCAGAAGGAAATGAAACATTATTGCTGTGAAACACCACCTATTCAAAGGATTTTCTGATTGTTTTGATGTAATATGATTTTTATTTCTTTTTTTCACATTTTGATATGGAGTTACCATCAAATTTTTAATCTTGCTGTTTTAAAGAGATTTAATGTTGATGGTTCTTTCTGATCCTGACAAGATGGTTATGGAGTATAAGAATTAGCCATTGTTAGCATGAACATCTGAAAATTGAAGCTTTATTAATAGAGTTATATGTATTTTTGGTGTTCTTTTTTCCTTTTCTGGTGAGATGTTTTTGTTTTGGAGTTTTTAGTCGGTAAAACACTTCATGGCTGAAAATTATGATGACAGAGGGAAGTCATTATAATACCCTTTGTAAAGGGAAGATGATATCAACGGACAATATTAGACATCAAAATCTCTTAAAAATACTAAGGGTTTAAGAAAATGAGAACATTTACTGCTGAATTAACTGACCAACTGTTTCCTAAAACAAAGAAGTAGAGGCAAAAAGAATATCTAATGGATAGAAGGAGGGTGTTTTTGGGAAGATGTCACTTCTTAGGATGCCAGCACCTAAGCATGGCAAGAGGATTTTCTGACTTTTTAAATCCAAGAATCCATTTCCAATTTATTTAGGAGGTGTGAAAATGAGCCACTGAGTTTTATTGAGTCCTACTACACCTCTTCTCTTTCATTTTTGAAGGTGTAATAGCAAAATTGTTGCTTCTGCCAAAAACATCAGAAGTGACTAGAAGTGATCAAAAGTCTTGTTGGAAAAATTGTGATTTGGATTTATGTAGAAAAGGACTCAGCTGCTGTGGGAAACAGAGTAGTAAGAGATAGACGGATTTTCCTGAGGCATGTTGTGACATCAGTACAAAGTTTGTGGCAGATTGATTGTTTGTTTGCATTTACTCCCAAACCAAAAATGTCACTCCTTGGAAAACACTGATTGAGGCTTAAAAATTTAGGAAGAATTCCCTGCCTTTTCCCTCTTTAAACCTAGCCTTGGGCTATGTTGCTAGATTCATGGAAGAGCCCAGTTATGTTGAGAAACTCTAGCTGATAAAGCACAGGGTAGAGGAAATGTAGAAATGGCACATAGTAGAAATTCGAATCAGATGTCAGCTGGAGTTTCTCAGCTTGAATCTTTCAGCACTTAAAATTGAGTGCATTTGTCTGTGAAATAAGAGATCATGGCTTATCTCATGCTTTTCAGTGGCTATTGTTTCAGGAGGCTCTTTAGGAAGTGGATATGCATATGGGTAGTGTGTCATGCAGTACAAGGGAAGTTTTTTGGGGGTTTTTGTTTGTTTTTTTCCACATTTATTATCCTTTGATTAACCTGGTCTGGTGGAAGGTGTGCCTACCCATGGCAAGGGGATTGAAACTAGATGATCTTTAAGGTGCCTTCCAACCAAAAATGACTCCTTGTTCCTTGACTTAAATAACTATCTAAAATTTTGTTTAATTTCAAATACTTATTATTGCGAATGTTATCTTGCAAAATGGATCTCCCAGTAGCTCACAATCTTAATGTGCAAAGCCTGTGTGATTGAGACAGATTTCTCTTACAGCATGAGAAAAAATAGCAATTCTGACCCCATTTCCTATCTTTTTAACAAAAAAAAAAAAAAAGTTAGGATACAGAATACCTCTTGTGGTTTGGGTTATAATTTCATTATTAATGAATGTGATTCATAGGTAGAATGTAGCGGTTTCCCCCTATGCTATGTAGTAGATCCTTGCTTGTGGTAATTCAGGGTTTTCCCTCTCCTGTTTTTTTAGCTGGGTTATAGAATCGTAATTCTTCCTGTTCTCCTAGATGACTGTATATTAATTTCTTCCTTTCTGCCCAGTCTTTATGGGTTTTTGTAGGATTACCTACAAGGTAAGTGGTAAAGTGTGACCTTCAGCAGGGCTGTGGTTCAGAGGCTCCCATGTTGTCATTCTGGCTATGACACTGCCTCCCCCGTGCCTGGGGAAGATGCTGACTCTGCTTTAATCTTCATGAGTAAATGAGAGTGAAATTTCACTGCTGCGTTTTGCAGGAACTTGGTGCCTCCTTTTGAATAATCCACTGTTAATCCTGATCTCACAGAAACCAAGAACTGATTTGCATTGATGAATTTCTTCATTTTGATATACAGCTTTGGAACACTTACCTTATATGTCTGTCTCCTGATTTTGGCTCATTTTTTCCCCCAATGGAATTGGTGATAAAATAATGCACTTTGGCTTAATAATAATAGGAATGATGACATGCAGTTCCGAAGAAACACACTCATCTCCAGAGCAGCTCTCCATTCCAAAAGTAATTTTATTGCTTTATTCCAATTAACTCCTATTTTATAACTCCATATAGAATTTTACAAGTGGTTCTTTGTCTGG
Organism: Anomalospiza imberbis; assembly: GCF_031753505.1. Classification (NCBI taxonomy): domain Eukaryota; kingdom Metazoa; phylum Chordata; class Aves; order Passeriformes; family Viduidae; genus Anomalospiza; species Anomalospiza imberbis. Next base: position 39,346,258 of record NC_089684.1, on the reverse strand, counting down.
TATCTATGAAAATCTATTCATTTAGATTCTATGTTCAGAAAAACTAGGGGAATATTTTCTGAGACACTGAGTATTTTATGATCCATCCCATAGAACAGTATCATTACTGCCACCAGAACTCATAGCTATATATGGCTAAACAAAAATGTCAAAAGGTTCCACTTGAATGCCCAAGGAGAAAACAGAGAGTGAAATCAAGATCTGTGGGAGAGGAATTTCTGATGTTAAACAGGAAGCACAAATATTCAGCAGAAATATTAGCAGAAGCATCATTAATAACCCTACAGATGTACACATGTTCATTTTCTCACTCATTTTGTCCCCAAGGATTATTAATTTATTTATGGGAAACTTAAAATATTTAAGCCACCTAATTTAATATTTAAACTGGAAATTAAGTAAGTGAAAAGAAATAATAATATTTTTTGTGTGTTTGCCAAACAGCTGATAGGAGTATCACCCAGTCCTGTAGCCAGGTAGCTTTGCCAATGTTAAAAAAGGAGTTGTGTCCACTCTTTGACAACTATAATACTGATATTATCTGAAGTTTGTGCTGTATATGGAATTTCTTATTCTTTGTGTTCTGTCATAATACCTAAATCCTGCATGTATTTTAATCGGACAATTAGTAGTAGGTTTCCATATGTAGAATTTGGACACAAAGATCCAAGTATTCATTTTAAATCTGTGTGTGCCTTGACATTTTCTGCACATCAGTAGAAGCAGAGATGTGAAAAAAACAAACCAAACCAACGAACAGCAAGTTCATTGTATTTAGGAAAACTCCAGACCTATTATGCAGTGCCCTGAAAGTAAAAAGCATTTCCTTTGCTACGGTAGATAAAAGGATTGTGTGGGGCCTCTTGCACTGTAGCACTTGTGAGAATCCTGAATTCTAAGTAGAAGTGAAAGGACTTTTACTTGTGTTCAGAAACTAAGTTGATGTTTTTTTCCATAGACAAAATAATTGAAAGGTTGTAAGGACAAAATAACAAAAGAAAAAAATCAGAGTAAGAGTATGAGTTGGCCTTGACTCAATGTTTTATTATATTTAAAAAGTACAGGTGCATTAGTCATATTCTCTGAAGAATTTCTTGTAAAAGAGCTTTGTGGTTTGTAAGCTTTCTCTGTGATTAATGTTTGTTTTTTTTAATTAAAGTATTTTTTTAATTAGGTGGAATGGTACTTTGGAAATTGATAATAATGGAAACTGAAATTATCTGCTCCTGACTTTCAGGGACACTGAGTGCTGTGAGCAGCATGCAGAGAGCTGTGCAGAGGAAGCCATTTCTGCTGGGGCTGGGCCGGTGCGTGGTTCTCAGAAAACCCCAGGAGGTGACACAGGACCTGTTGTGAGGCCCCATCTGCTGGTGCCTCCTCCTGTAGCCACTGCTTGTGGCCATGCATCAGGTACAAGGTGTAGTCTGTGTTCTCCCTGAGGTCACATCCCTCTGCTTTCACTGAAAAGGACCAATTCTCACCATTTAAATCTTGCAGGATAAGCTAGGAATTGAAACCCATGCAATGCAAAATAAGGGAGAAGTATAGAGTAACAGGGAAGCTGGTTCATGTTTGCTATGCTGCAAAGCAGCTAAAGCAAATGAAATCTGTGTAAATAATAATTAAAAGGTGGGCCACTTCTAGTATGATTTTGGGTATCAAAAGTCTGAGATCTAATCACTATCAAACTCCTGTTAAGGTTATGTGCTAGAACCCATCAACATGACCAGTTTTTAGTTGGTCACCATTAACAGCTGGATGCTGTCAGAATAGTTTTTTATATATAAGCAATATTCAAACTGAGCAACAGAAAGAACTGGAATTTTAATAATATTTATGATGACAATTAGAAAATAGTATTTTACAAATGTATGGGACTATGTATCTGTCTTACACTTAGAGAGTTTAAAATATGTTTAACCTATCTTTTGAGACATGAATCATTGTTCTTTACCTGAAAAACTGAGCATGAATTATCCATAGCCATGTGACTGCTGATATCTGACTGTTGGTACAGAGCAGTTTCACTGGACTGAACTCGTAGTGTTGGTGCTTTGTCTTGATGGAAAATAAGGAGATCTGTGGAGCGTGGGGAAGCACCCTGGGTGCTTTTGATTGCAAAATGGGTTATTGATGGATCAGTACTCATACAGAAACTTTCACTGAGGGAGAAGTTTTAAATGAGATTACTATCCATCTTTGTTCTCCCAGTGACTTTTCAACCTACGGTTTCTTTCATTCCACAGAGGGATTTACTGTTTGCTATGTACCTCTGCTGCTCTTCATCTGACCTTTATTGCTCTGCTGCCCACTGAGTTGTTCTTAAAGCCTAAAAAAGGCTTATGTGTCAGACTGGGAAATTTGCTGGAGAATTGTCTCAAACACTGAGACAAATAATATGAGAACCACATAGAACTAGCTGGAAAAATATTTCCCCATCTCACAGAAGTGTCACTTTCTCAATTTTGACCTTTATTCCCCTCTGTGGCACTCTGAAATGATGTTGAGAACTCTCAGCTGCTTTAATAAAAAAAGCACTCAAAGTCTGAGACTGATCCACAGCCATCAGTAGCCTGTGGAGTAGGCACCTCCTCTGGCACCTTGGTGGAGTGTGTCCCAATGCCAAATGAAGCAGAGCAGGGTTTGGAGCCCAACTCCAGCAATCACTTCCTATCCCAAAAACCTGCACTCTGCTCTGCTCTTGTTTTCATGCTTTTGTTTATAACAGAAATTCCATCCTGGACCTGAGAAAAGGTTTTTGTTCGAAGTTTTGTCAGACTGTTGCAGTAAAAGTTGTAAAGTTTCAGTTTCAACAAATTGTTATCCTCCAGGAGAAGAATTTGCACTGAAAAATTCCCAACTCAGTCTGCTTCTGAGTTTGCCTTGTACAACATCTTTTAAAGGGAAGTCTTCTGATGCAGAGCAGTTATACTTCACGAGGGCATGTTTTAAAAGGCAGAGTCTGGGTCAGAGAACTGAGCCAGAGCAAATATAATTTGCCACCTCACCCTCTCCCTCCAAAAAATGCAGCTGTTTGGGGCTGGTAGGGGGAAGAAGTGGGAAATGGTTTAAGCCGACCCTGCCCAGTGCAACAGGTGGAAAAGGAGCTTGAGGTAGTAGGTTCCCAGTATTTTGTTCTTCAGTGCCATAAAAAAATTCTTAATGCCAGCTCAGGTGTTTGGGAATTTGTACTACACCTTTCCCACCACCTCCAGCTGCACCTGCTGCATTCCACATGTTACCTGGTGTTTGCTCAGCTCTTTGCAGGGTGTAAAACCGGAAATGAAAATAATTGATAAAAATAGGGGGGCAGTCGAGTGTAGCAGCTGTCTTACAGGATGTGGAGCACCTAAAGGGAGAGGCAGTCCATAAGGAATACTTGTAACTGTTCATCTGCAGGTACTGGGTTAGAAATTTAGAAATGGGTCAAATGCTCCTTGCTGAAGGGAAGTGTAAATCTCCCAGGAGTAGCACAGATCCTGTAAATTTTTTTTTTTGCTTAAGCTTTGTTTTCAGGTGATGCTTCTTCTAATGGTACCTCTGAGGTAAGGTGGCAAGATTTTTCCAGTGCTTTGTCCTGTCTGGTGTTAATGCAAGAGTTGTAAATTTCAGGCATAACTAAAGTGGTTTCCCTAAAGGAGAGATGCAGGGTAGAAGGGAGGAGTGAAATGAATGAGGAGTTAAGTGTTGGGGAAAGAACAGAATATGGGAAGAAGTAGGAATTATTAAGTAGGTGGCATTTGAAATGTACCTGTAAAAGAGAACACAGAAATGGGGAGCATTTTTAGTTAAGTCCCCTTTTTGAACTGTATTCCCCACATTTGAGGGTTCGTAGATTAATTTGTTACAAGCTGGGCGGGGTCAGGAAGAGAAGGAGGAGAACGAAGATCTCCTTTCCTTTCTCAGCTGCCTGCTGCCCTCTTTTGCAGTGATCTGCTCTCTGCACTGGTGCATTTCCTAGCCATTCATAAAGGCAGTGATAAACTTGGAGTTGCTTCTCGATTTGATGAAATGCTGGGTTTGGGGTGCTGAACTCAAATACTTTTCTGTGTTTCACCCCCTGCAGATCCTGTCCTCATATCAGGTGGTGCTGGCCTTGACCCTTTTGTTGTTCATTGTGTCTTCATTTTTAAAGGATTTAAGGGAGGATGAAGAGAGCTGCTCTGTCACAGTGTTTGTCTAATCTGTTGTGATAAGCTTGATAGGAAACCTACTGTATCTCTTGCTACAGGTGGTTTGTGAGTGCTTCTCTGACTTCTTTGGCTTAGAAGTGAAAATTTTTCCGACTTCTTTGTTGTCAGATGTTCTCCTGTGGATGGTAAGGAATTAAACTTTATGTGGACCACTAGCATTATGTTCAGCTCTTTTTCCATTTTAATGGAATTGTGCACGTGATGATCTTGCACTATCTGTGTGTCAGAAAATTCCCTGATAAACAGAAGGGAAGCTGGAGGAAGTGTAACAGGAGAAAGAAAGTGAACTGGGGTTGGGAGAACAAGTGTTGGGAATTAGAATGGGAGGAAGATGGAGAACCAGGGGTGGGCAGTGAAGTTTAATAATAAGGTCATCTTCAAAAAATGGAAAGAGGTAAGGGGATTGTTTACAAAGAGTCTAAAAAGAGCAGGAGAACTCCTGGTAGGTTGTTGGACACTTAAGGAAGGGACACATGGACACAGCATCCATTTGTACATCCTCTTGCTAAGGGAAAGGAGCTGCTGAAGAGCCTGACTGGTGTGGTAAGGGATGTTTTTAAACATGGTCTTCATGATGTTACATCAGTAACACTATTGGACCTTCAGCTATGTGAAGAGAAAAAGGGAAAACTAAACGGCAGGTGGAGAACTTAGTTCTTATGTCTGTGGTGTATCTCAATGCTCACTGTCATGACAGTGATACTCAGCTTGCTGGTTTTGTGTCTGGAACTGCTTTGAATTTCCAAACTGCCATCAAAAGGTGGCAGTGCAGCCATGGAGATCAGCAGCTTGGGCAAAGATTTTTGAGTAGGAAACGTTCTCTTTCACCTTTGCTCCTGTTACAAACATGGGTCATCAGCCCAAGTGCAAGGCAGAGAGCACTGTAAGGAAGTTTTGAAGTGACCTATTTGTAGTAAGAACTATTCCCTGTGGGTTTTCCCACTGGATGGAGGGATCCCTCCTGTCTTTGCACACAGGAAAGCAGCAGGAATCACATATGCTGGGATTCATCCAGACTTAACTGTTAGTTAAGTGTGATTCATCTCACTTGGTGAGATGCAGAAATACTCAGGAACAATTTACTCCACTTCAAACCACGTCTGTGAAACAAGTGGCTGGAAAGCCCATAGGGAATAGTTCTCTCACAGATAACTACAAAAATATGTTTTTGAAGAAAAGAACAAGAGAAAATGGTAGTAGCTAAAATTGTTTAATATCACAGGCATATAAATTAATCAGACCACATAGTCCTTAGTACGAACATTCCCTTTACAGAAATGCAATAAATAATTAAATTAGATTAATCAATTGGTATAAAAATAAAGAATCCTCTCAGTAAAAGTAAGTATTATACAAAATTGTATATACCATGCTAAAACACATCTCGAAGTGCCTACAAAGGGCACTTATGATCAAAATCATAAATATATTTTAAAGCCTCCCTGGGAGGTAATGAGCTTTTATGGCTTACACGATGTACTCTGTTAATGAAACACACAGTTTCTGCAGAGCGCACTTAGTACAAAGAGAGTTCATCTCGTGAAAGGAAATAAGAGGGTGTACACATTTAGATTTGTGGTGTCTGGTCCTTCCTAAGGTCACAAGTTCCTCCTGAGGCATCTTCATTTTCCCTTCTGAGAATGCTGTTGCAGAACAAGGTGATGTCTTCTTTGTTCTGCACAGATTTCCTGTTTTTCATTCATCCTGTTCTTCAAATAGTACACCCTGAATAATACACTCAGTCTTTGATCACTCTGACAAATCAAAGAGTGAACACGAGTCCTCACATCTTGTAAATCAATGCATATTTGAAGTGCACAGAGTTGCCCACAGTGATTGTGCTGACACTGCCAGAGGTGTGGTGTTGGCCTAAATCAGCTGTGCTAATTTTGTGATTAATATTCTCCATATGTAGCTGGACTGACTTGTCCAATAATTTCAGTTTTCAGCAAGATCTCTGAGCAGTTAACCCTCTAAAGTTACTTTTGTTGCAGTTTCTCACTAGTTTTTTGAATACTACAAGTAAGCATTTTAAATTAAGTTGTTCTGCAGGTACAAGAAATAACCTCAATTAATAAGCAAGTCTATTGTGTTTAAAACAAGAAAAAAATAAGCTTTAGCACTATGTATGGTGTGATAAAATCCATAGTTAAAAACAGTGAAGCAAGTCACCAAATAGAAGTAGGTACATTACTTACTGCATTACATGCTGCCTCTTGGACAAAACTCTGGCATTGCTGCAGTGTAGGCTGGAGTACTTAGTTAGCTTATGACATTCTTGTAGGGAATTGCTTTTCATTCATAAAATATCCATCCCAGGTAAAAACGTTGCTTCTCAATGCTTTGTAATGATTGCTAATAAATATGTAATACACAGTGTTGTGTTTGTCAGGGCGTGCTAATCCCATTTTGTCTGCACAACAAGGATTTTAACAGGCTCTTTCAGAACAGTGATTTCAATGCACTTAGCAAGGTACTGGAAAACACATTTACAGATAAAGAAATACATACTGTACTCTTTGTACAAAAATAAAGCACTTTCTCCAAAACCCTGCACATGCAAATATTCCATGGAGCTGCATTAGAAGTGCTGGTTTATTGGTTGTCCTTCTAGGACTCACATAAAAATGCACTTAATTAATGATAAAGGCATTTGATTAAAACCCTTCATTTGATTAAAACCCCCAGTTTGTATTTGTAAAAAAATACAAATGTAGAAACATCAGCAGATACACTGCAACTGCAGGACATGCTTCAATGTTTTCCCAGTTGCTTTTATCCAAATCTGGAATGGAATTTTATCTGGACTTTGTCTGTTGCAGTTGCAGCAGCAGCTTTGCATAGTGCTCACCAATTGGTGATGAAGGGACTTCATGGGTAGGTGAGTAAGAGAAATGGTGATAGAAGGTGCAGAAAGAACATTATTTAAACTCAGTACTTTGATTACTTGCATATGAGTGGTACTTATTTTTTAGAATGTTAATTCTGATACAGTAATGTGGAAACATTGAGGTATGACATAGAACATTACACAGAGGAAAAGCAGGTTTTGAAACAGAAAAAGGAAAGGAGAAGAAAAAGATGTTCTATATCGAAATGACCATCACAAGAAACAAGGAGAGTTCACTTTGTTTCCTGTGCCCTGAGGATCTTCCTTCCTCATTCTGATGTACATTTTTGAGGAGGTTCACATTTCAGGACAGTGAAAATGTGGAGGCAGCAAAGCTTTTTGTATTAGTTTTCCTTTAGGCTGATGACATTGGTAGGAATGGAAATATTTTTAATACTACCTCATTATTTTTGGAGGTAACTAAGCTTGTCATTTTCCATCCTAACACTAGACGCAGTTTTCCAGTTTCCTCTCTCTACCACATTTCTACTAAGTAGAGAGAAAATGAGATGAAAGGTTAATTTTTACTCGAATGCTTTATGCTCTTTCCCAAGATCAGTTTCCTCATGTGGGGCTAATATCTGATCAGGGCAAATTAGCAGTTACTGCTCAGATGGAAGAACCCAGAGGTTCAGAATCCTTGCAAGCAGAATATGGGGGTATATGATTAAGCTGCCAAAACTAGTTTTAAGTGCTGTGATACTCACTTTCATTTTAAAAAATTTCAATGATATCTCTGGCCATAGTTCCACAGAAATGTTCAGGATTCAGGAGCTGTACAGGAAGGTTTCCACAGAACAAAAAACTTGACAGATTTTTAAAGAAAAAATGGCAAATAACAAACTGTAAAAATTAATCAGGAGGAGAATAGTGTTTATGGTACATGATTATGAGGGTAAATGCTCTCCTGTGAGAAAGAGCAGTATGCATTACAGCTGTTTCACTCTGACTATCAATTACTGAATGAACATTTTGCAGTGGCTGGTTGTACCAACCTGTCATGCCTCTGCTGTATTTATCATGTTAAGCTGGGGCAGTGTAGACAAAATTCCATTTTCTGAAACAGGATTTCCCCTCAGAATCCTGTATCTCCACTTGCAGCATGTGGATTACATCTCTCCCTATTGAATCCCATGACAAATGTGCCATTAGCTTCAAGATGTTAATCACAGACATACAGTATGATTTGTAAATGTTTTTTCCAGTATTGAGAAGGCAGTTAAATGCAGGACATTTTTCCATAGTTAGCTAAGATGCAGTTTAAGAACTTACAAATAAAACGCTGTGTGTGGCATTATTGTAAAAAAGGAAATCGGCCCAAGCAGATTCCTTTGAGGCTTCAAAGCCCCTGATAATTTTTCTGTTAGCTTTCTTTAGAAAGTTGCAGAAATCTCTGCATGGAATTCAGTTAAGGTCAAAGCAAAAATACGAAAGTAACCATCTCATGTATTTCTAGTTCAGCAGAAGGGGGGACAGTTAAGTCCCTTACAAGACCCTGTTTTTGTGAAATTACAATTTAATTTTCCCTGTAAGGTGGGGCTAGAATTGCTTGCAAAATAGCATCCATCTTACAAATACCCGTCCAAATAAGACTCCTTAGTATTTTGGGAGAAGCTTTCACTTACTACACACAGAGAACACATCATAATATTACTCGGAAGTATTTACATTTTTCACATCTTAAATATAACATAGTGTCTGCTTTAAAATACAGATTTTCAGTGGCCTTCAGCTCTGGTGTGTCCTAGATTAGTTCTTGAATAGCTGTAAAAACAACACATTGTTAGTAAGGATGTAGAATAAGGGTATCTGTAATGGTTTGCAAAATGTCAGAAAGCACCCAGGAGGAATGTACTCTGCTTACCATTTTCATTAGATTTTCAAAGCCCTTCAAAAATTCTTTGGGGGTTTTCTTCTCATAAGATTCACATGTAAACTCACAGTGCTGGAAGACAAAGAGAATCATGGCACTTATAAACAACACATCACAACCCTAAATCAAACCTCAAGCTTTCTCACTGAAAAATCAAGAGGGTTGTAATCAATGCCTTTTCTAGCTGGAAAAGCTCTGACACAAGCTCTTTCAAAAGGGAAAGAATTTAGTAATGACGCCTTTCATTCACATTTTTTGCAGTGACCCCTGTCCTTCTGCCAGCACATTGTGTGGTTGCCAAGTTCACGTATGCGACTTTTTAGAGTCACAGGGAATGCTTCTCCCAAAAGTGCAAAAATTGGACTTTTTAATTTCCAAAGTAATGAAAAGCAGATTGCTTTTTCTAAGAGATTTGCTTTCTACAATTCCCCCATTTCAGGAGGCATCGCTATAGAAAATAAGGAGTAACGATCACAATTCTGAGCACTGTGAGGAAGTCCTACCTCTCCAGAGTCTCTGTAGGTGAATTTCCTCACGATTCTAATGGCTTTGGCGAATGCCTCATTTTCTTGGCTGCTTGCTGGTTGTAATTTCTGGATGCCCTTCTTGAAGCAGGTCACAGCTGTGGACAGGCATCCCTCCTAGGGTAGGAGAAGAAGGAATGGTTTTAAAGCCAATGTTGCAGCACTTTTTCCTGCTCATGTTAGATTGTGGTCCATATGCAGAAGAAGGTATCCAGGATATTAGCTGAGAATATTCAGCTGTACCTTTTTTTTTTAATAGTTTTTGATATTGAAGTGATATTGAGGATTTACTTTGGCTGTTCTTGCATAATTACTTAAGTATTTCCTAACAAAATAAATGTCCTCTTGGCTATTAATCATGACAGCATTTGAAAGAAAATCTTGAAGAATAGATCAGTTACGTGTAGTAGGTTTTTGCCAACTAAAGCACGAGCATTTTGTTTTTGAAGAATTACAAATATCTCTCAGTGCTATGTGTGGGAATATACTTTTTTTCTTTCTCATTTTGGTGCCCTTTCCAATAATGCCTAGTTAATAATTAGAATTTACATAGAACTGCGTGGTTTCAAATACTGTTAAAACGTTGTTAGATGATAGCATCAGAAATCATGCAGAAACTATCCCCAAAACTAACCTAACAGTCAACAGAGAAAGAAAAGCAATGTTTACTGAAGCCAATTTAAGTTGCTTTCTGTTTTCCAAAGAAGGATTACACATATTAGAAAGGCTCCAAAGCCATCATCCTTGTTTGCATACCAGCTGCTACCCAAGCTGAGTCTCATCTGCCTTACGAGATGTCACTGGAGTTTGCTGCTTGGGCAAGGACAAGGCAGCCTTCATGGATGTTGCTTATAGCACATTTTGCTAGCAACATTCTGTGTTGGTCAGATAAAATATTTTGTTTTCCTTAAAAGCCACACATTTATATTTGTTTCAAGCATCCTTACCGTAACCGGCCTTGCTTACTGGAAAAAAACAGTACTCGTCTTTTAAAGAGATCGATTTTCCAGCTGAAACTGAAAACATTTTTGTTCTTATTCATGCTGAGCTGAGAAACCAGCATTTCTCATCTGTGCTGCCTTTTCTGTTTTGCTGAGCTGTCACTTACAGCTGAGGCAGCCAACGATCAGGGCACCACAAGGATTGTGGGGCCCGGGGTATTGTCAAGGGCTGAGCACTTCAGGGATGAGGCATGAAGGAGCACAGACCACTGGAAATGTCTGAGGGGGGTTAGAAATGTGTAAAATATTGGTATCAGAGGCAGTTGGCAGCAGTACTCTGCATCTGACTCAAACTAGCTTTACAGATGAGCCTGTAGAGCCCTTGCTTCCGGAATTAGTGATCGGCGGGGTGAGATAGAGATCCAGGGCACAGTCAGCATCGTGTCACTCAGTGGTACTTCAGCTGCAGTGCAAGTCACCAGCAGGAGAGCTTGTTTGCCCTCCAGGCTGGAATTACCTCAGCCTTAACACTGCTTTTTCAGTCTCAGCCTGTTTTCCCTTGAATTGATGTCCTCTAACTTCTCTTTATTCAAGGGAAAGGATACTTCATTGTTGAGGGTACTAGGAAATTGTGTGGGATTGAACTCGGGCTAAGTCCAGACAAAGGAACCTCAAAGAAGCCAAAATAGATTGGGATAAACCACCTAATTCTAAATGTTGTAAGAGGTGATTTTCTCTATATTCAAGACCAAATGCAAATCTGGCATGAGCAGGTTATAATAAAAAAAAATCAAATATTTTGATATTTGAAATGTGGTTATGTGAGCAACTTCTTAATTAATTGGGTTTCAATAGCCTGTCATGGCACCTAATCACCTTGAGTGCTGCTTTGTCACACTGCGGTACACTATTTAGTCACCCTGTAGGGTGAAAAGTTTGATGATGATTTGGTTGCTGGTGATAATTACTATTAGCACACTAATGTTTTTTTTCATGTTTTACATCGGAAGCTGAACCCGTATCAACTTATTAGGTTCTAAATAGGTGAATTTTCTATCTTTTCTAGTATTCAGAGGAGGCACTTAGGACCTCCCAGAATAAGACAGTAAAGCCCTAAGCTGCTGTTGTTTTCCTTCCTGAGTTGAGCATGACTTTTTTTAAGAAAAAAACCCCAACAACCTCATTAAGCAATTAGTCACTAGTTGTATTTGCTTAGTTTCAGAGGCACAGCAAATGTTGGATTAAAATGACAGCTAATAATCTCCTCCTTTTCACTTTGACACCACAAGTTAGAAGGAGTTTTAGTGGAAAAAGCCCAGCACTGAGTTTGTGCACTGAAGTTGTCTCTAGCAATTCAAAGGAATGCATCTGGTTTGGTCGTGCTTCTGTATATTTTTGGCAAGTTAAACATGCACTGAGCTGTAAAGTCTAGGAAAAGGCTAACCAAAACCTGTGTGAAATGAGGTGAGTTTTTTTTCCTTTCTTCTTGTAGCTGCTTGCAAGGGAGTCTAGAATCCTGTGGAGATAAATTTTTAAGAATGCCTACAGCTTTTACTGCATAATGATGGCTTTTATATGTCAATCAAAATTGTCTGTGCTACAAAATAGGGCTCAAAAATTTAAGACAGCTAATAAGACAAGTACAATATTAGGTAGCCACAGGTTGCTCTGCACCTCAGTTGCATGTTGCACATTATCAAAGTAGCATGCATTTACCCTCTAAGTTTTTAAGACGTGATTTTACTATGATTAGCATTTAAATTCACAGCGCATCCTGCATCCTACCACTTTTGAGAGTGTACAGACTTGGTGACTCACTGTTTATAAGAAGATCTTAACCTTGGAAGATGCAAAATATCAGTACTAAATAATGTGTAAATACGTATCTGTATTAAAAAGGGGTTCACGGGGAGCTGCTCTAGTATTTTTAATTAGTTATAATCTGAAGAGAATATTTGCAGATGCAGTTTTATCTTCCTGTTGGTAGCATAGTCCCTGCACAAACAGAGAGAGCAGTGTGACTGCACATGAGAGGAGGCACTTGTTGACATGGCCTTGTAGTGCCACTCTTGTCATTTGGCTGCCGTGGGAGGCAAGGGGGGGCAGCTCAGCCATGCTGGAGCTCATGGCAGCTGGAGGCACTTCCGCTCCAAATACCTGCATCCCCAAAAGTACTGCTGCTTTTTGTAGGATGAATCCCTACTCTTAGCAATATTTCTTAATTAAATGGAATATGTTCAATTCTGGATCTGTTGGTGGATTATGATACGCATACAATAGCAAAATAGTAATTGTGATGCCAAAATATAAACATTTCTGTTATCAAATATCCAGAAAAAAGAACTTTTAGAAAATATTTTCTTATTCAGTCTAGCTTGCATTAAGATTACTAGGACAGAGATGTGAAGAAGACATTCTCCATTTGTCAATGAAATAAGCCAGTACAATATCAAAATTATATAATGGTGAAAAAAAATTTAAAGCAGTCTCACCACAAGGCTTTCTGGTGTATGCAGCAATTCAGCATCCTAAAATAAAACAAATCTAAGTTAGGAAAGTTTTAACATTTGAAAGTGATGTCCCTCACAAGATATATGCTATGCAATAATATAATGCTTGAAAGGAATTCCAATATTATGACAAATACCATCACTTACCTTATCTTTCACCATACTTTCTAAGTCTATAATTTTCTTTTGAATCTGTTTGTATTTTAATGTTCTGGGTGAAGATGCAGTCAGCACCATAGTGGAGCAGAAGAAAAGCATGCAGAAAATAATCATCCTCTTCATCCTGATGAGTTCTGTTTTAAAATATGCCAGGAGCAAAGTTATGCTGTTCAAGTATGACACTCCAGTTTGAGCTGTGCTTAGGTAAGCTCTGCACCTACCTATATATTGCTCCCTGCTGGAGATGGAGAGCCCACCCATTTCAGTTTGGAAAGCTTTGTAGAATGGATTAATGAGTAACCCTTTTTTCTTTTCCACTGGCTAGGTACATGTATGCAAGCTTGTGCGTGGGGGGGCAGGGATTGATGGAGTGAAAGAAAATGTGCCCCATCTGCACATTGGGCAGGAAAAAAGAGAAAAGGGTGAATTCCCATTTTCACTTTGAGTCAAGAAATGAACGTACTAAAAAGTTGGTACTTAGAAACCACAGGCCTAGGTAAACAAAGAGTCTGCATTTTTTTCCTGTGTCATACAGCAATGAATCTCTTCAGTCCATCTGCAGCTCTTCTGTACTGTTCTGGACAAATATGACAAGACTTCTTGCAAAATTTAAATTTATTTACCTCACATTATGGCTCCAAGGAGTGCTTGTTAGCTTATTTCGTCCTGATGTATATGAACTGTGGCTTTTTTATTCTCAGCTTGGATTATGTTAGAGCAGTGAGTAAAAGCTCATCTTAGCATTTAAACCAGCTGAAATTTGCTTTATATTTGCTTGGAACCTGTAGCAGGTATATTAACAGCATTGTGGAAGGCATGTCCACTGGAAGTGAAGGATATCTTGTCCTGGGAGAGATGAATCCCTGGAGCATGCCCATTACCAAGAGGGGAGCAGTACTGGAAGAGCAGGGACTAAATCCTGGTGTGTCAGTCCCAAGGGACACTATTGCTTGTGGCAGTGATTCAATGCTTGTGCCACCTAAACACATTCAGTTACATCCTTCAGCAGCTGAGAATTTCCTTGGGAATGTAGAAGAATGTATGAAGTCCAAACAAAAGTCTCTGCAGGCACTAAGAACTTACTGGACTTCCAGCTCTAGGAATCGGTTGATTTTAAAATCACTGATCTTGACATTTCATCACAAAGAGGGAAAAAACAGCTTTAAATTACTTTTATGTATTATCATTATTTAATTACTGTCAATAGCATTGAAGGGTTCCTATGTGGAATTAGTAGAGGGCAGTTAAAGTCAATTGGGCACCTTGACTTGTGATGAATAAAAAGATGGTCGTGTGTCTGTCAAATTAAATCTTTTCCTCTGAAAAGCTGAAGATTCCAGATGGTTTTGGGGATGCTTTACAAAATCTGTACAGAGTTTGGACTGCAGTTGGATGTCTGGTAACCTGTGTAATATGCTGACATCGTATAAAATGTTCCTGTATAAATCTGTCTGGTGGGTGAATCTGGGCTGTCAGTCTGGGTCACTTGTTCATTGTTCATTTAAAAATGAGTGTTTAAGCTAGTGAGAGCTCTATCTGACATACTCTAGCATGTTTCTTTTTTGTGTACAAATGATTATTTACTCCGTGCTCCTTATGTGCTTAAGTAATTTTTCACCATTCAGAAAAGGAATAGCCTAAAGGAATAAATTTTATAGGTGTATGTGTAAATACACATAACTGCACTCAGTCTCATGTATGCATGCACAGAATCTCTCCTGGTGATAGGGGTAGCTACTAACACCCAATAGAACAGAAATTCTGAAAAATGAGAACTGAAACAAGTAAGAAAAAAATACTTTCTTCTACCACATAGTCTGAAATTTTATTTCCTGAAGAAGAGGTAGTGTGATGATTTTCTCCCCCCTACAGACACATCTTAAAATAATTTCAGATAAGCAGCACAGCTGCACTGTGAAGTACAGAGGATCTCAGTAGGTTTTATTTGAAATGTCTGTTAATTTATGGCTAGAGTTCATTAAAGGAAATCAACAGCATCTTTGATTTAAGAAACCACATGGTGACCAGTAGTTGTTTTTATCCTCTCTCCCTCCATCCCATTCTTGTGAAGCACTGCGATTTTTTTTTTTTGTCTGTTGTCTAACACCTCCCCAAGGCTGCTGAGAACAGAGAGAGATTATTTCCAATAGCAGTGTTCTTTACACAAAGAGAGGGCTTGGCTCTGCTCCTATTTACCATAACTTTTTCGTAGGTTGTTGCCTGGTAATGTGGATGAATGTTCATTTATCCTCAATCCACTTTTTGATGTACTTTTGGAAGTGTTCATAGTAAAGAAACAGGCTGGTGCTAATGTTTGCTTTTACTTCTTTTGTCAGTATTTCAACTGTGATTCTTCTGGGAAGTTTCTTTGAGCCCAGCTACAGTAGGTGGTTGGTAGCATTGTCAGCCATTTATACATCTTCATTTGGTTGCTAGGTTGGGAACTTCCCACTAGGATGTGTAACAGGACTCTATTAGCTGTGATATCCTGTGGTGGTTGGCAGTGTTTAATGCAAAGAGATTGCTGTAGGTTTTTGCTAGTCCAGACAACTTCAGAACTATTTAAAAACTGAAGTTAATGCACAGGGTGCTTTCAGAAGCACAGGGCTTTAAGGGGCAGAGGAAGATCTCCACCAAAATCATGGGAAGCGAGATGGCTCTGTCTGAGCTACTCCAAATTAAATCAGTTACATCTGAGATCAGTTTTAAAGCTAGTGGAGTAAATGGGAAGTTAAACAATGGACATTGGACAATGTGGTAACTTGTGTTTGCATATCAGGTCTCTAAAGCTGCTGTATAGTCTTCTGTTTTGCGTTAGAGGCTGTAAGGCCACAAGAACTGCATCAAGGAAGCCATGCTGACAGAGAAAGTGAAATGCAAGGACAAAGGAGCACTTCCTCTATTGTCTCGGCTGTGGAGAAAACTCCTTGATATCCCTCTTATCAGATAAGAGTGAGCAGCAAGTTTTTTGTATACGTCACTGCTCTCTTGTGGCTTAGGAACATGCTGAGTCAAACAATGACAGCCTCTCTCACACTGTTGCTGGCTCGGCCCCACAGGGATGGCTGGAAAGTGGAAATGTGAGAAACCTCCCGGCCCAGCCCTGCAGGGCCGAGTCCTCATCTTTCCTCTTTGCGATGGTGCCGCCCAAGAGCTGCATGACTTTGACTCCGAAAGCCTGGTTCCCCCACCCACATTTTCCTTTACAGGAGAGCTGAATGGAGGCTTTTCCCATGGTTTAGTCATTGTTATGGTTCAGCCAAAAAAGTCTGTAATATACAGGGCCGCTTTCAAAGAATTTTTATAACCTAAGTTTGTGAAATTTCATGTATGTACTGTCTGTGACTTGGGGGATTGTAGGAGACAATGGGAGAGAGTTATGGTGGAAAATGGAAGCTAGGAAGAATAGTCCTGTAAAATGGATTTAGAAAAACTAGAAAAACTTCAAAATATTCCTGACAACTTTGCAAGTCAGTTCTACCCCCTTGCAATCTTATTTTCCTATTATAAGCTTCAGTATAATTCTTTTGTCTTCTAATTTTGCTTTGTAAAGAGAAAACCTAACCTGGGAAAAAATCTATTCTTAACTTGTATTTGCTATAAAAAATCAGAGTAAATATAACTCTGAATGTGGAGACACACACAAAAATATTAATGGGCAACAATATAAAACCATTTACATTCCCCATAATGTTCTTCCAGGACTAACTTGTAGCCAATTTCTTTCCCTTCCTGCTCTTAGGTCAAGTCAGTAATGCTTTTTAGGCACATAGTTTGATGTATTTGTGTCCTTATCAAGTACTAATGACAAACTGTACTGAGGAAACATGCTGTCAACACCTAGAGCCTGAGACAAGCTTAGACCCACCCTGCACAGAGCCAGATATTCAGAACTGTCCTCTTGTGGGCACATCCTTTTAAGTCTCCTTTAGTGCTGGGAGCAGCCTCCCACCTCCTGGGTCACAACTTTCTCTGCATGTAGGATGGAAGAAGCCTCACTACATGACCAAGTGGGATCTTCTGCCACTGCAGCAAGCCATATCATGCAGTTCCTTTCACATCTCAGCTAAAAACTCCTGCATACGGCCTGAACAGTTTGATGTTTGTAACTAAGAGCTTAGAGCTGTGCCTGAGCTGTGTTCCAGCTTTCACAGAGAGCTTCATTCTTTACAGTCGTGCTCATAATCTTTCCCCACTATCAGAGGGCAGCTACGTTCAGAAGACAAGCAGCAGCTGACAGGATGTTTGGCTACCACAGTTCTATTAAAATTTTGAGGGCAGAAAGGAGTTGTTCAGCTGAAAGCCACAGATGGGGAGAGGTTGAGGCAACTCATTGCTCCTGCTCTGTGTGGCAGCCAGGACTTCTGCTGCTCAGGTGTTTGATGCCTGGAAGGTCTGCAGGTCTCCTTGTGAAGGATGGCCCACAGAGCACCACCTTTCTACCACAGGAGTGTTGTCTGTTTCCAACATTCCCAACACATTTCCCAATAATTCCAGTAAGAGAAAAGCCTATGGTGTGAAAAGCAAGGATGTGGTAATGCTGAAACCCATCAGTGTGTGTCATGTTCATCCCAAACGTTGAGAAAATCAGAAAAATCAGAAAAAGCACATGCAGGTGTTGGACAGTGAATGGAGGATGCAGAATGGAACAATGCAACATGCTTCCTTTGTTCATTTACTATTGTTAATGAACAGAAGGAGCAGAAGTCAGAAGAGACTGACTCACTTCTGTGTTACAATATCAGCAGCATGAAACAAATAACCTCCGAACCATTACAGGCTCAAGATGTGTCTGGTGCACAATCTGGTACACTGGTAACTGTTCCACTAGAAGCTGGGGCTCCTTATATCCTGACATACCTTGCATGGTGATGAGAATGGCACTACAGTTTGAGTTTTGATAACAGAATTAAAGGTTTGATGTTACAGAATCTTTTGGAAGTCACTCCCAGGGTTTGGTGAGGCTGCTGAGCTGGTGTGGGATCTCCACAGCAGTGCAGTTGTTCTCTCTTGCACAGTCTAAACCTAAACACCGGGCACAGCCACTGAGGGGCTATGGCCCCTTTTCCGTCCTCCAGCAGATCTGCTCTGATTTGGTCTTATTAATACTTCTTACATAAAGTTATCTTCAGCATAAAATGCAATTTTCTCCTTTTTATTATGGTTATTATTGGTAGAAGCAGATGATTGAAAACCACTTATTTCTGACTAGTTCTGCTTTCTGTTTTTCAGGTACTGCCAAAATACTATAGATTGTACCCTCCTTCATCTATGTATACATGTTTACTGTTTATACTCAGTTTCGGATAGAATTATTTTTAATGATAGTGTTGATTCCAAATCCTGTGAACTCAGTCACACTGTTCTCCTGCCCTTTCTTTTGTGTCTTCCCAGACAGTGTCACATCTCATGGTACTGGGGCATCCCTGGCACAGCAAGAAGAAGTGAGGACAGAGAAGCCATGTGACATTGCACTGGAGGATGCTGTCTGCCTCCCTTTGAAGTGATTCCAAATCCTTGCTTGCACACCAACTCCTCAGCTTGCCCTGAGCACCACCTCTGTGTGTGCTGCAGACCAGTGGATCAGCCACCAGATGTGCTGTACTTCAGCCCCTGCAGCAGAGGGGAGGCTTTGTTGTAACACTGCGTAGCTGGAGGGAAGGCTGGGGTAGAAGCCACATCTGCAGTTCTCAGAGTGTACGAATAGAGGTGCTTTATTCAGCAGCAAAGCCATTTAAAGACATTTCTACTTCAGGTCACTGATACTCTCTGTCACAGTTTGTCACCATCTGAGGAGCCTCTGTTACAATGGCCTTGGGTCAATACAGTGAAATCCCTCTTACAAAGGCCTTGAGAGCTTGTTTGTTTAGCTTTGTTTTAATTGCAATCATTTCACTGTCAACCCTATTTTCTCCTTAGCATACCTGATAAATTTGCAAATAGAAATGAGGTGCCAGAAGTCTGAAACTCCCCTCTTATTTGATTTACTATTGAACACAACTGTGATCTCCTATGCAACAAATACCTCCTTGGCACATGAGGCTGAGGGACCCAGTGGCTCCCACTCAGCAGCATTGTTCCAGGAACAGCAATTTGGTGCCAGTGCAGATAGCATTTCATGATTCTGGCAGAACTATTTTATGGAAGAGTGTTTAGGGGAATCTTAGCTCTGCACCCTTCTACATTTAAGATTCTTGAAGGTATGATGGTTTTGTTCAGGCAGGATTTGTTGTTCCTTTTCAGGCAGTTCTATCAATAAAAGTCCTGATGCAGAAGAAGCTTACTGGCCTAGAATTCTCTTCAATGGGAATACTCTTCTGTTTCTCATACATTAATTGCTCTGGTGATGAAATGCACTTAGTTATGACTTACAACTTCATAAATAGATCTACTTTTTAATTGTTTACAGGAGGTTGAAGGATGCTGAGATGACTAGCTCATGCTATCCTTTTCAGATAAGCTAGTAACTTTGTAAAAACAGTCTTTTTTTCTTCTTTTTTTCCAGAAGTCTCTGTCTTCGTCTCTAAGTAGCCGTATCTAACACAGGGATGTGTGTGCCTGTGCCTGCAGATTGATCTGTTATGTGCATGCACATGCAGATTTGAGAAGCTATATAGCACAGTTGTTTGCATAATGAGTTTCATTTCTCTTCACAGGTCAGCACCTTAAGCGAACCTTGGAAAAACTACTGTGTGAGCAGTCAGCACACCAAGGCAGCAGCACCTCTTGGGTAGAGCTTGTCTTGGATAAAAAGCTGAATGCTGTGGTTTCACTGACTTGTCGTTGAAACCTTGTGGTTTCTGTGTAGGAGGCTGTATAAGCTGGACACATTCGACATCCTTGTTTCTGAGCTGTGAAATCTGTACATCTAATTTATGAAAATTATCTCTGGTTCAATTTTATTTTTTTTAATGAAGTCAACATATTTTCCTTGCATTCGGTAGAAACAGCAATGGAAATGTTTTCAGATGCATTGTGAGCATTTTTGGCCTCAAAAAGTGAGACAAATCAAGATATTCTTGGTTATGATTAAGGTCTAGGAAGGAAATTTTAAATTAAATACAGAGAGCCAGATGTGAGAGGAAAGCATTTTCTCAAGTGTGGAGACAAATAGAATAAGTAACTGTGGGAAATGACAGAGGCATTATTAAAAACCTTCCACCTGAGAATTTGATTTAAAAAACCCCAAACATCTAAGATAATTTAGAATAAACTATGGTACTAGTACCATTTAAGGCAACCAGCAGTATCTGTAGTCTTAAAAGGTGGTCTAAATAATTAAATTTATGAAATCCAAGACTAAAGAATCTAAAAGACAGAGAGAGGGAGCTGCAGCAGAAGCGGTACCAATCCAAATAAAACATAATGGCACAGTTGATAAGTTGAGTGCTTTTCCTTCTGTAGTTGAGTTCTGCACCGCATTTAGTGAATTGATTCTCAGGATGACAGAATCATCACTTTACTGGAGCCAGGAGAGCCATGGATTTACCTGTATGAGCCTTTACTCCTTCCCTCACTCTCCTCCCTTCTACTCTGGTGAGTGCCTCCCATCCTGTAACTCCGCAGAAAGCTGAGCTGCAGCAGAACAGGATAACTGAACCTCTAATACTGGCAAATCCCATTCCCTTCACTGTCGGCAGCAGTGGCTGCAGTGACTGCCCAAACTTTGAGTTTTCACCAACAACATTTTTGCCTCTGCCAGGGAAGTTCCCAGAAGCATGTACACCATTCCCTCTAAGTGAACCTATGGGAATAAATTAAAAATGAGCAAAGACCTCTGGATAGAAAACAAAGGGGAAGAAAAATAACGTTCAAATTAATAAAACAAAGTTTCTTGCTGAAATGTAAGTGAAATTACTATTTGTGTGAGAAAAAACTACTCAGTGTGTTTGTGGGAGTACCAAAATCTGTCTGAAAAAATTAGTCAAAGCGTTCTTTGTGAATAAAGATTGAAAGTGTGATCACCCACTTAGCTATTTCAGAGGGATGACTGCAAGATTCACCTTAATAATTTTCAGTAATTTCCATATCAAAACATCAATAAAAGACCATAGATTTTAATTCCTCATTACTATCTCATTGGTCCATCCCAGAGAGTTGTTCCTTTTCAAGGAAAAATATTTAAAGTGTTACTCTAACATTGTACTTGTTGACTGGAAAATTAAGGTGTCTTGTCCTGCTTGTGTTTTCTTTTCATAAATCTGAGACAGTAAATATGATGACTGCATCTGTAGATGAATATACAAGAAAATAGTAAAACTGGTCTCTAAAAATACTCTTCTGGTCGAGGACATGTTTCTTGCCTGTTACATATGAGCTTCTTGCAGACTGTACAATTGATACCCATTCCTTGAGCAGGACAGTGCTGTTTCTTTGAGCTAACTCGTAGAAAACCAAAGGCAAACAAGAAGGCACTGAAGATCCTAGCCCAGAACAATGGTGGCTTTTGAAAATCACATTTGTCCCATTATCATTGCAACATATGCCGATAGGCAGATAACCAAGGATTAGCTTTCTTTTGAAGCACACAGATTTTACCCAGAAGTAATATCATAGGTGTTGTAGATGTCGGCGAACCCAATGGGAAGAATGATGATGTCTGACTTATTTCAGAAGGCTGAATGATTTCTTCATTATAATTATGCTATGATACATTAATATACTATATAAAAGAGGATACTAAAAACTACATGCTACTCTCTCTAACTATCATATCTAACTCTCTCCCAGCTCGTGATCCTGTTCGCCAGAGTCCAGACACAGGTGGATCCGATTGGCCATCAGGCCCAAACAATCCACTGTGATCCAACCAGGCATTCGCTCTAGGTAAACAATCTCCAAACACATTCCACAAGAGAAAAACAAGGAGCAGAAATAGAAATTGTTTTCTCTTTCACTTCTCTCTGTGCACCTTTATAAAAATCCTGAGAGAGAGAGAAATGTGCTTGCCACACATAGGATTCATCATTCCTTCCATATAGCTCAGTTTCCACTCCCGGATCTTCCTCTTCTGATTATCATAAGGATTACACAAGTACTTGGTTACTCAACCCATGGAAAAACGCTGTCAGTGCCTCTTCTACTTGGTAGGTAAGCCTTCCAGGATAGTTACATCTCTTAAATCTCCCCTTCTGCAGGTTTGAACCCCTATGTTTGAGGGCACAGCTGAAAAGTCGGAAGAGATGCTGATGGCACTCCAAAGGCTGCAAAATGCTTTGTTCTGCACAATGGGCAAAAACGTGAAGGGAAGTGGAAACATTTAACCTAAGAACAGGAGAACTCACGAGAATCTCAGAGAAGGCCTGAAGAAAAAAGGAGACAAAGATGTAATTTCCAAAACAATACCCGGACATCAAAGGAAGCTGATGTGCTTGCAAACACTGTTTGTGGTGGATCTGCAGGGAAAGGTTAAAGAACGTGCTGTGAAAAATGCAGAGTATGGCAGAGAAGCGACAGACCCTGGAGATTTTTTCTTGTCTCTTGCCATTGCCCTCTCCTCGACTGATCTGGCCACACTGAGAGAAATATCACCTTTCACTTTAAATTGAGCAGAGATTAAACAATTCTACCCTCTGCTGTAATCATGTGCCATGGATGGCATGCTCTCCTTACTTATTGTCTGAGCTGCACTGTTTTCTCCTTTATTGCTAGACCTAGTTCAGTGTGCAAACTTTCCCTCTGAGCTCTGTTCATCATATCCTGATTGATTTTATTAAGTTTGGCCAATTTATGCCAAAGCTAATAAATAAATAGAAGTATAAAAATGTTCTGTGCTGACACTTTCATATGATCATTTCAATTTTCCATTAATTATATTTAATTATGAAATTTTATTTGAAATAGCTTTTAAAGCTGGGATATAAACCTTTCTTCATTGTTTAAAATGTCCAGAATGTCCAACCTGCAGTGAGCTTTTTTTTCCTTGCTCATCTCAATAGTTGCAGTGTGTTTTATACCACTTCATATGGTTTCTGTCATATTAAAAAACTCAGATGCTCTCTCTTGTTTAGGTGATCAGTCTAATATTTATAATCATTCTCTGTGCTTTCTTAGAATTTTATGATTCAGTACACATGCTCTGGAATTTTTTTTTCACTGATGGCAAACAGTGCCAGGGTTATATACAGTAAGTAACCAGTATTACAGAAAATGGTGGACAAAGAAAAAGGACACAAGTAAAACCAGACCTTCTGTATAAAAAGCCTGAAGTTGGTTCTTGCCCTTCCTACTTGATGCAGGAGGGTGATCTGATATAAAAAAAGAAGGTCAGTAAGCCAGTATGCCAAAGTAGAAATAGCCAGGTAGTTCAAGGCAGTTCATAGGGGGCAGGGATAATGTAGGTTAAAGGTGAAAGAACTTCTGCCTTAATAATTTTTGTCTGCTTCTAACAGGGCCAGGACAATTTTCATAATTTACCAGGCTAGGGAATGTGGATTCACCAGCTGTTTGGACAGGTAGTAGTTTCCTTTTTCTCTGACAAAAAGATAAATAGTGAAACTTTTGGAATTCAAACTATCTTTATGCTGCTCCTTGATGTTTAAAGAAAGAAAACTTCAATGTTTTTATTAAGGCT
Source organism: Anomalospiza imberbis (assembly GCF_031753505.1). Taxonomy (NCBI): domain Eukaryota; kingdom Metazoa; phylum Chordata; class Aves; order Passeriformes; family Viduidae; genus Anomalospiza; species Anomalospiza imberbis. The sequence goes on along the minus strand of NC_089684.1, from coordinate 39,322,595 downwards.
GAGAGGATGGTTAGGAGAAGCCAATATTTTGTACATTAAATTGTCTTCTCTGTATAAAATTGTATTTCATACAATACATTGTCTTCTTGTTAGTGTAAATAATTTTTCAGTGTTACTTAAAATCTTCCATAAGTTAGTGGAAAATGGCCTAATATGGGTTGCTGTGGACTGCTGTGCCTTATTCGTTCTTTAGACCTACACAGCACTTTATTGCACCTATTGAAAATGGGGCAAAAGAGCCATATTTAGCTATTTTTCTGTTCTCATTTAATCCATTGCCTGGAATGACAGTTCCTTTGGCTGCCTCTTGCCCTGGACTTCTTCCAAGAAATCTGCATATTCCTTACTGAAGGGACTCAAGGGAACTTGCTCCTCCAGGGTGTTGATTCACATTTCTTCTCCTATGAGCCAAGATTTCTTCAGGAGCAACACTGCATGAGCAAGAGCAGCTCAGTGCTAGGGGTGGGCATTCACATATCCGTGTGTAAATCAGAGCAGCTGAATCCACACCTCTGTTGCCTCTCAGTCTAGTACTGAGAAAGCTTCCCAGGGCTGATTAGTCATTTGAGTGAAGTGCAATAAATGTCAGAGAAACGAATTAAAATAGAACCTTGCTGAGTGTGAGGCATAACTGCTCTCTAGTGGACTTGTGAATAGTGTCAGCAGCTCTAAATGCACTTATCCCCAGAAAATAATAATATAGATATTCTGCTGAGAGATAGAAGGTGAAAACTCCCTACACCTGTGAGTTCAGCTGCTTCACTTTTTTGCCACCTCTTCTCTTTTGTTGGCTGACTTACACCAGAGCTACAGTGAAAAAACAATGCAGAAGCACCTTTAAAAACTATCTCCTGTCCAGTCCTGTGGAGAGACAATATTTCATTGTCTCTGTGTTGTGGGTTTGTTTGCAGAGGACACTGTTTCCACTTAGCATCCTGAGAGTGACAAGTATCTTAGCTCTAAGGGAAACTGTTTTATCGGAAAAGAGGGAGGCGTTCAAAGTACAAGTGCTTATTTCCTGAGGCGGCATGAGGGAAAATGAGCAGAGGGAAAAATATCAGCTGCACAAAGGACCTTCATTTTTGGGAACATGACATCTTCTTGTGCTTTCTCAGAAGAAATGTCAACAATTTCTATGGGGTTGAGGTCAAATAAGTGCATGCACACAGAGGGCCTTGGGAAGGCAGGTCCTGCCCAGCACAGTCTGGGGCTGGATGTGGTATGGAGCAGTGCTCCCTAACCCCAGGGATAGCACTACTATTCCTGACCTTCTGAGTAGCTGCACTGACTCACTCTTTAGCCTGCTGTCTGCTACATTTCAAGGAATTCTCCGACATCCACCAAAATTCCCCAAGCAATGATCTTCTGCCTGTATTGATTCATTGCAAGATAATCTTTAACTTAGGGACCAAATAATGTGATTCCAACCCACTAAAGGTTTATTGGAGAGACTGAAAAATTAGTCTTTAGACTAATTAGACCAAAATTAAGTGTGCAACAAATTACCTTCTGGACAGAGCCTTGGTGCTGTGCAAGAATTGTTCAGCCACAGACAAAGCACTGATGTGTTTGTGAGTGTATTTTAGTCACAAATCCAAACAACAGCCCCAATGGCGCTGCTGTGAAGAAAGGCAGCTCCATCCTCGCTGGAACTGGGACACTCAACAGTGATAAAATTGGTTTAATTATGGATTCTCTGGTTACATTAAATCACATTTGTTCTTTTCTGGCAGGGACAAAGCCTACAATTTCTCATTGCTAATTTGTTGCTCATGAATAATTGTTTGCATGTTCCATTGGAAAGTTCACTGAGTCCTTCTCCCGTCTACATACCTGGAAAGAGGGTATGTGGTTCTGTGCCTGAAGTGAGGAGCTAATCTAAGAGTCTGGAAGGGCTTCCACCTATGCAGAGCAGAGTATTAAACACCTTCCTTTTCTGAAATTGAGGAAAGACTTCCTTACCTTATTAAGTAAAAAAATCTGGATTTTGTAGTCTGTGTCTCCAAGTAAATGGGTATATTGTCCATTGCCCCTTCCATTGTGTACATTCGAACACGTGAAGTGCTGATCTTTGGCCTTACACAAGAACTAACCCTTAATATTGCAGTACAGATGACAGCAGTGAATAGGATGTAAATCTGACTTTTGCTACCCTTATGGACCATCACTTCCATCCTTTAGTGGGAGTGAGGTAATGGTGGTTTAAATGAAAAAGGCTCATACTTTAAAAATAGGAAGTGCTTTTTTGTATCCATAGGGAACTTAACAGGCACACCTGAAGGACCACCTTGATCTGTGAAAATATGTCAGTCTGATCTCTGCAGAGGTGAAAATATGTACATGAAAACTAATACTGTCTATTTCCTTTTTGTTGAACTTCCTGTATGCAGAGACCAGGTTGTTTATTCTTGTGAATGATGCAATGGGTTAACGGATAGTATGTGGGTTATCAGCAAGGAAATCTGAAGGTATAAGGACCATAACAGTACCTAATGTTTCACTTTGATTAAACTGGTGGAATTCTGTCTAAATGGAAAATTGTGAAGGTGTACAGCCTTCATTTCATCAAGAGGATACAGTAGGAAATAACTCAAAAGACAAATTGTTATATTATTTCTAAATTATTGTCATATTATTTCTAAATTATTAAACACCTTGAGAGCTTTCAATTCAAAACCCATGCAGTCTTCTTACAAAAGATTTTACGAAATACATGCATAGTCTGTCCTTGCCAAGGCTGAGATTTAGGGAGATGTGAGGCTCAGGGGAAGGGTTTGGTGGATTTACTTGGGAGCTAAGAAAAATCACTAGGAGGTTGCATTTTCTAACTTAGCTTGCACAAGAGAATGAGCGTGTTTCCTTTTGGATACTGCTTCCATGACAAGCAGCCTTGTGTATGTCAAACCACTTTATTTGCTTTAGAAATCTAAGTAAATTTAAAATATTTCATATAATTTTTTTAAAATATATATCTTCCTATTTGTTTCTTTGCTGCTTTATAGCATGCGCAGCAAAGCAGGATAAAGCTCAGTTGCCTCTTAGAAATGGAAAAAGCTGGCATGCAGGAAAGCTGCCCATAATCCCTGACCCCTGAGAGCTTCAAGACATAAAGCAGCAATCAAGATTTTCTTTGAGGTGAGTCTCATAGACGTTGTTTCTGAGCCCATCTGCTCTTGCTTGAATAAAGATCAAGAATAATGTTTTCTTAAGAAAACAGTAGGGAGGGAATGCCCTTGGGTTACCCCACCTTAGTGCTGCATGTTGGTGTTTTGAAACTAGGGTGGGGTGATCTATATTTTGATAGACCATTACCTAGGAGGGAAGTAAATAACCTGAAAGCTTGACCTCATTAATGCCTTGTTCCTCACCAATGTTCTTGTTGTTGTTTATATGCTGCAAAACTGCCTGAAAGGGCAACCAGGAGCTAGAGAGTTTTTACACGAAAGGCCGGCAGTTTTCCTGGGAGGACTTCACCAAATACATTAGTTTACCCAAGGCTCTGAGAATTAAATGTACAGGCAATATTTTCCTCCTAAATTTATAGGTAAGAGGTACCTGAGTGTGTGCCTTCAGTGCCAACCCTGTATGTCCTGCTGCAAGATGCAGGACCTGCATGGTGTTGGCAGACACTGTAGCATTAGTCACAGCTAGTGGCTACCCACAGTCACTCAGGCTGTCTGAGCAAGAAAATTTGTGGGTTTGTTTCAGCTTCCTTGCTACAAGTCTCAAAGCCAGACATCCTCATTTTGGGCAAGAGATGCACTCCCAAACCTGACTTATCCTGCTCATTTCTTGCTATGGCCTGTCCACATCACAAGCCCTGTGCTCCCCTGATGGCGAAGGAACAGCTCCCAAGGCCTCACTGTTTGTAAAGCCTGTATTTCCCAATTTCCTCTTTTTCACCTAATACTGACCATTTCTCTCTCTGCCTTCAGAAACCTTGGTTTTGTTTTAAACAGGTTAATTTTGTTTGCCTTGAGAGAGGCTTTTTTTGTAAAACTGCCTCATTGCTGCTCCACTTCTTAATAAATCTCAGATGGAAAAATGCCCCCTTTTATCCCCAGACTTGTTTTTCTCTTCTGCTGGGACTTAATTCTTATTCTGCTCTCCCAGTATTGCTTAAAAGATGTTGCAGAAAACAAAGTTGTATTGTATTGAAACATAACAATTTCAGAATGGGATTAATCACCCTATCTTCAACCTCTAGCTAAAAATAATTTTTAAAAGGATGATTCACAATAGAAAGTCTACATGAGGTTTTTCAAATTCAGTACTGGTTTATCATCTGTGAGGCAATTCTGTGCTTGTCGTTCTGGCAATGTCGTATCATTTTACTTGAAAATGGCTTTTACTGATTCATTTTGGGAGATTACTTTGTCGGTAAATTAGAAGGTTATTTTTACTTCTTTCATGAAATATTTGAAGCATATATCAGATTATAGAAAATTTAGGTAAAAGTAAATATATAATAAAACATAACAATAACTACAGTCAAAATGCAACACACTTAAAGCCAGTGTGGGGCACTGCTTTTTTTATGTGACACACAAGCTGTGGAACCTCAACATCATCAGGGCAAGACCTTTGTGAGGCTGAGTACAATTAGGCACACTGGTAACATCATCTCTACTTCAATTACAGCAGAGGGATGAAAAGAAAACATCAGACCTGGGGGACAGTGATGCCTGTCATGCATTCCTTCAGATACAGGAGTAGTGCCTGGTGCCACAGCCTGCCAGGGCTACGCCAGCTGGGTACTAGGGCTGGTTTTCAGACCCCTCAAGCAGGATCTGACCTTGTAGTTCCCTTCGCATGGGCAAAGGCTGTGACTGTTTCTGCAGCCTCAGTAAGGCTTGGCAAGCAGTATTGATGCCTGAATCTGGTGGTACATTGGCTTCTTTGGATCTTTAAAGTACAGTGATTCCCCTACCTACACCAAAATTCCTGTCCCTCTTGATCAAATCAGACCAAAAGTCCGGTCTGGCGTGAAGTCTGTTTCCAGTTCTATATGGTGAGCGGTTTTCTGTTACCAAATGATCCCCAAAGAGGGAGTCCACAGATCAGCTTTGGTGGAAGTTGAGCTGTGCATCAGCCGCAGGAGCACTCTGGAGACCCAGCAGTGTTTGGTGGACTAGCTGGACTGGGTGCATTTGGGGGATTGGTCTGTGAGGGTAAGGGAAGTTCCTGAGCTCACAACAAATTGCACTGGATTTAAATAAAAAACTTAAGTGCAGTAGTGAATAAAGGGTACTGAAACACTCTTTTAAGTTTTCCATTTCCCTAACAGGCTTTTTTCAAAATTATTGCAGGGAAGATTGTGAAGTAACCAAGCTTTGCTACCCAGGTGAGAGCAGTGGAGCAGAGAAGTGGCATGAGCCTCTTCCTGGGCCCCTGCTTCTTGGCTGCCAGCCCTGGCTCCTACAGGTCAGTGCAGTGCCTGGTGACTCCAGGAGGAAGGGTGACTAAGAGGGTGATAAAAGTCAGTGGAAGCTGCCACGAAGCCCTGTCACAGGAGGTGTGACATTTATGGCAGTGCTGACATACTTGCTGTGAATTGCGGAAAGGGCACACGAGGTTGAATGGCCGAGCTCCTTGGCTCTGTCACTGAGTGCTGTCTGGACTAGAAATCAGCTGCTGCCTGGTGAAAGCTTTTTATGAATCGCTTTTAATTAATACTCGTGAAGGTGGTGGGAGGGGGCATTATGAAGAAGGATCAGTGCTGAGTGTGGCCAGAAGCAATGCTGCTGACAGGACACACTTCCCATGCTGGCACAGGCACAGCGGCAGCAGTGCTGCTGTGAGATCTGCAGCTGCACATAAACTCCACGTGCTGACAGTTTCCCCAGATTGGCTCTGCTAGCATTGCCAACCAACCTGCCTCTGGAACTAGTCCAGAGGAGATCCACTGAGTTGATCACAGGGCTGGGATACCTCTCCTCTGAGGACAGGCAGAGACTTTGGTTGTTCAGCTTGGAGAAGGAAGGGTCCAGAAAAGGGTCTAGTATGTAAAGGTACAAGAGGGCTGAAGAGGGACTTTTCACAAGTACATAGGACAAGGGAGAATGGCTTTAAGCTGAAGGAGGGTAGGTTTAGATTAGATTTAGGAAGAACTTCTTTACTATAAGAGTGGTGAGGCATGAAACAGGTTGCCCAGAAAAGTTGTGCACTCCCCATCCTTGGAGGTATTCCAAGACCAGGTTGCATGTGGCTCTGAGCAGCCTGATCTAGCAGAAGGTTTCCTGCCCATGGCAGGGGTGTTGGAACTAGATGAGCTTTAAGGTCCCTTCCAACCAAAACTGTTCTATTATTCTAAGATTAAGCAAGTTTTCACAATCTACAGACTTTATTAGAGCTACATTTTATATATTTACCAACTGCATCTGCTGCAAAGATGGTAGACATGATTTGTTTATGATTAATTTAAAAATAATTTTACATTATTAAACTAGTGTGCTTTGTTTGGAGGAATTTACTGTTCTAGTTTATAATAGATATTCTTCTTAGCGTTCTAAGGGTAGTCATATTCATGTGGGGAAAAATGAAATCCCCTAACAGTCCATAACTGAATTTCAAGCTGAATATATCACAGAGAGAAAAGAATATATTTATTTTTCATGCTTTTGGTGTATTTTAAGTCTCTGAGCTATCACACTGGTAAGCAAACATTTCTTAAGGGCAGAAATGAAAGCTTCCTTTTACAAACCTGGATTTACTCACACCCATAGGTCACAAAAGCTACAGCAACACGAACACTGCAGCTCTTACCAGGGAGCTAACATTTCCTTTCACATGCACATTGGTGCCCCCCTTTCCTCAGTGAAGGAAAACCTGAGACCAGCCAGGAGATCTCTGTCAACAAGTGTCAAAACCTGCACCTCCAGAAATCCCTCAGGGCTCTGTGGTCACTGAGCTCACACCTGGGCACACGTGGGTGTCAGTCTGTTCCTTGCCAACACGTGTCAGTGTGTGAAAACTTGTGCTGCTTTGTGGCTAAAGGGACCCTGAGAACATTCATTAACACTTTCTATGGGTTTCATCGCCCAGGCCATGTCTTTAGCTTAGAAATGTACCCTGGTAATGTACATCTCTACCCAGATGATGAGTAAGAGATGACCAAAGCTGTAACTACCCACAAGAAGATTAAGCCTGTGAATGACAAAAAGGCAGTGTTCAAAAAAGAACAAGTCAATATAATAAGGGATTTAAAGGTACCTTTCTTTTAATGAAGTGAAATATAAACACGTAGGCTGATCTTTTGTCACTTTTACTGTTTCGCCTTACAATTTGCAATCCCATACATGAATAGCAGTAAATTTTTATTCTAACACAAATTTGCTCACAGATTTGTATTTCTGAGGGTAGTATAGACAGGTGTTTTGTAGATTTGGTCTTAATTACAGACGATGAAAGACAAACTCATCTGCCAAAGCAGTCTTCAGCCACGTGAGAGTTTTCCAGCAGCAGGTAATCCATAGGTACTGAAAAGATTGTCAGATGTCAAAGGTTCTCATTCAAGGTTGCCTTTAAAATTATATTATCTGTCTACTGGAAATGTTTATTCCTGAAGACTTTGTCAGAGGGTATTTCCTTAGGTATAATTTCTGCAGCTGGGAGTGGCATAAGAGAGGTTTTTTACTTGGTTGCTACCATAGATAGTCGAGGTTCACTAAGCAGACCAGGACTCAGATATTCCATGAAGTTCTGAATTTAATAAAATAAAGTGACTTAACATCAGTGAATGTGAAGTTAATTTAAATTTACATTTATATGAATCAGAGGCCTAGGCAACCTAAAATAAGGATTTTATTCTTACGAAGTAAAAAAAAAAAAATAGCAGCACTCACTGTATAGTTTGGAAAGCTGTCCTGTAGTATAGCCAAATGAATTTCTTTCCTTTACACCCATGCTCAGGGTTAGGGTAGAAACTTTGATTTCAGACTAATTATTTCAGAAACCATCCGTTTCATACACACAGTAATAAACATGAGAGGGATAGCAGAAGGTTTCTGCCAGAGCAATGCCACCTATGTTCTACCCCTAAGGAATGACCCAAAGAATGGACAGGTTCATGAATACAGCAAAAAGGTGTTGAGGAAAAATATCTTTATCCACATACTCATGGAGTACATTATAACATGGCCAATCTCACAAAGTTTCACAATGAATCGTAGGTGGGAACTGAAAAAAGCAAACTGTTGCCCAAACATCGTTACCGTAAGTGTAAAGGAAAAGAAACATTGTAGGTGGGGATTGTAGTTCTGAGCCATTCCTTTGCTGTCTTATATGTAACTGTCCCAAAAAAGCCCCAATAGGACTTCACCGTCACAAATGTCCCGTTCTGCAGACAGCCTGCCTGTTCTTGCCTGGTTGGCCACAACCCCTGAGCACTTCTGACAACAAGAAAAGAAAAAAAAAGAATGCGATTTGACGCATTTCACATTTCCATTCCTGTTCAGTGATCTTTTTCGTTCTGTCTGTGGTTGTTTAACCTTGATCCAGTCATTCAGGTGAGAACAGAGAAAAGTGGAAACAAGGCTATGTATTTTTCCTCCCGTGTGTCGAGACACAGCACAGTCAGAGACAGACTCGGTGGTCTTTCAGCTGAAGTGTTCTTTGAAAACAAAACAATATTTTGATTATGGCTCAGTGGCATTTAATTTCTGCAGCCAATAGTAATTATTTTACCATCTGGAATAGTGACTGTTGAATTTTCCCCTAGGGATGGCTGAACCACAGAGGAGATTGTGGGGAAGCACCATCCAGGTGCCAAGCTCCAGAATCCATGGTGCAGCCAAGGATCAATTCTACGTTTTGCAAAATCATCCTTTGCCTGTGCTTAGACTTTGTTATTTGCAAGCTGTTCAGCTGCAACAAAAATTTCCATGGAGTAGGGAGCAGGGAAGTGTGTTTTGGGATAAAATCCAGTCTGCTGTTTCCAGCCTGTGAACTGCCTACATTGCACTGGCAGCTACGAATTAGGTGACTCAGTCCTGTGTGGTCACAGTCAGTCAGAAAATAGCAGTGTTTGTGGCACACAGGGTGCTGTGGCTGGTACCAGCCTATTGAGCAAATCAGTGTTTACAACGACCACTGCACTTTTCCTTTCCCTGGTGCAACACCCAGAGCAGCCTGCTTGATTTTTCAATAGCCAAGTATAGCAGTAATAGCAGGGCTAGTGCTTTCAGAGGTGAGTCTTGGAAATAGCAGGTGAAAATTGCCTTTTCCGTTTAGACACCTAATAAATAAAATACCTAAATAAAATGCCTGCCTTCAGAAACCCTTCTGAAAGCCCCAGGCCTTATCATTAGTGACATATTGTTGAGATCTGTTATCTGTGTGGTTCCACAAGTGACCTAGAATAAGAAGAGAAGAATTCTTGTTTTTAGAAATGGAAGAATTTGCCCTTTACGAAGTCCTCCATGACGCAGAAATATTCAGGCTGTCTGCTGGCCTTTGCTTTGAATTATCATTGCATGGGATGTTCTTTCTAAGCAGTGTGGAATTGCCCAGTAGCAATCAACAAGCAGAAGCAGCCGGAGATGATCCAGGATGGTTTTGTTGGCCATGCTGCCTTCCCAGGGTGAGCAGGGTTGGGGCAGAAAATCCACCACAGCGTGAGTGAGCAGCAGGAAAGCAGAGCAGGGGAAATTCATGGCACACCACAGCAGCTGTAGTGACTGCTGCAGGCCACAGCCACAGCGTGGATTGAGGTTGCCTTCGGATTTTTCACTGATTTCTTTCAGCGTATCTGCAGCCAAAAAAATCAGGTCTGGCTTTCTTTTAGCTTCACTTTAGCAGAGCCAAAGCAGACTTCCAGCTGTCGGCTGCAGCAGCGTGCAAAGGCTTGGGACAGGGTCTGTTTTCAATGTCAGCGAGTAGCACACGGGTCCTGGGTGCTAAGCACGGTAAGGGAACTTGTGTGGGCAGCTGAGGGCATCAGAGGAGTTTGGGCTGTGTATTTCTACTGTTACAAATTGCACAGGCTGCAGATTGATATCATCTGGGAGTCAGGGAACATGAATACCATACCACATTTGATTTTTTCATTGTTTTTATGAAGACAATACCACAAAGACACTAATTCTAGCTTATAGGAATAACTAAAGCCTGCCTCATCTCCACTAGTATTTCCCTTCAAGTTAGCTCCAATTAAGAATACTTATTTTTCCAGAGATAAGCTCTTGCCACAAAGAGTAGTTTCCTTTAAACCACTGGATTTAGATGGACATTATAGAACTCAATATATATGCTGAAGTGTTGGTGTAAGTGGACTAAGGAAGGGGTCCTTAATTTTGATTTCTATCTCTAGCTACAACCTTGCAGTTTCTGAAATCATCTTTTTGATTGAATAATGAAGGAGAAAATGGTTTCCTGAAAGGGCTTCTGAGAGGCGGAGCACTGTCTAATACTTAATCTAGACAAAGTTAAATTGGAGGGGGGGGAAAGACTTGCAGGAGATTATTAACGACTTTTTCTGTCAGAAATATGCAAAAAGAATTGCCATGCTAAGCAAAGTCTGTCTGTGCATCCTAGAAATTCCATATTTAGTAGAAGTATTCACCACTGCAAGATCTTTTTCTCTCTTTTGGTAACCTCCACAAGAAAATAAAAATGGATAAACTATATGGGCACCCATCAGTCTTAATCCAGAATATACCTGTCTGCACGTGGAATTATTCAGAAAGACCTGCTCTTCAGCAGATCCAGTTTCCACCCTTTGAAATGCAGAGCAGGAACATCGCCTTAAACAAGAGCTAAAGTCTTCCCAAAACTAGAGACACTAGTTTGTAGTCTTACCTTTTTTTAGTGTGCATTCTCCTTCCAAATTACCGATCCATAAAATTGCAAATGCTAGTACTGACATGAGAGTGTCCAAGGGAAAAAAAACAGATGATTAAACAATTTGCCTCCATCAATGGCTTCAAGACAAAGCCTATATCTGCAGTTCTGCATTTCTTTGGTATAAGAAGAAACAGGTCTGCAAAGAGGCTTCTTAAAAGAAAAGAAATTCAGCCTAACTGCAGGTTCTGCCAGTGCATTAAATACATCTGTTGGCTTGTGGGGGCTTCTGTTATGCAGAATTGAAGTGAGATTCACAGGAACATTTGTTTACTATGTATCCGATCAACCATGTCCAACCTTTACCACAGCAACTAAATTAGATAGAAAAGAGCAATGTACTAGGATAGTACTGGCATTTGCAACGTAGTTTGTAAGGTCTGTTCAAGATGAAAAACATACAGAGGTCATAAGCATGTATTACTGGAATGAAATTTCGCAGGCACCAGGAGACACCCACTTTTTCAGGGCAAAGATTGCTAAAAGGCGTGATGTGACACTGAGAAAGATTAGATATATAAAATAGAAAATATCAGTACAACAATATCAAAAAATATTAGATATATAAAATAGAAAATATCAGTACAAGATATAAATCAGAAGAATCCAGCTACAGGTGTGAGACTTTACTGCTTAAATAGACTGTGCTTGATTCCTCTGGATTCAAATTTGGAATGTCAGACTTCAAAATTCCCCAAATTTGCATGAAATTTGAGGGCATATATCATGTCAAATGAAAAGGAGTTCATAGTCAAAGACCCTGCTGAGAAAACCTGGCATCATCCTCAGGGAATATTTCTTCCTAAAATCCTTATGCCTGTTTTGGAGTGATTTATTCTAAACAAAAAATTAAAGGGGTTTCCTTTTGGGGGGCAGAAGAGACTTTTTTGGGGTGTGGGTTGCAGCCAGCACAAGTTGAGATGCAAGCACTTTGTTTGCTGATCACACTGGCCAAAAGTTTTATGTCAGGCAGCAGAGTGATTATCACTACTATTAATCTTCACTTCCAATAATTTTCCTGTACTTTAGGAGTAAAATGGGGAAACAGGACAATATTGCCTAACAGCTGTCTGAAAATAAATGTGTTTGTATTTGTAAGGAATTTGAGGGCATTTGGATGAGTACAGCACATAAAGGACTGTGGATTTTTTTACAAGACCTCATGTTGGATTTATCTGATGTACAGAATAATGCAAACAATGAAAAAGATTAATAAATTTAGTGCCTTTTCTGTCAATTGCAAGAATCCAATGGGAAAATCTGCAAGGTCATGCAGATTTAATTAAAGGCTAATAATGGAACTCAGCAACAGGCTGAATGAAGGTTGAACAAGTGAATATAGCTGCTGCTCTTTTAATTATGAGAGTTGGGCTTTTCAAGTGTGCTGCCTTTCCCTAGCAATTTTCTGTTCCTCCAGAGACCTATGGACACTGAGGACAGGAGATGAATTAATCATGCCTCTTCTGGATTCAAAGACAGATTTGTTTGAGATTCCAGTTTTACTCCAAAAGCAAAATGGTGTTCTCTGACATAAACCTTACGGTATTAAATCATGGTGTAATAAGATCTAACAAAGTGGCAAGTATAATTTTGAAATACTGTGGGTTTTCACTCTTGCTCTTCTCAAGGTGAGTTCTAAAATCTCAGAAACTTCTCCCAGCTCTCCGTCATTTTCAGTTATATTGTTCAAATTTTGCCATTCCTGTCCGAACCTTCATTTTGGGGTCCTTTGAACTGCCCAAAGTAAAACTTGAGATATTGTGCTTGAGACATTGAGACATATTAGAGTCCTGTTAGGTCTGTAAAATGAGATTTGTCGTCTTTGAAGGTAGAAAAAAACCTTTGTGTTCTTCCATCAATTGTAAAAACAAAGCCTCCAAAACCTCCAGATACATCACCCAGCATTGCTGTAGAAATGCCTCAGTAATGAACTAGATTCGGCTGATATTGAACCAGTTCTGTCTCTGGCTTTTCTTTCCCAGATGTCTAACCTCATTCACAGCAGAGCCACAGGCAGAGGTGTGGTCCATGCCTGCACATTCTGCTCTTATTAACTTATTTTCTGCATTCGTCTCTTACTATTGACTTGTGTTTTCCTCCAGTTGCTCAATCTTTCGTACCAGAGCAAATCTCAGTGTTGAGAGACAGAGACTAAGAGGAGGTGCTTGGAACTGTTTCACAGGGTTTCTATGTACAAAAGCATTTCTGAACCACTTAAAATCCTTTGGTTAAAGTAGATCAGTATCTGTCAAAAATAAGCCCTCAGGTGCATTTCCACAGCCACATGAAACAAGCAGACACCTGTGACTGAGTTGTGCAAGTTGCATAGTACCAACAGGATCCTGGTTTTCCTCAGTTATGGCATGGAAGTTATATTTGATAGCAAGTGCTATGATGTGATGTAAATAAATCAAACCTTGTCTAGTTTGCCGAAGAAGAAATTATTAAGGGTTTCTATCTTTTGATCAATAATGGTGAGAGACTGACTTGAATTAGAAAGGAAGCAAAGAGCATTGATGGAAAATTACTGCTGAAAGCCATGTTGACCTGTGTGCCTGAAGACTTTACTGGGTATCCAATGAGCTGCTGAGTTATTAACATCAGGCTCTGGGCTGCTAAATTCTCTGCACAGACTTTGGACTGAGCTGTGTTCTGGTGTTTAAAAACTCAAATGGAAAGCTTGACTACTGATAAATTTATCACACAAGAGTGCATTTTTGTGCTTAGTCTTTAACACTGCTGTTAAAGCCTGCTCCCTGTCCCTTTCCTTTAATAATTGAAGGCACATGGAAAAAGCTGTGAGCTTGTTATAAATTAATAAAGAAGGAAGGGTACGTGTCATTGGAGATGTTAAAGGGAGCTGAACTGTACCATACCTCTGCTTGCTGTCAGATCAAAAGCCAGTCACTGAAGTTGTATGGCTGCTGTTAGTTTCAGAACAGCGCTGTATTTCCCTGGGCTCTGGATTGTGCATACCTGAATGAATCACAGCTCCCTGAGCACACGTGGGCAAGGAATGTATTGGCAATTACATTGGAGAGGTGCTGGAGGAGATCATCTCTACACAAAGCAGGGAGGAGGAAAAATGATACTCAGCTGGTTACAGTATATTGGATCTGCCAAAAATCTCTCTCATAGCTATTCCCTCCTGTAGTCATGTAAAAGAAGCAGCCACCTGTTATCACACTGTGCAACACATCCTTGTGTTTAAAGAGGTTCAGACTTTTGTGCCAATCTGCCCATTGGGAGGGATTGAGATACAGAACTTGCACTTTCACCCTAAGCCTTGGAGAACTTCCTCTGTTGCTCTCTGCTGTGTGCCTCTCATTTGTGTCTTGAAATGGTCCTCTGTTGTGTTATTCTTCAGTAAAAGGGGAAAATGCATCCAAATCTCCTTTAGAACTCAGTTTTTAATCTTTAAAAAGGAAATCTGGAAAAATGGCACTGATGTTTATTATTAGGAGTTAGAATGAGGACAGAGTATCATCAGTCTAGGACTGTCCTGTATCCAGGTGCTGCTTAAATCTGGGTGTGTGTACTCAGTAACGTAAAGATTTTATTCACAAGGTTAAACATTCCTTTTGTATCTCTGTTACTGCAGGATTCTCCTTGGCTTTCATGTAATCCTTGCCTGCTACTGCAAAGCTATTTTTCCAAGCCTACCTCTCTGCTTAAATAATTTCTGTGATATCTCTGCCAGATTAGGTGCAAGTGAAATGCCTGTTCCTCCAAGGCCAGCTGTGATGTACTCTCAGCCTCATGATCATCTCTCACTTGCTGTTGGTACATTCCCTTCCACCTCCCACTGACCCGTGCTCCAAGGCTCTGCCACCCTCCTCTTACATGTTTAAGAGTGCACATTTTTTGGTGTTTCCAAAGCATCCCAATTTCAGTCATCTTCAGGCTGCTTTTCTAAGAAATTATTATTGGAAAGATGTTAACATTCCCTGGATTTCTGGCCAATACTTAGATGTTGCCTGTCTTCTGCTGAGGCTGAAAGTTTTTGAGGGCATGGGGCTATTACAGTTCTGCCTGCATAGTCCCTAAACCAACTCATATGCAAATTAAAAAGAATGGTAATTGCTAGGAACTCAGTGAGCATTATCAAGTAACATCTACTGAAGTTGATGTAATGTTTTTAAAGAGATGGGGCCTTGAACAAGCCAGTCTCTCAATGGAAACTGCTGAAATAAGTGTGAAATGATTTCTTTTTGTCTAAGGCTTATGCCACCTTTTGAACTGTGAAAGTTTCAGGATGGCAACAATGCCACAAAAAATTACTGTTCTAGACTCCATTTTCCATTAGATACCTAGATTCAGTTTGAATCGGTGCTTCACTCTTAAAGACAAATAATTTTGTATCTTAAAAATAATTAATCTGCCACCTTGACATTTGCAGGTGCTATTCAAAAACCACCTTAAAATTTTGAACTCCAGGACAATGAGACAGCAGCTCATATGTGATTTGTTTTTGTAAATTCATTCTGACTACAACAGAATGAAGGAAATTCAGTTCAAGAATGCAGCTGTAGATATTTAGAAATGTCCCAGGTGGCCATGATAGATCTGTGAATTATCACTATAAAGTAGTTTGGGTGAAAAGGGAAATGCTGAACCCAGTAAAGGGAGCACCTGTGGTGTAACCAGGCCCATGGTGGAGCCGACCTGTGACACCTGCTCAGAAGAAAATGTTGGTGTTGAGCACCAGTGTTAAAACATCCAAGTGGTGACCCAGTCATAGTAAAGGAATTGTTGGACCTTGTTCCTCCTTTGTTGGCATAGAATACAGAGGCAGGCTCTGGTCTGCCCATCAGACTGGGCCAAAAGCACTTGGTCTGGTAAATGGATGCATGCCTAGACAGAGCTAGGAAAGGCTGGTTTGTTTTTCCCTTGACATGTAGCTATTTTCTCCTGTCTGTCCTTTCCTGTGTTTTGGTCAATATGGGCATGGAACAAATGTGACAGGGAATGGATGTCAGAGGAAGTTTCCTCCTTTATTTTCTGCACGGTCTTGCTGCTTAACCTTCCTAGGACAAGTTTCAGGTGGCTAAACAGAAGGCACAAGGGCAGCAACTTTGCTAAGGAGGCACAAGGAGGAGAACAAGAAGCCTCCAAGGAAGCATGTCACTGCTGAAGAAGGATTGTGTTAGGGTTGTGGGATTGGCTGGGGTGCTGATGTCATTTCTGAGCCAAGTGGCCTATAAGCCATTGGAGACTTGGGGTGGGAGGGTTTGTACTGCCCAGGGCTGACTGAGGCTATTTGATTGCTTTCCTAAGGCAACCTTTCCCAGTGCCAGCAGAGCTCTACGGTTGCCACCTCAGCGCGGAAGTTCACACTTAGGGATGTCAGGTCTTTTCTTGTCCCCTTTACAGGAGCAGCTTCTCAAAAGAGCTTTTGTCTGGAGCAACTGCCCAGACAGCTGGGCAAACCCATGCTGGTATGTTCCTGTGTTTCCTTTCCCAAGAGCAGTACCCAACCCTAGGCTGGAGAGCCAGGCGTTGGCTGCCTGACCTAGGATGCTTGTGGTCTTCTCAGAATAACACCACCCTCAACATAAGCTTGGCAAGTGCCACAGGGAACACAAGGCAGGAAACAAGATGGATCTGTGGGCAATATCTTGGGTTGCTCTCCCAGCAGGATGCTTGCAGAGCCATCATCTGAAGCAGCATTGGCAGTATTGAGCCAGTACTGGAAAATTCAGAGTTTGAAGCTGCCCTGGCTGACCACCCAGCTCTGCAATCATGGAATAAGGCTGGGGCAGAGATGGGTGGGAGGTGAGAGCAGCACCTCTGGTGACCCTCACTGGAGCCACGAGGGCTGTGCTGGCCACAACAGCATGGCAAAAGCTGAGACTTCCTTAAGCCCCTGTGCTTGAAGGCAAACAGCCTGGGCTGGGGAAGACCAGGAAGGGCAAGGTATGATGTGCTCCTCACTACAAGCAGGGAGACAGGATGAGGTGGGACAGCAGAGGCCATTTGCTGGTGGCCCTGGCATGTCCCCATGCGGGGAGGTAGAGCTGGTCACACACCTTGCGGTGTTGGGCTTGGCAAACCAGCAGGGCTGTGGGCAGGCAGTGCTGGCCCAGGCTCCACTCGCAGCTCCCCGGGCTGGCACGCTGGCCCTGAGCCTGCAGCCACCGCCTGCACCACAATCTCCCCTTAGTTTTTGGTGCCAATGCATCCAGAGGCTGTAGCTGTGTTTCCTACACCCACTGGGAGGATGTGGGATTTTCCTGGCTGCAATATGCAGCAGCAAGAAGCTCTGCAATCTGGGCCAGTGACTCAGCTGCCAGCGATGGGCAGAGGACAATTCAGATGGGCTCTCCCCTCTCCGTGTGTGCAGCAGCCCAAGCCACAGTGCCCTTGCAAACCTTAATCCTTTTGGTTTCTACCCCACTCCTTATTTTGCCACACAAGAGAAGAAATTGATCTCACCAGCAGGAGATACCCCAACTGGTCTGGAGAAACAAACAGATGATTTTTATTTTCAAAATATTTCATTCCTTTAATCATAGTCATTTCTGCAGAAACACAGTCAGAAGTTGATGTGTAGGAGTATGGATTTCTGGTAAGGAGGCCACCTACACAAATCCACCGCAGGAAATAGGAAGCCCATACCTAAAGCCTCCATGGTCTAAGGCCGAGTTTTGCAGAAGTGCTAAAGCACCGCTTAGTCCTGCTGCAGGCAATGGGAATAGATGATGCTGAGCCCTTGGCAGGAGGGGGTCAGGATTGCACCATCCTAGACCTTAATTCAGTGAGTCACGGCATTACAGGTTTTCAACAGTCGGGAGAATTCTGAATCTTGGCGCAAAAATCCCCACACAATAAATAATATCCTGTTAATTCATCTATTGCATCTTGGGTTGATAGTAGGAAGAATAAAAGTACCTGTTTCTTCCCTCCCACCTTCAAAAAGCTCTTTCATTTCCTGGAAAAACTCCTTTAATTGTGATACACAAGCATTTTCAACTTACATTTTCTCTTGGATTTGTAATATTGCTATTTTTAATGCCATTAGCAATAATAGAGCTGTTTTCTGCAGAATGAGCTGAAGCATTTAGCCCAGCCAGACAGTGACCCAGTTTATCAGGATTCGACAAAAATATTTTTATAAATTTCACATCACAAGTAGAAATAATATTCAAACCTCTTGGCCATTTTGATGAGTACTTTATTGGTTCCTAATGTTAAGAAGGAGGATGAGAAAGAGCCATGTAAAGGGATATGTTTATTGAACACTAGTCTCAACTGCGGTAATATTCTGCTTAGAGAAAATAATTGTATTTTAGCACCTATTTTGCCTAATATCTGCTCTAGATGGACTGTACCTTCACTGGCACGGATTTTTTTCATCAAAGCAAAAATCTCTTTTTATTTCTACAAAAGGTACCTGTCATTCCACTACTAACACCAATTACTTCATTAATAATTTAGTTAACCTGATGGGAAAATAACCCAAACAAACCCTAAAAACTTTGTTAAAATTATGTCCTTTCCAAAAGGAGCTATTCTGCAGCAATTCCCTTCAACCTCATGAGTGTATTATGGACTGATTTAAACAAAACATTCAAAAGATTTGTGGAAACCATAGATTGCTTGGCCAATCATGTCCTAAGCTCTATAAAGAGAAAACATGGGGAGCACAGACTTAAAACTTATACTGAGATGATCTAATACTATGTTTTTAGAAGCTGCTTAAATGTTGTATTTTTAAACTGAAATACCTTTAAGCTACAGTGTTTGTGGTCACTTTTTCTTTGATGTTTAGAGCTTTTATAGTACTTCTCATTTGGATCTCTGAAAAAATTTAGAGTTAAGTATGTATCTGTTTTCTCTGTATTGAGGTGGAGAAGGAACCATACCAGGAAGCAAGGTCAGACAATAGCATGGATGTGTGAATTATGCTGGTTTTGTTTCATTACACTAAGCTATATTTTTGGGTAGAAAGTGATCCAAAATAATGTTGGAGATGGGCTAGGTTAGGTGTTCTATTTGCTTCCTACGGAAACCTGTTTTTATGGCTTTATTTAATGTGGAGGGGTTCATTTCATAGTGAAACTTATGTCACTGCTAGAACCAGTCAGAAGCTTTCAGAGGATATAAAATGGCCTTGAGAGCAAGGGAGTTTTACACCTTTGCAGCTCAGGCTTTACAGTTTGCTTTGTTAATATTCTCTGTGTTGAATCTAATTCAGACAAGCAAAAAAAAAAAAAAAAAGAAAAAAATGCCTTGAGCAATTTCACGTTCAGTAATTAGTGGCAGCCAGGACTGCAAAGAGTTCCACAGCTATAGGTTTAGATCCCCACAAGTCCATGGGAGTTATGCCACATCCTTAAAGGTCAACACACTCACCTTGGGGACAAGAGTCTAATTGTCAAATTCTTGTTCCTGTTGACTCGAAGCAAGGCCACGATTCCAGCTTTCTCACATCCCAAGGGAGGGCCACAAGCATCCTGCAGCGAGCCTGGCTCTGTCTCTCTGCTGGAAGTGGTTCCATTTGATAGCAGTATTCCCAAAGGGAGAAAAGAACTCTACAGAGTGGTCAGAGCACTCGGGGGGACTGTGTAAAAGGCGAGTTGAGTTCTCTGCTCTCCTGAGTGAGTGCCTGCAATTATTGATACAGAGTGGGAGTTTCAGAAAGTGTGGTTTGGGGGTTTAGCTTTGAACAACTGACTAATAATTACAGCGTTTGGCACATGGGTTGTGAGAGAAGCCTTGCGTTCTTCCTTTCAGAGAAAATAATTCTGTATCCAACCACGTATTTCAAGCCCGGTATGGATGATGTTTGTGTGCCTACTTTCCTCATTGAAAGCCACAGCGGAGGCAAAGCATCAAAGCCTCACGCACCTCACACGTCAGTAACTGGATGCCCTCTAGCGAGGCTGCCACGCTCTCAGATCTTTCGGCCCTCGTTGTATTGAGAGGTGTGATACAAAGGAAGATGGCTTTGCAGCGTTATCCCCTGAGGCTGCCTTTCCTCAAGTGGCCAAGGCTCATCTCAGCCTCTAGACGGAACAGTTTGCTGCCCTATGCCCTGCCCAAAATCTACTTAGGCTACCCAGGGGCATTTAAAAGGAGCTGTAGTGTGGCAATATTTGATTTATTTAACTCAGTGGGGAGGTTTACAAAGAATTAATATTGAACATTTCAAATGTTTGGTGTGACTTCACCAGGCAGTTTGCAGGATGTGAGAGTTAGTCTTCAAAACTGTAAATGACCAATTTAAATATTTTAATATTAAATGCCTCATCAGTTTATGGAACTATTTGGGCTCTGTTAGTAAGACTCCTGGCATGCGAATGTACGCAAATGTTTCCTGTGTTGCTTCCCCCCATCCTCTTTTAAATGCCAAAATTAGGTGTACCTGAAAAGAAGCCTTTTTTCTTCTGAACTGTTAGAAGCTGATCGTGTGCTCATTGCTCTAAAAACAAACTCACACCTAATGAAGTGAGAGCACAGCACTCCTTGGCAGTTCCTTGGGTCTTTTTTTCCCTAAAGCCAGCTGAAGATTTGCCTTAGTATGGGATTGCCAGGACTGTGGGACTGTACCGTGGGCCTGAGAGATGATGCAGAAGTTAGAAGCTGCATGTGGGAGATTAAAATTGCCATGCAATTGTCATATTTTCAAATATAACTTGTAAGCAATTTTTTTTTCTCTTGAACTATTTTGTATTTTATTAAAAGCCTGGTACTTTTTCATTTCAAAACATATCTCATTAGAAGACATTTGCAATATTATCTCCCAAGCAGCTGTTTATTGCCCTTACCAATGCTTTGAAATTTAGGTGTTTGCCAGACACAAACTGCAGTTCCACTTTCCTTTCTGTACATTATCTGCCTAGAATGAACACTCAGAGTGAAAACCAGGCTTTTCTGATGGTGCACACAATGAATGTCTGAATTGCAGCCAGCTGAGGGGAATCTGCTGATGCCAGGTAAGGACCCACTCTCGGTGTCAGCATAAGGAGAGGAGGGATGCAAAGGATGGGGTTCACAGCCAGCTGCCAGGCTGAAGAGGGGATGATTTCTCTCACTATCCTGCAAAATAAAGAACCATGAGACATTTGTTAACACTTGCAAGTTTTGTGCTCATTCAGACACTGCTTGACATTCCAGACTTCAGAGATGAATGGGCAAGCCAGAAATAACATTTCACCGTTGTAGTACACATGGCAGGGTTGATTGTGTGGCTTTTTCCTACCTTCAGGGCAGATAATGGGAATAGAACAGGAAGAGAGAAGTGGCATGCATCATAGGTAAACCACAGTCATCAATCTCTTCCTGTGGCAGCATAAAAAAAAGTACAGTCACTCTAATAGGCTCTGGGATTCCCCATAATCAACTAGAACTTCAAATTTCCCTTTCTGAATATATGCGGTTAGTACTAGAAACTTTTAATCATCAGAGTGGAAGAGGAATTACGTGACAGACTACTGCACCTAAGAATTCCTCTCTTAGAAAGAAGAGATAAATGAAAGTGAAAATGTACTTGGTGAGGCATTTAAGACTTTAAAATAATTAAGGGAAAAAGAGAATAAGCACAAAAACTTCTTAACTTGCAAAACAGTTTTATTTCACACTTATACAAAGGTAAGACATTTTAAAACACTTGCAGTACAACAGATTACATCTACAGCCACCATGTTAACAGGGGACTTCTCAGGCTTTTGGAGCTTTACAAGATTTGAAAGTTTAGACGCTGATTGTCTATAAAGGATAAACCCTCCTGCAGAGCAACATAATCAGATAGCAGGCTGTGTGTCACTGCTCTAGATTTCAGAAGGAAATGTGGCTCTCCAATAAGTCCTGGATTGACAGTATATGAAAGAAATACTGAAGAAAATAAAGGTACTCCTAAAAAAAACACCCCAAAACCTGTGATATGTGAAATGGATTTGGACTGCATGAATTTAAATATATTCAGTGCTCCACAGATGTCCATGGTGAGCTACTTTTTCACTTCAGATGCAAGTCCTCTCTGCAGTGTTAACTGTCAACAAGACAAAATTTACTCTAGTGCACCATGGAACTGAACTTTTTAGGTACCTGAAATCCTGGAGTAACAGCAACTCTGTGATGTCTGGGGAGTAAAAACAATGGCACAAGATGTTGCCTGGTTATAAACAATAAACTTTGGTCATCCAAGCAGGTTACAATCAACTTTCATTTTGGTTTCAGGTGATCAGATAAACACAAGAACATCTATGGATGGCATAGAGCTCCAAAGGAAGAACCAAATCTACATTTGCTTTCCATTAAATCCAAAAACAACTTGCCATAGGAAAACAGTGTTTCATACAGAAATACAGACAAATATACAATTAATTTTAGAGTCTTTCATGGAAATAAACAACAGGAGACAAATACCAAAAGATAACCTAAAAAACCTTGAAAGGAATAAAAAATACTGTGCTTGTCCCTTCAATGAGTAGCCTTAGGGAAGGCAAAGTAGCCTTTCCCAGGAGCAGTGGGCATCTTCACATCTAAAGTGAAGTATCTTTTAGTTAAATAGTAAAACACAGTAGTTTTTATCCAAAATGGCAATCAGGGAAGTTGTTATGTTAGAGGGGAAGGGACCCTGCCTTGCAGTATCTTCCTTGACTTATGCAGTATCTCATTTTGGCAGTCTTGGGTACTGCAGCCCTCCTTCCCCAATTATCTTTGTTGAAAAAGAGAAATAAACCAAAAAAATCTGCTCTTTCAGACTTCATTCATATAGCAGAAAACGTGCAGGAGGCACAAGCCCAGTTTTTAAACCTTTTCCAGGTTATCTTTTGGACCAGCTGTATAGCAAGGCAACAGATATTAGTATAAGCTAGTTTTCTTCATGATTCTCAAAAATTCTTGCTCGCTTACTTCTCCATCTCCATCTCGATCAGCTTCATCAATCATTTCCTACAAAACACAGTGTACATTTGATCAGGCACTGGACTCTAAACACAAGATATTCCACTTGTTAAAACAACAATAAATCAGAGGCACTTCATATGAAAACAACTATGTATTTGACTGCTTTTCATATTTCTGACCTCTCAGCCCTTTTGGTATAGGACTAAATTCCCACCCAATCCGTAGGAGCTACAGGAATAATCTGTGCCTGTTAGAAAAGCTCTGGCAAATCAGATTTTACCTGAAGTTCTTCATCTGTTAAATTTTCTCCCAGCTCCTTGGCAACCCTTTTCAGGTTTTTGAATGAAATTTTTCCTGTGCCATCATCATCAAATAATCGGAAAGCTTTCAGGATTTCTTCTTTTGAATCCTTTTCGCTCTAAACCAAGAATAAAGCATATGTTAATCAGAAAACCTCTGACACTGAGAGGTTATGACTGACACTTATGCTGCCACAAGAATTTCTGCCAAGAATTCCTACCATTTTTTGTGTCATCATAGCCAAAAAGTCTTCAAAATTGATGGTGCCACTCCCTTCCTTGTCAATGTCTGCTATCATCTTCTTAATCTCTTCCTTCTTTGGCTCAAAGCCTAAGGCACGCATTGCAACCTGTGCCAAAATACCAAAACCAATTCTGTAAGGAGGCCACCAGAGTCTTGGTGTAAGAGCTGAGCTAAGGGTTGGACAAATATAAAAAGCAGCTACAATTTTGAGATCAAAGATATTTTCACCTCAGAAGGAAAAGAAAAAAAAGTTTGAAAACCTTCAGTTCTTTTATGTCAATGCTTCCAGACCCATCAGTGTCAAACAAATCAAAAGCTTCTCTGATCTCCTGCCTTTGCTCTTCTGTAAGTTCAGGTTTCAAGCCACTTTTCTTCCGCTGGGCTGTACCTAAGCCAGGTTTTCTATAGTTGGATGCCTTCAGAAAGTGAAGGGAGAGAACAGATAAGAAACAGCACATTCCTGGGAGAATTTAAAATACACTTAATTATAAATGACAACAGTAACACTATAGAGGTGAGAGACATTCCTTGATGCAAGTGGTAGACATTGAGTCTCTATGTAAATTTCCTTAGGTTATTGTAGAAAGAAACAAAGAGATTTTGCTCCTGGGGAATGTGGATTTGGGCTCCCTGTTTTCTGTTTTAAACTGAAAGATTATCAATTCAAGGAACAATGCCAAAAAAAACAGGTGGGCGGCCTGAAAATGAACACTCCACTGAAGTGACCATGACCCTCTGCACCTCCTGCCAGTTGCCTTTCCTGCAGGTTTATGTGAAAAATATGAGTACAGCATCCTCACAGCTAAAGAGGGTGGTTGCTTAGGGTTTTGGCTGCAAATGAGACTCAAAATCAGCCACTCCTATGGGAGAAAAGTTTAAAGGGAGCTGTGTGGCACCAGGCTGCCTGTCCATTGAGTAGATGTGGAGCCAGGCAGCAACATCCAGTGGGAGCAGTGAGATCAACACACAATCTGTCCCATAAGGACAACTAATCTGCTTGTGCTGAGCTGGTGCATCGTTTTCCAGGACACTTCCGAGACCTTTCCTGCCTCTGGTGTAAGCCAGTGCAGTATAGAGTGTCCCCCCCCAATCCATAAAGTAGGGAAAATGCCTTCCTCAAGTACAGTTTTGTTTTTAAATCAGCAGCAGACAGATTTTCGTCCTGCAGCCTTGAATCTGCACGGAATCTTGGAAGGAAAGGCAGGCAGTCCCTCGCACCCGCAGCTCCAAGTGAGTAGGCTTCATAGAAGTAAATAAAACAAGCACAGAGCGAGGAATTTGTTACCTAGTTACTGCTGACCAGTGTCTTGCCTCTGCTGAATTGTTAACATGTTTAGGGCTGGGATCTCTCTTTTAATTCAAAAGATTCCATTTTCTTCTATTTTTTAACAAAATTTCGTTTTTCAGTGTGATCTGTCCCTCCCAGACTGGACTGCAAAGCCATTTGTCTGGCTCACCCCTGACTTCCCTCTGCTATTAACACACGTATCAGACTTTTTATATGCTGCTCCGGGAAGAAGACACACGAGACCTTTTCCTGGCTACGGAGACTTATTGTGCCATTTATTTCACATCTGAGCTGTGCAAATCCCTTTCAGGTTCCACCTCCGGGCCTGGCCGGTGCCATTCCAACAACGCTGCGGGCCCCGAACGATGCGGAGGTCTGTGAGCTGTGCTAAGAAGAACCAGGCATGCCGAAAGCAGGTGACGTATTTTGCGAATCCCGGTGTTTTTCCGGGCGTGTCTTTCCCGTTGGAGTGGGGGGGGGCCTCTCCGGGATGTGCTGTGTGAGGTAACCGGGCAGCAACGACGGCCTGGACAGGGGTGGAACCTGAGGGGGTTTGCACAACGCACGGTGTCGGCGGGAGGGGGCGGAGGGGCTCGGGGGAGGCGGCGGTGGGAAGGGAGCCCGCGGCGGGGAGGGCGCGCTCACCATCCGGCCGGGAATGCCGCTCCGGGCTGGGACCGGACGGGACGGAATGTGATGGGACGGGAGCTCCGCACCGCCGCGCGCAACCGACACGCGCCGCCCAGCCGACCAATGAGCGGGCGAAACGAGCGCGGGAAGCCGCCCCCCTCGCGGCGCCGGCCAATGACAGCGCGGCGTGCCCGTGAGGGACAGCTGAGGGAGCGCGGGGGCGGGCCCGCCCGCGAGGAGCCTGAGGGAGCGGCGGCCGTGTCCAGGCAACTCCGTGTCCAGGGAAGCGTCGGCAGCGCGGCCCCTCCGGTGAGACACCCGCACCGGCCCGCCGGGCACCCTCCGGGCCGCAGGAAGCGGCCAGGCCGCCGCCAATGCAGTTCCGGTGTGTCCGCTCCGGGCGGCTTCCCCCCGGCCGTGTGGAGCAGGCGGGCCAGGACGCGCTTCCTCTCCCTAGCAATACTACGACATAATATTCAAATAGACTTTCGCTGTGAGGGATGGGAAAAAAAAAAAAAAAAAAAAAAAAAAAAAAAAAAAAAAAAAAAAAAACAAAAAAAAAAACACCTTTTTGGATTTGGAATAGCTACGCAAAGGGGCATTTAGGGAGCTGGAATAAATGATGTGAATAAATTCCAGTACCTGAAGGGAACTTACAGGAAAGATGGGACAGGACTATTTACAAGGGCATATAGTGATGGGACAAGGGGGGATGGGTTCAAACTGGCAGGCAGTCGATTTAGATTGGATATCAGGAAGAAAATCTTTATTGTGAAGGGGTGACAGACTGGAACAGGTTGCCCAGAGAAGTTGTGGATGCCCCATCCCTGGAAGTGGCCAATGCCAGGTCTCTGAGCAACCTGGGATAGTGGAAGATGATCCTGCCCATGGCAGGGGGGTTGAAACTGGATGATCTTTAAGGTCGCTTCCCACCCAGACCATTCTGTGATTCTGTGATTTGAACCTGAGCATAGGAGTTACAGGAGCCAGGGTTCTCAATTCTTGGTGTATATACTTCATTATTCAAAAAGGGACCTTTATTTTAATCCACGTCTTCTGCCATGGGACCATGGTGTGGAAGAGATTTTGAGGGAAAGAAGATTTCTTTTTGGTGTGTTAAGAATTAATAGTTGGTCAAAACTTTAAAGTGCCGGCAGTTTATAAGTTATGAAGAAGTGACATTGCTTTTATTTTGCTTAATGAATTATTCATGCATGTTAATTGGATTAAACACAATTTGGAATAAAATATGTTTTTCCAGACTTGTAGGTTAAAGTCAGCATGGTATGACTGTTGTTACCAAGAAGGATCTGCACAGAGCTCTTGAGTTTGGCATGTAATTTGTCCATTCTGCCCTAATGAACTTTTGCCCTAAGTAAGGCAAATAACTGAAATTCCAGACATCAGGGCGGGAGGAGGTGGTAGTTCCACACAGCCTGTACTGCTGGAAGTGTGTAAGAAACCATGGGAATTAGCAGCTCTTTACTATCAGCCAGCCAGAAACAATTCCATGGTATTTTAACAGTGCCCCATTTCAGCAACTCTGCCCATTGATTTCTCATAATAAGTGTACGGGAAGAAAGCTGTATATGGAAGAAAGCCGTGTTCAGGGGTAGACTGTTAAATTATTTTTTTGGTGTTGTGTTCTGGTGTCCTGTGAGGATGGGGCAGTAATTTGTCATCTGTTCACAGATGCTGCCCACTGCCATGGCTTTCAGGGATGTGAATGCCAGGAGACACATTGGACTCCAGAAACTCTCAACCTTAGCATCCACTGGGAGAACATTCCTGGGGCCAATGAAATCACATAAATTCATTGTGGATGAAGTCACCAACCAGAGCACATTGATTTGTTCTGCTGTTAGGCTGATTGAAAGTTTGGATTTGACAAGTGCTGTTGGACAGCTTCTTAACGAAACCATTCAGGCTCAGAACAAGGAGTTTAAGACGGGGATGAGTACCCTGTTGTTCCTGGTTGGAGCCTGGAGTAATGCTGTGGTGGAGTGCCTCCAGCAGAACGTTCCTGTTCCAGCAATCTTGTCTGTGATGTCTGAGGGGTTGAACTCTTGCTGTGAGAGAGTCCAGTGTCTTCAAATACCAATACATGATGTAAAGAAAGAGCTTTGTTCTAGCAGAGTTAGGCCAAAGGCTTTTGAAAGCAAAATTGGCCAAATTGGACATGATGGTCTTACAAATCCTTGGAATTTGCTGTGTTTTCAGACAGATATTTCTGCAACAGAAGAGGTAATTCCAATAAATTCTTGTTCCCATCAAGGAGATGATTGTAATTTTAACAAGTTCCTGGTTTCACCCTTGGCTGGCTTTGGTTCGGTGGCTTCTATTGTCAAGGCAGTGGGTGACGAAAGTTCATCTGCGCCGTCTGGAAGTGGTGTTACTGCACCCAGCTATGTCACACGGAAGTTAACCCACAGCAGGCACTTCAGCACTCTAGGGAAAAGCCCTTTTGCAAGTCAGCAAGGTAATTTCCAGAGACACCTTTCAGGACCAGCAGCAGATCTGTGCGGATGTTGTGGTTTAGGACACCTGGCAGTGGCTCTGAGCCATGGAAACCAGACCAGCGTGAAACTTCTACAAAGCATTGCTGCTTATCAGCAAGGGAGAGCGGAGTGCAGTGGCTCTTCCCAGGTTAATATCGCAGAGATTGTGACGTGCTGTGTGCTGGGCCTGCCCGAGAGCTATTCCTGTGTCTCCCCAGGCTTTGTCACATTAGTGTCACCAGAGCAAGCCACAGTCATCAAACACTTTGCAGACAAACCCCTCAGGATTCTGCTGGTGGATGGTGACCTCACGGAGGGGTACCGACACTTAGGCTTTAACAGACCACCTAATGTAAGGACCATATGGGAGTGTCCCAATCCACAGGGAGGCAGGGCAGGAGATGTGTGGCTGAGTAGAATGTCGGATATACTGATAAGCTTTGAAGTAAACCTGGTTTTGGTCAAAGGAAACGTGTGCAAAAACTTCATGGAAAGGTGCATCGCCAGCAGGATACTGGTAATCGGCTGTGTGGCTCGGGATGTGCTGTGTGCCTTCGAGTCAGCCACTGGTGCCCAGGCAGTGTCGTACCTGAGCCAGCTGAACGCTTCCTGTATCAGGAATGGGGCCTGGGCGGAGCTATGGAAGACCGGGGATGGGCGCGCGGTGGATCTGGGTGAGCTGCTGCCGGCGCGGATCAGCGCGGGAGGCATCCCCCTGCTCACGGCCGTGCTCACCACTGCCCTGCCTTCCAAGGCGCAGCTCCTCGAGGACCAGTTCTGGACTTTGCTGTATCGACTCCATCATGCTCTAAAGGACGGGAAGGTTTTCCCTGGGGGCGGTGCAGTGGAGCTCTTGTGCCTCAGTCACATCCAGGCGCTCGCAGAGCAGCCCAAGCGACCGGGAAACGACAAAGAGCTTCCCAGTCCCTGGCTGGCAGAGTATAAATCCATTGTGCTCCAGGCACTGGCAAGTGGCTGGAAGCGGTACCTCTCCGTGCTCCTGTGTAACACGGCGAAGGCCAGCTCGGAGCTGGAAGCAGGTGCCTCCGTGGATTATCATCTCCAGAAAGCAGCGGCCTGTGGCTCTCCCTCAGCTTACCTTTTGGAAGAGTTTAGGAGAGGTGGAGTGCTCAGGGGTGGCTCTGAACCCTCCCCTGACCAAGTCACAGATTTAAAGGTTTGTGATAACGTTGCAGCCAAGACAGAGGCGTGGAGGAGAGCTCTGGACCTCGTGCTGCTGGTGCTTCAAACTGATGCCGAAATTATCACAGGTCCCAGAAGGAATCAGATCCTGAATTCGCCTGTGTCAAGCGAATTTATGTTTTTGTAAGATTTTGAGGATTTGTAAGTCCATGAGTCAAATTTGTAAGTCCATGGGAGAAGCCCGGGTGCAACCTACATTGTCTTTATAAAGCAAACAGTGAGATGTGATTGTGACTTTAAAATGTAACAGCAGAAGTCAGAATGAGAGACAGTCACAAGGTAATTTCTTATTTCTAGAAATGAGAATTAAATAACAAACAAAAACCACTAGTGGGCTTATCTCTAACCCAGACCATGCATTTCTAGCTAATGGTATTGCCTGTAGGGATGTCCCCTAATGTCTTCTGAAGAAAGGTGGAGATTTCTTACATTGCATCGCTGTACTTGTGTTAAATGAAAGAATATACTGTAATTATTTCTTAATTAATACCTTGTTCTTAATTTCTGTACACTGCAAACATGAGTTGAACTTGAAATAACGTGAGTGTTACATTTTATACTGAGAGATTGTATGAACTGATTCTATTTTTGCATATTTATATGGTCCATACATCTCCGATTTCCCAATATATACCCTCTGGAATTTCTCTGTTTTTGACCAATTCAGGCTGAATCCTTCCTTTTGGTATTACAGGCTGGATGCATATCTACACAAAATTTTCTTTTACATTGCCAACTGGATTTTTAGATCATTTCCATGGTGTCTTTCAGCTATCCTTGCAGAGAGGAAAATGTTGCTGTAAGTTTTAGGTGCTGGCTAACAACTGGGAACGAACCTCTCCTGGTGACTGAGGCACGGCATTTTTGCTGTGTTACAGCACTGACAGTTTGAAAGCTGGGCACTGGAGAGCTGGCACTTCAGTGCAAGAGAGAGGTGTGTAACTATGGAGATATTTTTTTCTGAACTTGGCATTCTGAGTCACACTGAAAGTGAAATGTCTCACCAGTCTGGTGAAAATAGAATGGAAAACGAATGGAAATGGTGATGCTTAAGAGAATCCTTGCATTCAAGAACTTTCTCATTAAAATGCTCATGGCTGGTAGCACAGATAATGAAATTCATGCACAAATAAAGTTTAGATACTTATTGGGAGTATGTCTGTATTAAAGTCATGTTACATTTCTGACCTGAAACTAAATACTGTGTTTTTCTATCAGATCCCAGAATTTGGTGGATTTTGGCAAAATACTATAGGAGCTTATCATTTTAATTTGGAACAGTAGTTCCTAGCAGCATAAGGATCTCATTAGATTACAGTTTTGATCATCTGCCGTTATTATTTTCATTATTAAAAGGTTGGCAATTTAATGTGTAGCTTCTAGGCCACACTCTTGATGTACCAAGATGTGAGAAAGAGTCTGGTAGATCAAAAAAGACAAAAGGAGCTGGGGGCTATTAAGTGAGAATGAAATGGAAACACAACATAGAAATAAATATAAACAGACTCTGCTGCTCTGCAAGTGTTTGCAGCTCATGTTTGACTTTACACTGTTTTTCTTGAGCCTCCTGTGCTGAGCATTGCATAACCCCTGTTCCCAGGGAAAGATCCACTTGGACTTTATTTGAATAATAGAGTGAAGTGTGTTATGGAAAATCTGCAGACAGGAATTGTATTGATGTGGTCCAACATCTATTTATGGGACTCTTAGACACTAGGAGCTGACACACCAAATGTTGAGAAAGTCCAAAATGATGTAATTTTTCCAATCAGGCTTTTGAAAAGCACATAATGATATATTTAAACGTTGTGATGCCAAACCAGGACAAGAGGTTTTCAAAAAAGCTGTCAGATGTTACATTTTGATTAATTAACGCCTGCTTTTCTATAGGCCAACGAAATGGAACAATTTGTAAACTAGGTACATCTTGTATCCTGGGTTACTTAAAATTCTGTCTTTCATATGCATAGAAGATTACCATGCAAGCTCTTCTCAAGGCATCCTCTCCTGCAATTTGGAATACAATATACCGGTGTGGCTCCCTCAGCCTCAGATCTCCTAAAGCTCTCTGCACCATGGAGCGGAGATCCTGTGCCTGTGTGCCATGGCGCTCGGCACAGAAACTATTTCAACATCTGCCACAGGCGATTTCAGCTCCTGCCAGGCAGAGGCTCCTCCTCTGGACACAAAGGCTGTTTTTGTAGAGCATGGTGTGATGGCAGAGCTAAGCTTTTACATGTGATGTGCTTGGGGAACTGGGAAGTGGCTGAGATTTCAGGAGTTGGCACATCTTGCTCCCCGCTGGAACCAAGTCCCAGTCAGGTGCCTTGTTTCTCCCTTGCATCCCAGTATCATCATTCCCAGCTCAGTCCACCTTCTGTTTGGGGGTGATGGCATTGTATTTCATATTTCTCTTTATAAAACAAATTTTTAGGCCTCTGCACCTTGAGAATTTCCTGAAATGTAGTAGAGGTCTCCTTAATCATAGCAACGAGACCCTTGTCCCAAGCTGAGCCAGCCTGGAGGGCACAGCCACCTGCAAACTCTTTCCCTGTGAGTGACATGGACCAGTGATCTGTGGCTGTCAGGAGGCACCTGAGAGTTTGCCTGCTACCAGGTGTGCTGAAAATGTGAGCTGGGAAATGTAGGAGACTGTGAGCCTACAGTGCTCCCCAGGTAGGCAAAGAAGCGACTCCGGGAAGAAGAGGAGAAAACTGTTAAGACTGTTTGTTTGCATGGAACTTCTTTAGATACCCTAGACCAGGGCTCATGGAGAGGCTGGGAGAACATTTTCCCTTTTCTTTAGAGGAGAGAGTTGGAGAGGGCAATCAAATCTAGGAGAAAAGTTATGGAGTGACAAGAGATTTTCAGCTCTGCTCATAAGGATGAAGCGACTGGCAGGCCTGAGTCATCCCATAAGTCACACTGTCAGCAAAAAATCATTCTGAAGAATGGGAAGAACTGACCTTCTTCCATGCAAAGCAGGTTGGCTTCCTGTAACCAACTCAGGCAGGTCATCTACAGGAGCTGAACCAACATCACCAGGTGTCAAGTGAATGAAACGTCTTATAACTGTTCGGGGTTTTTTGTATCTTTTTGTGTGTAATCTCTATAAAATTCCTGTGTAAACTCCCTGTTACATGAAAGTGCCAAACTCAAATGGGGCTGAGCTGCTGCTTCAAGAATGGACTTGCTATTCTGGAACCAGCTGAATTGCCAGGACTGCTGTGAACAACAGGCACTTCTGGGAGTAACAGAGACCCATTACAAGCCTGACCATTTGTTTTACCCAGTTTTATTCCTCTCTCTCTGTAATCCTTTCAAGATAATTCCACAACAGCACAGTCACACCATAGTTTGTATGACATAATTTGGAAAAATCTAAAAATTACAAGCTTAATTCTGCCACCTGCCACCAGCATTGTTGCATTAATTAACCATTTATTGCAAAGCTGAAAGACCAAGGCCTTTCTTTTCTAAGTAAGCATGAATAGATCTGCAGCCTTAAAGGGCTTTTTCTTTACAGATGATATTGCTCCAAGAACTAATGTCCACAGGGATGATTCCAGCCCAGGTGACAGAAGAGGGAGAACAGCTCAGGTGCATGCACAAACCAGAGACTAGGGTTGATATTGAATAGTGTGAGGGGAAAAAAGAACACATCCCTCTGTCTGTTTTGGGTTCCTGCCTGTTTATTCTGCTCATAATACCCATTTCTGTAGAGTTTTGAAAAGCACACGCAGTCGTGCTGCTGATCTGGATGCTGGTTTGCTCTGAGTACTGGGGTCCACCTTGTTGCACTGTGTCCCTGAAAACTCTGTAGGGACAAGGGCAGTTTGGGGCAGAGATGCAGAATGGAAGCAGAGAGTAGTTCCCCAGTTTCTCCTTCCATATCAGGCCCTGGATGACTGCTGGGGAGTGGCTTTAATGTCACATTTAATAGAAGCTGGAGTTCCCAGCAGCCATGTGTTCCCATGGTGAGAGGTGTTTGGGAGGAGTCTTTCTCAGAGACTGGAAAGAAAGGCTGGGCCATGATCATGCACAGATGGTGAAAGAGCTCATGTGAAGGGGGAGAAACTAAGGGCTGTATTTGGTTTCTCTGCCTAGCAGAGATTCAAAACAAAAAACTGTTTCGTTCAAAAGGAATTCTTTCCCTGGGGACCAAGTGCTACTCCAAACAATAGGATTATTTTTTTGTTTTTGCAGGAGTAGCAAAGATAGCATGCAGTTTTGATTTAGAAGTAATGGGAAGATTTGCCTTGACTGTGCTTTATTCCAGCTGATATCAGTAGAATGGGGTTTAGCGCTATTCACAACTTTTGTCTGCTGTGTTGTGAGACCAAATATTCAACCAGCACTGCAGATTTGGAGAGATGACTAAAAATAACACAGCTGGTGAACTTATTTATTTCCAAGGTGTAATTTGCATCATTGCTTTCACTGGCTACACTTAAAAACAAAACAAAACCAAACAACAAAAATTTTTATTTGTTAGGACTGGAGAGCCAGAATAACCCCATAGGAGTTGTATAAAATAAATTTTATTTATATATGTACATATATTCACACATTCTGGAGCAGAACACTTTCTCAATCAGCAACCTTAATTTATAGTGTAGTCATACAACTCTGAACTGATTCACCTCCTGTTTATGTCAAAGAAAAACATCAAAATACCTCATTTTTTAGAATAGCTACCTATTATCAGTTTTTTTTTTTTTTCAAAAGACCCTTGTAAAAAAAGGATCCCTCCAATAAACTGAAAGGAATTGTCTCTTGTTTGGGGTATTAATTCCTGTATTCCATCTGCTGCTCCCTGCATTTGCAGATCTGCCTGTGAGTCACAGCTCCAAGATAGGCCTGTACCAGTTTTAGGGGAAGTGAGCACAATTCCACATGTGTAATTCCATAGCAGTATAATGTCTTTGATTCCCTACACTGATGAAAATTAACTGGTATACCTGCAGCAATAGAGAGATGTTGATTAGATCAGGTTAATTAACTGGCAAAACCCTGCTCATATAACATTATTCCAGCTCCCTGAGTATTCCTTGCTCAAGGTAAGGGGCTGTCATTGCTCAGCGCCTCTCACTGCCCTTCATCTCTTGGTTTATGTGAGCACTGTTTAAATAACCACCCAACCATCCCACCCAAATTCTGGTGCTTTCTGGAGCTGTTCAGCTGGGACAGTGTTGCTGGTGGCTGCCAGAAGCCAGGAAACTTGGATGTCATTGGCAGTAAGAGAGCTTTACTGGAGATGAAACCCAAATCTCTCTTTGTTTATCTGAAGTACCAGGCAGTTAACTTGAAAAATGGTCATTTATTGTGACCATGTCTGTGCAATTATTCGGGCATGTAATTGACATCTCAAACACAAGAGCAGTGCTGTAGAAAAGCACTGAGAATTGCCAAATGTCAGAGCAGTAATTGCTATATACGGAGTTACTGTGGCTAATTTGGGAACTGCTCTCACATCTCAGCTCCAGTGCGGGATACTCGGGACTGTTTCCCAGCAGAGCTTGAGGAGACTTCCAGCTTCCCAGATTCCTCTCACAGCCATTCATAAGGCCAGTGAAACTGTGGAAGAAGAGAGAAGTTTCAAGGCCAGGAGAAGCTGGAGGAAATCCAGTGTCTCTTGTTTGTTCATGTCTCATTATTAAACAGGCTTATTATTATTAAAGTGCTGAAGAAAGGCCTTCCAAAAATACAGGAGCTAATTTAAAAGAGCTTTGTCTGTGCCAAGAGGTCCTGCTTGAATTAACTGTGTTTGAATTGTGTTTGCTCACCTTGAATGGGAATTCCCAGATGCTTTTGCTGATGTGTGTGTGTGACAAGATATAATTTCCCAGACATGTTATTCTCAGGAGACTGGAGGGGAAGGGGAAATCACACTTGTGTCCTGAATTAATACAGGTGAATTAATACATGGACCAATCCCTTTCTCATTAAAAACATCGGTGAAGTTTCCGTGGTTTTGGGGATTGGTCCCTGAGAAACTGAATTTTCAAAACCATGATTGTCCTTCTTCTAAATACTGGCAAAGGGTGGCTTTTGGATATTTCTTAGTAGCAAGAAATGCAAAACCAAAGACTGCAAATGACGAGGAGTGCAACTTTCATTAAAAGCCACTCTCTCTCAGATGAACCTCTGATAAGCTGTGGTAGCAATAACCACTGGTTAAGGATGACATGGAGAACATTTCCTTCAGAGATGCGATAGGTTGAGCCATGCTATCCACAGAAGAATTTGATGAGGTTTAGAAGCCCAGCCCATCCCTAGGTTAAGGGATGCCTCCTGCAGAGAATGTCACTTAGGAAGTACAGTCACCTTTGGAAACGGGCACATCCAGGTCTGTCAATCTGTTTCTTATCTTAAGACAGCAAACTCCATAGAGAAGAAACTCTTTACTCTGTTCATATGGTACATAACAAAAGGAGGCCTTGGATAATGATCAGGAGTCAGAATTGTTGTAGGAATGAATGAATGTTTGATTATCTAAGATACAGTTTCTTCACCTCAAAAGAAATTTCCTTGATTTGCAAAGTTGATGAACCTGATGGAATTTCTCTAAAAGCCTTCTCAATTGGCCATATACAATTCTCACAAGTCTGAACTCCATAGGGATAATATCAGAGTAGCTCTTGGAGAGTAATAGTAAACTTTGACAATGAACACCAATGAACACTCTTTTTTGGAATGTAGGGTGAAGATTAAACCACAGCAGTTACAACATGCCAAGCAGAGCTCTGAGGAGTCCTACAGCACGCAGTGCTAACTCAGAGCAGCAGAACAGTTCCTCTACATCCAAGCTGGCAGGACAGAAGGAATGTTGTCTTTTCAAATGCCTGGGAAATTAGGTGAGACCACAGTATATGTGTGAGGGCTTGGAGTTTCACTAATTCTTTTTAACATCTCTTTGAAATAATTCCCCATAATCTGCCGTGGTTTCCTTTGCAAGCCATCTCTTTATTTATGGCTTTAATATTAATCTCCAGCGTTGAGTTTCTGTCTGTTTGTCTTGGTCTGACAAACGTGTTGGAAGTTGCCCCTTGTCACATTTCCTGTATTGCTGATGCAGTGCTGGGTCAGGCAGATTTGTAGCAATAGTTTTAATATTGCAAGCAAAAAATGAACAGACTTTATTGCTGCAGGTTTGAGGAAAATCCTTCCTTCTCCTCTTTGGTTTAGTTGGGGTTCTTTTGGTTGTGGTTTATTTTTTTAAATGGAAACTTAAAATGTTTTTTTTTAGAATTGTACTTTCATCTGTCTGCCTCTTCCCCTGCTCTGTTTGCTCTTGAGTCCCCAAAATTAGCAAGAGTAATGTTCTAGTTTGCAGTGCAGTAGGAAAGAATAACTTGAGTTTCTAAAATGTAATAAACAGTGCAAGACCTGGAACAAGTACAAAACCTTCAGACAAGGTGAAAGCCCCCAGAAGAATACCTCTATTCAAAAAGTCTAGGGATGTCTGCAAATACTGCAAGCAGCTTAAGTCTTGTCCTTTTCCTTCCCAAACATGTGTATTAGGTTTTCCTTTAAAAATACATACTGTATCCTTGAACTCTTCCACACTCCCAGTCAAAGAAGGTAGTATTTCCTCTAGACCAGTTGATTCATACACAAAATAAAAGCTGTGAGACATTATTTTGGTCTTGGTTGTTACCCTCTTGTGATATTGATGGAAAATATTCTCTTTGAAATATTCAAGCTTTAAAACCACCAATCATGTCTAGCTTTTGAGGGTTACCTGGCTCGACATCTCTGGAATTCCACAGGGCTCAAATTCAGTTGTACCTGACCTGATCCAGCTCTGTTTAAAATGTCCCTTATCATCTGGGGCCTGTCTGTGCTGCACAGCAAATCTTATCATGAAGAAATAAAGTGCAGTGTACAGATTTGTGTTTTGGTTTGGAATGGAATTAACTATGATCTTCCCTCCTCTTGGTATTTTTGCAACACAAGATCTACTTTGCAGACTGGGCAAAAAGGTTTTATTTTGTGTAGGAAGCTCAGCTACGGACTTACCTTTCTGTAATGCCTGTAGGTTAAATCAGTGAAGATAAGGCCCTTACATCACACAATCTGTTCTGTACCTGGCTCCCTAAATGCACATGGGATGACTTAGAATAATATGCCTAACAGATCAGGGTAATTTGTTCCTTAAATATAAGCTTTGTCATTTTGGGGTCAAATATGATGGAGTGAGAGACTGTCTGTTGTTTAATGTGTCATCTGTTCCACCTGGGTGACACCCATCTGTCACAGCAGAGGCTAATTTTGTAGCTGTGCTGTTGCCAGCAGCCTGAGAAGGATTCCTTGTGGCATTTATTTACTTCTTTTTATTTGCCTTAAAAGCACAGCTGATTACAGCCTGACTTTCTCTTTGTTGTCAGATGAGAACAGCAGTGAAAATTCCACTGAAATTTAACTTACTGGGAAGGAGCCATAAGTGGTCTAGGATTTATTCTTGGATTGTTTTGCTGTGTCACCATCTTTTATTAGCTGGTAATTTCCTGTTCATCAACGACAAAGCAGTCAAACAGCACATCCTCTGCAGTGGAGGTTGCCCCTGCATGAGTAGCTTTTTGTATTTAAAGTCTAGGCAAGAGAGAATTATTCATAGGGGTAAAAAATATGTGTGGAAGGAAGGGATTAATATTAAGATGATGGCCTCATCATCTGATTTGGCCTCTTAAATCCTTCTGGAAGTGCCAGGTCTAGAAATTCCCCCAGTTAATTTTCTTACAATCCCCTCTGTATACTGTTCTAAGAAAGTTCTGTGAGAATGACTGCAACAGATGAGAAAATGAACTGAGATTTGAATCACATTTGAAATTGGCAGGAAAGTGAGGGGCTTAAAGCCAAGCTCCACAACATCCTCAAATACGGAATATTTGGGATCAAGAGCCCAGTGTTTGCTTCTGAGGAGAACTAGGGCTGCCTGTGATTTGCTGCAATCGATCAGGACTTTGCAGTCCCATCAAAGAAATGTCACTGGGAATGAAGTGCATGGGAGGGAGAGCCACCCTGGAGGCTTGCCTGGGGGACAGCACCAGCTGTGACTGGGATCCCCTTCCTGCTGTTATCTGGTGTGTGGAAAAGCCAGGCTGGAAAATATAATGAATCCATTTTTTTGTTGCTGTTGTTTGTTTTGGTTTTTTTAGGGAGTTGATTAGCAGAGGTTGGCTACAGTTGATAGCAGGGATACCTGTGAGAACTGTGTGACCTGCTCAGACATAATTCTGAAGGCAGTAATTACATATTGCTGAAATTTCAAACCATAATTGGAGATCAGTGTTACGTTGCAGCCTTTTCAGTAATCAGAAGCACCTCAGTTCCACAAGAAATTTTGGAGACAAGTAACCACTTGAAGCCTAAAACTGTTCCATTGTCATTATTGCTCTTTGTTTTCATTTTTAAATCTTGCAATTAGTCTTCTTAAAAAAATAATAAATAAAGCAAAAGGCAAATACAGACCATCTGTGAAACAGAAAGAAATTGTTAAAAGCTGCATCCAAGAGGATCTCTGGGAAGAGTGCCACAACACAATTAAATATTCAGCCAGCACGATATAATTACAAATTAAACATCTCTAAAACAAATTCCACATTGAAAATAAAAATTAATTCTGCTTGTTTCTTTGTGGTAGAGGATCATATTAAACTCAGTTCTAGAAATTACCACCTATCCTGCAAACTGCAAGGTCTGTGGGGTCTGCATGCCCTCCACAGGTGGGGTTTTTTGGAGGGGGCACCTCATGGGGCATTGCTCAAATCCATGTTTCAGTCAAAAGACTGCATTCAGGAGGATTTAGAGCAAGTGTGGAGCTTGCTGTGGTTTTTAGAGGTCTGACATAATGGCAGGTAATGACATTCTGTATTCATGGCATATAGAAATGTGCCTCTTGTTCCAGGAGATGGCTTATTCAGCTCATATCAACTGGATTCATTGAAATAAAGGGCCATTTTATGTTGAGACATAATCATTTTGCACTTAACTAGGACACAGTCTCCAATATATTCTCATTTCTTGCTTTTATCTAAAGGAACATTTTTCTGGCTTAAGCCAGACTGGATCTGATGTCTCTTGGGGCATACTTGAGGTAAAAGTGCTTTCAGCAAAATCATCTAAGTATTTGTAATGACAATTTATGTTATCATTTACTGCTGTATTTGCAGGAGGAACAAATGGAAACTTTAGTCCTTGAAAAAGAAAAGCCAAAAGAATTCTGTAAATAAATGAAATGGATGATGACACAATATTTAAAATTATTGCTGAACAACTTTGTCATTTAAACAATACTCTTTTTTTCTAGGCATGCCCTGCCTTTCACAGAAAAGTGTTATCCTCAGTTTTAGAGGTTAGATCTCTCTGTTAAGTAGATCTGTCCTCTCCATTGAAACCAGAAGTATTCCTAAGAACTGAAGATGACTGTAATGAAACAAAAATCCCCAGAATAAAATTTCTCCATGAAGATCAGATTAATCCTGAGATGGAATAAACAAATTTGTTTCTCAAGAAAGTTGAAAGTAGCTGCAAGAAAATGGTTTAACCTGTCAGGCACAAAATGCTACACCAAACACAACACAGTTTTTGGAACCTTCCTAATTTAAACAAAGAAAAATCCTCTACCTCATATATATAATTCTAAATAAATAATCAGTTACTAAAATGTTTGGAATAGGAAAAACTGATTTTTCTGCTTTGAAGAGGAGCATAACCCAATGGCTTTTAAGGGAAGGCCCATCAGAGTTTCGTTTAGACTTTTGAAACCAATGAAGATGTCCTTGGTAACCACGAGTACTTGCAATAAATGTAAAAATTCAAGCTTTTTTGCTTGCTGATCCAAGGTTTTGTTTTTCTCTTATGACACTGTTGTAGAAATATAAACCATGTATTTCATTGTGAATTTCTTTACTTAGTTCTGGATCTTCAACCTTAGATTTTCTTTTTAGATTTTTCCATACCTCTGAAGGGAGATGATTTAATTTCAGAATTCTGTTTGATGTGCATTGTAAGCTTTACTTTGGTCACAAAAGCTCCTGTTTCTGATTGCAGTTACCACCAGTGTATTTCTTTAACAGAGAGGTTGTCTGGGGAAATAATTGCCATTATTTTTATCCAGTGTATTAATCTCCATACTTCTCAGCTCTTCCCTCATGTCCTAGGTGTGTTAAATCAGGAAGTCTCAGCACTGCTGTCATCTGATCTGTGCTTCCTGGCTTTCCACCATCTGAGAAACCGTTTCCTGGACAAAGTGCTTTCTGGAACAAGCCTCCTGTGCTTTGTGGGATAAAGATGAGGAGCAGCAGCCCAGAGCTGTTATGCTAAGTCAACTTGAAATGACAGCTGCTGTTAATAACCAATAGAACTCATTTAAACCAAGTCCACTGGTGTTTGTATGAAGTGAATTCCTGCTTGCTCACTGGTTATTTAATTGATGTACAGACGGTCAAGCAGACAACAACAGCACTGACTGGAGAGACACTATAAATCCAGCTGACTTCCCCCATTTTGAATTCTCCAGAGTCTGCTGACAACATTGTTGAGATTCTTTTCCCCTCCAGTGAATAAGAAATGCTGAGTAAAAGGATGTTACATAAATTGGCTGACATTTGGAGTGGACTAGCTAATTCTCATTGCCTCGTGTGTGGTAGCTGTGTGTGTATGTGCACATGTGCCTGGTATTGTCAATGAGCTCCCTGTCCACTCCACTCTGCTCCCAGCAGGCTGCTGGGAGGCTGAATTTTGGGAGTTACATAAGAGACAGTCTAGGAAAACATCCCAACCATTTGGAATTTACCCTCAGCACTAACCTCTTTCCTCCATTGTGTCATGCACTTAAAAAAAATATTTTTTGTTTAGTGGCATGACAGGGATGGTGTCTCATCTGAAAAAATGAGGTCTGTCATGGGGAGGGAGTTGGGTGTACCAAAATTGACTTTTGCTCACTTCTGCTTTCCATGGGCTGTGGCTGCAGTCCCTGGAGTCCAAAATCTCTCCTTTCTGTAACAGCTGGGAGTTGAAGATCAACAAGGGCAATCATGCAACAAAGGGAGATAAAAATGAGCTGTTAGGGCTGTATCTTCACCCTACTGGCCGCTGCTTCCTGGGAAGGGGCTAGCAGCAGGTGCTGTGTCTACAAACATTTCTGACAAATAATTTCCCCTGAAAAGTAACAAAAAGTACTGTTGTGAGATTACACTTCATGGCCAGAGAAGTTTGGGTTATTCCTAGTTTGAATAAATTGATGTGAAAATCATAAAACCCATTCCAGTTGAAGTGCATTTCACCAGGAACATCACTTGTTTGCTGTGTGTAACCCTCCTCTGAGCTGTGCTCATTCTCAATGCAGCTTCATATTCCTGCAAATATGTGAGGAATTTTATCCAACAAGTTTTGGTTGGCCTGTCTTTTAACACCAGAAGCACACTCCAGTACATTTTTCTTATACTCCTTTGGAACAGTGCAGTGTTACTTTTTTACATGTGATTTTTCTCTTGTGGCCTAGAACCTTAATCCTGATTCCACTCAAGTTTCATAGCAAAGATCTTAGTAATATTTGTGTTTTCTTTTAAAAGTAGTTGGGATCAGACCTCTAGGCCCTGTCTCTGCTTTGTAATGTTCTGCTTTGAATTTCTTAAACATTCTTCTCTTTCGAAGGTTGAAATGGATGGGAGTTCAGCTCCATACAGCAGAGCAGGAATTACAGCTGAATTCCTCCCAGTACCACTGCTTTTCGTATGCCAAAATAAATAGATTGGATTCAGACAGGAGGTAAGCAAATGCAACTCATTTGTACCACATCTGGATTCTGGCCAGTTCCATCCAGTCTCCTATGATAATTGCATACAGTTTGTTCCAGTCTCTTCATCCCATTGCTTACAATGCTTATGATTTGCCTTTCTTGCATGTAACCATCCTGGGAAAAAAGACTTATGTCTGAGAGGTAATGTAATTGTGTTTTCAATTATCCTCTGTGGGAGTAATCCAAACATCATAATATGAACTAATTTCTTTTTTTGAAGACGATACACAAAGCTTCTGTAAAGAAACTGAAATAAGAATAAAGGCTATTCAGTGCTGGTCGATTTTGTATCTGAGTGGAAGACCAAAGGTACCCCACTTCACTCCTCCTAACAACCAAACCTGTTCACCTCTGTTGGCTCCTAATACAGGATATAGCAATACACTAACTGCAGCTTTTTTCCTTGGAATTTGGTGTTGTGTCTTGGGCATGTGGTAGCAAAAAAGCATCTGTCTACCCCCTCATAATTTTCAGGGGCCTCTTTTCCTTCCTCTTTTCAGAAAAATTACTTCCATCTGCTAAGTACAGTTGTTTAAAAAAAAAGTTGGATAAAGTTAAAAATTATGCTTTTTACCTCATCATTATTTTCTGTCACATCTTTACTCCATTGTCCTTACTGCATGTCCTAGACACAAGCAGTTTCACACATGTGATGCATGGAGCCAGGACTTCTAGTGAGTGCTGGCTGGGAACTCAAATGTCTTAAAAACAATGGCTGCCATCATCACTTCAAAGAGTCCAATAGATTTTGAAGGGATTTGGATCGAGGCCTGAACTGACTCCAGAGTGCCGAGATGCTTTATTGGTGCTTAATTTGGAGAGCATGGGAGATGTCTGGGAATCAACCACTGGAAATGGCAAGCAACATAGGGATACCCTAAACCATTAATTTCTCTAGAAGCTTGTGCTTGGGATATTGAAGGTGAGAGTGTAATGAAGAACGACAGAAAAGGTTTGTCATCAAGTTAACAACTCCAGTGACAAGAATTTAATTGTAGTCATCCCCTAAGCTTGAAAAAAGTTTCAAACAGAGCTCCCAAATAGGTCCAGTTGACTCCTGAAACATTAATTGTGTGTGTCTGGCAATTGAGTGGCACTGGCCAGGCTGCACTAAATGTGGAATCAGGTTGGTTCAGAATAGTTGGTTCTGAACTAATTGTTTAATAAAATCACAGATTTATTAGATGATTAACCTAACTTTTTTATTTGTTATAGGCTCTGGAGAAAACATGCACTGGCAGTAACTCATTCCTTATATTGCCTTTGCCACTTCTTCCTGCTCTCCTGCCCTGAGCTCCTGAGTTTTGCTATGATATTTATAACTGTCTCATCTCTTTGCCTTTATAGAGCATGGAATCTTCTAGAAACCAGAGAAGAGCACACAATATAGATGGAGAAAAGCAGGAAAGGGATTGGCTCTAGTGCATACAGAAAAAAAACCCAAACATAAGGAAAGGCTTTTTTTTTTTTTTTTACTTCCCTAAGTAAATTCTTTGGGCTGTACTCAGGTTGTACTCAGCCTCTTCCCCTTCAGAATTTCTGAAACTTTGGTTTTCTAAAGATCACAGTTCTCTGCTGCTCCATTCTGTTCTCCATTCCACAGCCACAGCTGGGAAAGGTATTTATTCTCATGCATGTCTCTGTGGTGAAACTGGCCACTAGGAAAAAACCCAGTGTTCCATAAAAATAACTCTGCTCAATAATAAATTTGTGCATGAGGTCATATTCTTAACCTGAAAATAAATAGCTAAATAGTTAAAAAAAAAAGGTCCAAAAAAGCAGCAAGCAGTTTATAAGGAAGAGAGCCATACTTCAGCAGCTGGTGAACTAATGATGCCTTATGGGCTACTTGATACCTTTGTAAGAAGGAAGTTGAAACAAATAATTGTCCTTGAAAGTCACCTCTACAAATACCCTTAATAAAAATGAAGTAGTTGGCATGACACTGGTGTCACTTTACATTGTCTGTG
Source organism: Anomalospiza imberbis (assembly GCF_031753505.1). Taxonomy (NCBI): domain Eukaryota; kingdom Metazoa; phylum Chordata; class Aves; order Passeriformes; family Viduidae; genus Anomalospiza; species Anomalospiza imberbis. The sequence goes on along the minus strand of NC_089684.1, from coordinate 39,278,966 downwards.
GTGATGGGGTTGTGACAAGAGACCTGTTAGTGAAAATTACAGGAATTGTTCAGCATGAGTTGAAGTCATTTGATGCAGGGCCATAAAGGCTCTTGTACAGTTTTCTTGGGAATGCACAAGTGTTGTAGGTAAAAAGCTTTCAATACCTTCATATGATATCTGTGTGCACTAAAAATACCATCTGGAGGTGGCTGCCAAAGAAGTCAGTGAGAGGTGCTATTTGAAGGGTGTGAGTAAAAAGTAATGTTACTGTAACTTCCTACCAAGTAGGTGAGGTAGTCTAGGGCTATATCCTGTGCACATCCTGTTCTTCCTTCCACACTCTGCATGGGGATTGATATCTGTGCCAACTGTGCAGCCAGCCTTTCCCTTGGCATGGTGTCCCCAGCTCTCCTGCTTTGAGGGATAGCAGCTTCAGGTACAGCAGCTACAGGTACAGCAGCTACAGCATCATGGTAGCTTCAGGGAGGCCAGGGAAGACATTGGGAAATAAAAACCTTAAAGGAATGTTAACCTTAAAATCACTCTCCTCTTGCCTGTCTTCAAATCATTCCAGAGCAATTTTTTTTTACATCAGTAAAACCAAGGAAGGATGTTGGCTCTGAACTGTACAAGCGCTACTTAGTACAAGCACGGCTTGGCCAGCAGCGCCTGCTCCATGGCCTGCCTTGGCAGCACCCTCCCAGCCACGTGTGGACACCCAGGGAGCTGCTGCAGGAGCTGAGCCCCAGGAGCCAGGCTCTGGCAGGCTGCAGCCGCCCCGGGATCCCAGCCCCCGGCACAGCCCCACACGCGCGGCTGCTGTTTGCTCCCAGGTGTGACGGAAGACACGGTGCTCCCTGCAGGCCCACACAGCTGGGCTGATGACTAACCCTGGCTGTGCACCCACACACTGATGTCAGGAGAGCAGACAATAGCTCAGAGTGACTCTCCTTGTCTCTGTGTGCACGTCAGCCACAACAGTGGCAAACCCAACAATGGGCAAGGAAGCAATCAAAGGAAAACCCAACTTCAGACTAGGAGCAACTGATGTAAAATGGGATGTGTAACTCCCATTTCCAGTGAAAGGAATCATCGATATTAGCTCGGTCATTTTAAAACAAGTGAATCATTAGATGACAAAGCCCATAAATTGATTCATAAACAGCTGTCGTCTTAATATGAAAACTCCGAGATTAATCTGTCTGAAAAATTGCAATTCAATTGCGAATGGAAATAACAGCTAAAATCCAGCATTCATCTTGGCCAGGATGAATTTTACAAAATAAACTTCAGAGTACACTTCTGAGTTCTAGCCATCCTTGCATGTATAATATGTGTGTGCAAACAGATGCACTAAAAATGCTGTCTGGATACCTGGATTTCAGTTAATTCATTAGTATCATTAATTGCAATTACTTTGATGTGCTGGTCTTTGAGGCGAAGGCTTCTCTCATAGTTTGCTTGTTGAGTTTTTTGTTGTTTTTCCAAGGTACTTGTTGGCTGTGGTGCAATGACTCAAGGCGTGCGATTAGTCAGAATGAGCCCTCAATACTTATGGCAATAAAATTTGGCACATATATTTTTGCTATTTTTCCCTGCAGTGAAGCACTCCTAGATGAGGTATGGGTTTGGGACTGGTTGCACTTGCTGAGGTAATCAGTGCCATGGTACCTTCTTTGAAGAAGACTGAAGAGGTTTGCAACTTGAGTTTTGTGGTAGGCAGGTGATGGGCAGTCTGATGGGACTCAGGGAGACTGCCACCCTGCTGGGGAGTGGAATGGGGAGCTGGGAACCACCATGAAATGGGGAAGTCCTAGGGGAAAGGAAAACGAAGGAGCCTATGGAAAAAAATAAGCTATAGGGTTATGAGGATTGGCTGAGGAAGGAGAACATGGGCTTTGAATTTCAAGAAAGGAAGCAGGGATTAAGAAGCATTGGGGAAAGGAAACACAGCTCTGGAGCACGTGGCTAGGAGCCATAGTGAGATACAAAGGAAAAGTAGTCCAGAGGACAGAGCTTGGCATGAGGAGCTGGGGAAAGATTTAGAAACAGGCCAGGAGCCTGTGCCTGACAGCAGGGGAAGGGAAAAGAACAGGGTGGGGACAAAGGATGAGGAGAGGAGACTAGACAGGCTGGGGGTGGAGGGTGGGGCAGCCAAGAGAAAGGAGGATGAGTCTGTGCCTATTTCAGTGTCCTCCTGGTTCTCACTCCTGGGTCTGGCATTACTCAGCCTTTCCCTTCATCTCCTGTCAGAAGACACTGTCATCCCCTGATAACGTGCACACATGGACTCTTACACAGCAGACAACCTGCCACAGGGGACAACCTTTCACTGTTTGGGACACAGAGTCACTGTGGCCTGTGGCAAAGCCAGTGGGCCCAGCTTTATCTCAAGTGTCAGCTGACAGCCCCCACAGGGGACGAATAGGAATTTGTGAGTGTTAGATCAACAACATGAACGGCCCACAAAGGTTTCAGAGCAAACATTCTCACTTGTAATGACACCCTAACTCTTGCCTTTCGCTCTTAAGTCCCTGTTGCTTGGAGTTTGCGCCTTCAGCATTCTTTTTAAGGTACAGCTGTTTTTTCCCCAGAAAAGTCGTCCCAAATGCCATGTGAAGTATGTGATGGCTGGAATTCATGTCAGGATGAGTTCAGCAGTTAAACAAGGCAGAGATCAGTAGCTGGCCACAATTAATGTCAGAGTGAACTTCCTCTTTAGCATTTGCTGGGGGCACTTGGAGCAGGTAATGCAGCTTTTAGAGAGAAAATCAATCAAGACTGCACTTGATAAAAGTAATGAGGATATAACAATGTGGCTTACGCAGGCATTCATTCTCTATTTTTTCCTGAGGAGGAAAAGGGTATAAATTAAATAGTGATTCTTATGTAATGAGTATTGCTTTTGCATAAAAGGAGACAAAACACTGAGCAATTTAACCTCCCTTGGAAGTTAATGATTGCAGGTCAGCTTTGAGATAATAGCCTGGGCAGTGTTGGGAAAGTCATTTTCTGGCAGATGTGGACAGATTCCATTTTGGCATGTGGACAGTGGATTACAGTCCTTTAACCACCATGAAGAGCTGTGCTAAGCTCTGGTCCCTCCAAGAAACAAACAAGATTTCACAAGAGCCAGCTGGCTTCAGTTGCACTTACAGTACTTGTAACTTCAGATATCGTGGGAGATGCAGTCATGGTGAACTTAAAGACATATAGGGATGGTTTCCTAGCTGAGAAAGGGGGGGATTGCAGAACGTGTTTGTCCCAAGCTGGTCACTATATGGATGGATGCATTGGGGTGTGGTGGAGCAATAACTACATCCACCCCGGCACTGAGCACTGCCTCAGGCTCATTTGGGAGAGTTCTCCCTCCCTAGAAATAAAAGCTAATGCAGCACAAGGGACCACATAATGTCTTTGCACTTCCAAAGGCATTCCAGGGCTTGTCTCTCCTTTCTCAGATGCTGCTGTGCCGATACCCTGTACAGGGAGCTGTCTTTGCAAGGGCTTAACGTGTTCACTGTGCCACTGGAACTCTCTTTGTGTTCTGCATGTGATGCTTGGTCTGTGACCTGCTGCTGCAGGGTGTTACACTCTGGGGAACCCTTCAGTGGGGCCTAGGTTTGGGGATCCATGGAAACAGTCCTGAAACAAAAGGAAAACAAACGGGAGAGTTGTGACATTCCTTCTGGAATACTATCAACACAGATTGTTTCCAAGAGAGAGGGGTTTGGGGTTGTTTCTTTATTCTCGCTGTTTTCTACCTGCCAGCTAATACATCCTACAGAAATGACGCAGAACAAGATTTTGGTTGTGCAAGTGGTAGAAATTAAATTCATGATGTAATAAATTTTTTTTTTTCTTTGTAATGTCTGGCTGATCTCATCTCTCCTTGCCCGTCAGTGTGACATGATGAAAGCTGCATGATGTGGTAACTGCTGCTCCTTGGGAATAGTCTGTCTTAGCTGTATACCTCCATGAAGTTACTTTGGCATTGTACTATAACATACCAGGGAATGGAAAGAGCATTTTCCTCACTTCCACCTATATTTCTATTTCCAGCTGCAGTCCTGTGAATAATGTAACATTCTCCAGAATTAGCCCATGTGGAAGTGATTAATTCTATGACTTGTATAAGAATCTAATTTAAAAGAGGATAAAGACAAATCTATAACAAAATTTCCACTATTTCATGAGCACTTGCTAGGAGAGACAGTGAAAGAGACATTTTTGACTTGCAAGGGTTTTGTAGTTGATGTGGAAATTTTAGAGTTAAAATTATTGCAGGCAGACTTGTTGCAAGCAGCCCTCCCTGCTTGAGCAGGGGTTGGACCACATGTGCAGAGGTGCTTTCCAACCTTAACTATTCCGTGTTTATGTGAAGATCCACTTCCTAACAATTTGTGTGTGCTCTGCTCAAAGGGGATAATGGGTTTATGAAATGACAACAACCACACAGGCAGGCACTGGCTATATCTACCCCACAAACACTGATTTTCCCCCCAAACACTGAGAAAACACTCCCTCTAATCTCTGAACATGTGTTCAAGCACTTCCAGTGCAAAAGCAGTTGCTTTGCCCTGTAGCAATACAACAAAATGTGTCTTGAGTCCTGAGCAGTGGCCAAGTTACTTTGAGACACTTTTTGCCACCCTTCCAATGACATGGGATCAGGAGATATAAATAATTAAATCATGATCTTATGGTTGCAATGCAATGCTATGAGAAAGAGATGTGATTTTATGAATGTTCCCATTAAGGAATCTCTCAACAAGTCTGAATTTCTTTGAAAACTAATATTAACTGAAATTGTTTGAGTTCATGATGTTTGATTGCAGAATATTTTTGAATATTTTTTTAAATGTATATCATCAGTCTTTATACTGACATTGTTTATTTTCTTAGCCTGGAGTAATTTTGCAAATTTGGATGTATTGCTTTATGTGATGTGGATACAGAGAGAGAGAGAGGGTGTATACATGTGTTTGTATGTACATTAGAGAGAAGGAGAGGGGTGATTTTGCTAATTCTAAACTCTAACCCCCATAAATATTTGTACTTTAGACATTATTTCTCATTTCTCATCAGCTGCAGTCACTACTCCATCTCTTAGACTTGCAACAGCTGCCAGTGCTTCTAGACAGTTCAGATGTTTTTCCAAGTGCATTTATTCTGGACTACAGAAAATTTGATTTACTTCCAATTTAGACCTCATTGGATTGTTCGTTCTCTTATCTTCAGCCATGCTGGGCTGTTGTGTTTCCAACATTCATAAAGACAGCCCAAAATAAAGTTTTGGCCATCTGTGGCATTCTCAGATGGAGCATATATTGAGAAAATTTTATTTAGAAAGACACAAACAAGTGTCCACTGGTGCATTAGAGGAATAAAGTACTCCTTTGAACTGGAATGGAGACTGTAAGATGTTTGTAATAGGGAGGAGATTATTTTTTCTATTGTTGATGTAATGTCTTTTTACTATTTGCACCAGAAAAAGAAAAAAAAAATGAGGAGGGAAGAAATAAGCTTTTGTTTACAAAAAATATTGATGAAGGGTCTTGAAGTCTTCAGAAAGGTAAATGAAAAGCTGAACTTCTGTTAGAGGTGTTTATAAAAGAGTGACCACGCAAGTAGACTTTCCCAGGCACTTAATATCCATATATACTCCAAGCAGAGTAACTTTACCTCAAAACCGCACCTACAAAAGTAGGTGGACAAAAACTGAAGCTGCTTTCTATAGTAATCAGTATTTAGAAGGGAAATTCAGTTATAGCCAGATTTGTGGCTGTTTGTTTCCATCATACAAGGCAGGAATCTTCCTCCCAAATTTAAACTCAAGCAGTTAATGTACTTCAAGTATTTTACATTTCCTGTGACAGGTGAGTGTGAGAATTTGTGGGAGACCTTTGGTGTCAACATGTGCTGGAGAAAGGAGATGGATGATTTTTTCCGCTGTTAGCTAAGCGCTAGACAACACAGGAACAGCTTCAGGAGGGATAACAGCTTATCCATCTCTTTTTGGCTAATTGCTTCTTGGATATGCACCAAAGAGAGGGATTGGGAAGCCAAGAGCCCCAGGGAGTGGAGAAGCTCTGTGGTGGAGTGGAGGCCTGGGCTGATGTTCCATTTCCAACAGCTGGAAGTGTTCCCTGCCACCATAGTGACACAAACCACCCACTGAGGTGTCCTCATAGTGGGAAGATGGATGAGCCTGAGTATTCCTGGGTGTCCTTGCTTTCCTGTAGTTGTAATTACTTTTCAAAAGTGAGGGGCTTTTGTTTGTTTGTTTGATTTTAATTCTATAGTAAGTGCTTTTCAAACACTACTTTCATTATTCCAGTGTGAGCAAACTGGAGATGTCATTCTCATAAACTATCAAGGACATATGGCTGAAACCCCTTGAAAAGCAGCTTCAGTGAGAGGGGATTGACATTTCCTGAGCTCGTCATATGGCAGGATTTATAGCAGTAACTGATGGAAAGCTGGGAAAGTTGTTGCCCCTTGGATCAAAAACCAAAAACTGATGGATGGACCTGATGGAGTTTCTTACTCTTAATTTAAAATATCGCAAAGATTACTCTTGGATTTTTCAGGGTTTTCCTGTAACCATACTAACAATATAATTTAGGTTTGAATTGTGTTTACTTTGGAGTTTTTCCCCAGATGTTCTTGCTGAGAGTCTCTAGAAATTTAAGAATTATATATCGAATAAATGAGATGATTGGATGAGCAGATGAGTGCCTTGTGTTTATTATGACCTCTGTGTGACAGCAGCACTGAATAAAACAGCTTTTTCTCTGTAAGAGGTAAGGCATTCCTGTGAGGAACAGGGAATTGGACTCAGATGATCCCCCTTCCAGCTTGAGATGTTCTCTGATTCCATTAACAATTGTAGCTGGTTACAGAACAGTGCAGGACAAACAGAGAATGGCAGCAGTTCAGATAAATGGAACAGGTTAGAGAAAAGGTCTCTAAGAGGAACTTTTGAAGTAGCAGGAAAGTAGGCTCCAAGGCATTGTAACATGGAGTGTCTTACTCAGGTCAAAAGAAGACTTGTGAAGGGGTTGGATAATTGATGGTCTGGGTGGAGGGGAAGCAGCCATATGGGTGTGATTGTGTGGAAGATCTGAGCTGAGGAAGGGTGGTGGAAGAGGCCACAAGAAAGGAAAATGCTACTGCCAGAATCACTTTAGTCAATGTTTAAGTGCAGTATTACTGACCATATTAAGAGGCTGGACTGCAGAAGAAAGTAGAGTGAAGAAAAAAAACCAGGCGTGTTTTCCATTTGAAGAAGAGAAAGGAAAATATATTAAAAAATATAGAAAGTTGGCAGATCTTGAGGTGAGTGCAGGTTGCTTAGGGAACAGGACTTTCATTGTAGCTCTGTTATCTTTTAGATGTAAGCCCCTCGTACATAATTCCCAGTGACAAGCTTCTAAAGAGTTCTCAAGCCTCACAATTTTATTGGTGCACTGGATTTTACCGATTTTCAAAAGGATCGTTTGATAAGGAATTTAAGCTGGTTGCCATACCAGGGCTCCCAAGACTCTGAGAAACCAGGACCCTGTCCTGAAAAGCACAGTGTCTACTCTGCAGCTCTGTGACAGGGCATCCAGCTGAGAGCTGTGAGGGCTGCCGGGTGTGCAAGGAATGTAAAGTCCCAGGAGTGGCTGAGTGGAACCATAAATATTTAGTCTTTAGAAAAGTTTTTTTTTTTTTTAAGCATTTTGAGATTTTTTTTTGTTTGTTTATTTTCTAAAGAACTTATTAGAGTTTTTAAAATGACCTTTTCACCCCTTCCCTTCATCTACTTGAATTCAGCTTCATCTTCTCTTCATGTGCCTTCCAAGAAAGACACAAGGACTTCAGAAGGCTCCACAGTGCAAGGACACAAAATGCCCTGCATGGAGCTTCTGTTGTAGGGGAGGAGCAAGAGGAAACAAGGAGGGTCTTCACTGTTGGCTGTGACTGTCCAGAGCTTTCAGGTACAGTGATAACGTGGGATTTCCATGAGACGTAGCAGAGAGTGTTTGAAGTGGATGGGTAGCTGGGGAACCTAGGGAAGGGGGGGGGGTGCTCACGGAGCAGCAGGGCTGCAGTGCCCATTTGGCAGCAGATGCCTGCCCCTGGGCTGTGCCTGGGGCACTGAGGGGAGCAGCTGACACGGCTGAACCTGTTCCTGGGCTGGGCCGTGCTCTGCCCGCTCCCTTCATCATGAGGGTGTGGGAAGCATCATAATTGTCTCTGATTCTGGTAAAGAACTAAAATTTATGGCTTGCCAGAGGACAGAGCTGAGAAGTTAAGCAGCAACAAAACATCCTTGACGTACTTGCTAGCAAAGTGAATATTGCAAAGTGTGTGAGCTGGACGCTGTGTCTGCCTTGGCATTGGTTTGTTCCTGTGGGCTGCTGCACATTGGCTCTGTGAAAAGCCCAGTGTTTGCAGTCCCACTTGGGACTGTCCAGGGCTGCTTGTGTTGCCTTTGAAACCAGAGAGCTTCCCAAGCTCCAGGCGTGAGCAGCCAGCCTGCTGTTAAACAGGAGATAAGGGGCACAAAGCACGTTTTGGGAAACAAACCTTTTCATCCTGTTTTGTTGTCAGCCTCAGGCACAAAGTGCATTTGATGGGTCACTATACTTTATAAACTCTGTACATTTGTTTTATTAGAGGGGGAAGGCCTGTACCAGAATTTCCACCTGATGCCTTTTGCTATCACTTTGCTCCTGTTGGATGGGAGGAGAACTGGTTTCTGGTGAATGCAATGAACAAAACCGTTACCACGGATTTATTTTAAACACATGTGTCATCATATTGTGATTTAAACAATTTAGTATGGTGCAGAGGCCACACAACTTCTTCTGATCTAAAATAACTCTCCAGTTACTTTCTTTATAAGGCCAGAGGAAAAGATGTCCGACCGATGTTCGCTGCATCCCGTTTCCAGCGCGGCCGGCAGCGATGCTCAGCCGGACAGAGGCACGCGCTCCAGGCCGGGGTTCCTCGGCGCGGGGACCTGCTGCCGCCCCTGGCCAGTCCCCCGAGATGGCTGGCCCGGCTGTGCCGGCGCAGGGAGCGGCCCCCGGCGCGGCGCGGGGGCGGTCGGGGGCGGGGCGCGGCGGGGGCAGCCCGGTGCCGGCGGGGAGTCTGTCCCCTGCGTGCTGGGCTCTGCCGCCTGTTTTGCTTCCCGCTCTCCCGACCCCGGCAGCACCGTTGCGCAGCTCCCGCGGACCGGCCGGGACGGGACGGGACGTGTCGGGAGCTCGGCGGGGCTCGGGGCTTGCGAGGCGAGGCGAGGCGAGGCTGGACGGCCGGGGCAGGGGCCGAGGCCGCCCGGCGCTGGCGGCGGGGGGCGGCGGGGGCCCGGCGCGGCGCGGTGCCGTCGGGGCCCGGCGGATGGCGGCGGCGGGTGGCATCGCTACGCTGCCCGACGACGGCGGCAGCGGTGCCTTTCCCCCGGGGCACTTCAAGGACCCCAAGCGCCTGTACTGCAAGAACGGCGGCTTCTTCCTGCGCATCAACCCCGACGGGAAGGTGGACGGCGTCCGCGAGAAGAGCGACCCGCACAGTGAGTTGTCCCGGGACCACCGCGGGCGGGCGGTCGGGCAGCGGGGCTGCGAGAGGGGCCGCGCCTCGGCCGTCCTGCCCTGCTGAAGCTAAGGCAGCGAGCCGTGCTTGGAAAGCGCCCGTCAGTGTGCCGAATGTTCCTGCGCGAATAACCGCGAGTACGCAGACGGAGTTAATTCATACCGAGTTAATTCAGACCCACGTCCCGTAGCTGGTGGTCCCGCACCGACACCCGCGGGATGTCCCGGGGCAAAGCCTCGCTGGCGGCTCCACGCTCAACCTGCTGGGTACAGAGCTTGTCAGGTGCACAGAGGTTTTTGTTCCGGGCTTGAAGGGGTCTCGAGTTCGTTTGCGTGGCCCTTACAGGGGTCTGATGGCACTTGACGGCTCTACACGGCGGCGGTGAATGCGTTGGATGCATCAAGGTAGAGAGGAGGCTGTTCTTTTTCCTGGTGCGGGTAGGTGCTCGTGAGTAGGAGCACTTTTGGCACACAGGTACTCTTAGGAACAGAGGGGTTAATCTGGCCAAGGAAGCAGGGCTTATGACAAACTGCTGTCAGAACACCTTTTTGGCTTAAAGTGTTACATGTTGCATTGTTTTGGGTTTCTTTAAAAATAATTAATTGTGATTTAAATACAGATAAAATGTATGGATACCAGCAGCACCAGGAGGTTTTCCCTCCAATACCTGATCTTTTGAAGGGAGGGAAAGGCTCCTGGGCTGGGAACACAACCCATGGACTGAATGATCACAGGCTTTCAGGGAGCATGTGGCAGGTTGCTGTTACCAACACAGGCTGCTTTTTGTCCCACAAATTGTCTTTTGCAGAGCTCAGAATATTTTGGAAGTATTCAGCATGGAGGTTTTGTGGATGTAGTAGTGAGCTTTGGATGCACCTGTGAGGCGTTTCCTTCAGCTCAGGTACAGGGACTTGCTGGGTCAGATTGTCCCAGTGCGATTCCTGGGTGGAGGGAATTTGTTATGGTGCTCGGTGTGCAGGGCCTGCCTGCAGGCACTTGGCATGAGGAGCAGGTGAAATACCTTACTGGGATTCTCCATCTGCTTTGCACCTGAGCTCTGAGTGATGGATGCAGGGACTGGGCTAAACTCAGGGACTAGGAGGAAAAGGAAGTGAGGAGACAGACCAAAGATTCTTAATATTACTTTCCACTTTGGACATTCACCTTTTGCAAAACAAATAGTTTTACCCAACAATTCCAAAGAAATCTTGTAACAGGAATCCTTAAAGGAGATAAATCTTACTAGTTCATCAGACGTGTCGTCTCACCCTAGAAGTAGCTATGGAAATGTGCTGTAAAAGAGAGGTGATGTTGAGTGGAGGATGTACAAGGCTGAAGCTGAGTCCAACACATTGCCGTGGCTGTTGGTTTCTTGCCTCGTTCCCTGTCTTTGCTTTTGAAAAGTGCAGGCAGTGGTGTGTGTTGTGTGCTTACCTGGCTGGGCCAGGCTGCCCTGAGTGGAGGTGGTATTTATCACTGCTGCCTTTTTCATCATAGAGCTCCCCCGTAATAATTTCTTCCCTCCTGCCTTTTTTTATTATTCTCTCAGGAAAACTAATACTAGTTTTTCATTCTTGAGTCCATCGAATGTGTGTTTTCTCTTCCTGTTGAGCCTTATCAATACCAAAATTTTCAACTGACATCTCGTGCTTTCCTAGTAGTGAATTCTCTCCTTTTTTTCATTATCAGAAGCTCTTGGCTTGTTGTTTTTTCTTCCCCCCCTTTTTTTTTTTTTTTATTTTCCTGGAAGAACCCTAGTTCTGAGAAGCAGAAGCATCAGTGAGGCTCATTGCTGGGGCATTGCGTGGTTCACATCCTTAGCATCCTTGCTGTAAATACGTCATTCCACACGACTCTGCTCAACTCTGACCTGGTGAGTGCTGCTCTGTGGAAGTCCCTGTGAAATCTCGTGGTATTCCTGGCGTGGCAGAGGGCAATAAATCTTGGACAACGTGAGAGGACTTTAAAAAAGAAATTAGCAATGAAAATATACACCTCGAGTAGTTCAGGGTGATTTTCTTAGTTAAGCAAAAAGTTTTGTTAGGTGGTTTTGAGAAAAGAATACAATGTCTGGACAATTTGGTTTAGAAATAATTAAAGGCCAGTTAGTAGAGATGCTTGTGGTTGCTGCTATTCTTAGGGATTAATTATACAAAATAACATTTTAGTAGCACATCATCCTTCTTACTTTTAAAAGAAGATCTTATTTTAAAAGGCAAGTTACTGTCTCCTTATGTTTCAGACCAAAGTTTTAATACTATAAACAATTTCCATGATCCATGTCCTTTTTAGCTCCCCTCCACCTGCCTCTATTTGAAATACACATCTGCTTTATGTCCTGGCACGGTTTTACACTCACCCCACTCACCTTCATTTATTCATAATTGTGTCATTAATGAAAGTAAGAATGGAAGTTGATGTTCTGCATGCTGGAGGATTGGGATCCTATGATTCACACAGTTGAAACCCAGGACAGGGCGTCTTCCACGGCCATTATTGCCACATCTGATGCTTGTGCTGCTGTGACTCCAGTAAAGTGCCCCTTTGGACACACTCTGGGGACTCCGTCCAGAGTGTTTTCCCTTGAAGAGATGCTTTCAGACAAACAAGAAACAGAAGGCGCTTTCTGAGAGTTTTGTTGTCTAAAGCAAAACAAAAAACATGGCTAGGTTGTTGTTGTTGTTGATCAACAACTGTTGATTTATGCCCTGGAAATTGTACAAAGGATACAGTGTTATTGGAAAGGCTTTTAGAAACTGTCCAGAGGTGTTTCCCTCAAAGAGGCTACAGTGCTGGTGAGGGGGAAAAACCTGGAGAATGGAAAGAGAACACTTATCCATACATTTAGAACATGTACGTCTAGTAGCACAGCTGGTTCCTTTCAGAGTTTCCCTAAATGAGGAGTGGTTGGCATTTATGTATTTCCCTAATTTCTTAAGCAGCTTTGTTTCATGATGAACATAACCTAAGACAGTATCCAGGACATCCTGAGCCATTCTTGTACACTCCTTAATGAGGTGACAAGGCTCCAGCCTCTCACTTGGAAAGGATTCAGCTGTGTGAGCTCAGTCAACCCTGCAGATGTATGAAATACCTTCTTCCTGCTCAGTACCTCTCTCCTCTTCCATAAATATCCGAAGAAAATGTAAAATAGGGTAATACTGGTCCAGGAAAATTTCTTAGGAAGGTTCCTTTCATAAATAGTTGTTAATATTAAGATTTTGACTTGTCTCTCTCACAACATTTAAATGGTTACAGTCTAAATGTTTTGCAAAGACTCTGCTGAAGTATAGACTGACTGTTAGAGCAGCTCAATGAAGACGATGGAAATCTCATTACTGATCATGCAACAGGAGAAAACTCATGGTGTTCCTCAAGTTAGGAAAATGTCAGGAAGTGTTTCCGTATGAAGGTTCAGGACCTAGTGTTTAGCTTTTATAGGTGTGTAAGTTGTTTGGGACTTGGATTATCTTCTTTCCCATTTTGGTGTCCCACAGACATGGCTGGAGCTGTTAAAAGGGCAAGATCTTTTCCAAATCTTACCAGTGAGAGGTGACTCATTAAAAAAAAAAAATCCTGCACCTGTTCAGATATTCAAATACATTGCTTCTACCTATGTCCTTATGGAAACAGACTCTTGGCATTACTTTTGATCTGTTGCACAGACCTTGACTGCTTTGCCAAGTACTTTGTGGCATAGCATGGAAATTCCTCCTGGCTCCTGGATGTAGCTGTGGCTTTAGAGGATGAGGTAGCAGAGATCCTCCGTGTGAAAAAGTTGGGAATATGCTTCCTTTGCTTCTTTTATCATAGAAATACCATCATGTTCCTGCTCAGGAGAGGATGCTTTCTCATCTCTCACAGTGTCTGCTAATCCTCTGTCCCAGTTCCTAGTGAATCTTGCCCACCCCAGAGCTGTGATCCAGTAGTACGTACACTCCAAAGGTGGACCAAGGCAACACGAGATGTCTCCAGTGGGCAGTGAACTGTCCTGTCCCTCCCAGCTGATTTCTGCCCAGTTTGGAAATGGGGAAGGTTCCAAGGGCACCACCACCCACAGGTACACTAGAGGGCAGGATTTAGCCCTTAGATTGTCTCACTTAGGAAATCAGGAGCGCTTTTAGGTACTTACATAGTCTGGTTTGCAGGAAAACGATAATCCAACTCCTGTTTGCCACTGCAATCTCAGAACTGGAAAAGACAAATACGATAATATGCTGTGAGATCAAGTGGCCGCTGTTGGTTCTCATTTGGTTCATAAATGCTTGAAATTTGTGCAGCTGATTCTAAGAATAAGTTCATCTGTAGTGGGGTCATATTCAAATGCATTTTACAGAAAGTAAATTATGTTAGTAACTCAACCTGAATTTTAAATCATAGTCTTTTCAGTGACTCTTTATTTCTGTAAAATTTCCCCAGCTCCTCCGGATTACAGATAATGCAGGCAGTTCTAATAAATAATAATTTGATCATTATGGTTTTTAGCACTCTTGGGAGCATTGCCCTGGGATCACTGGCTGTCTGTTCCAGGGTACTTGAGAGGTGATGAATTATGCTGAACTGGTTCACAACCCTGGAATTAATGGTCCTTTTGACTGTCAGTGACAGTGTGTTCAGTGCAATTATCTAATAAAACTAAACCAGACCCAATGCAGCCCAGAGAATGCCCAAGTTACTGTTGCTGAAGAACATACATAAGTGTATGACATCTGTAAATTGAATATCTGTACCAGGTAGTATCTGAAATGTTTATAGCATGATTTTTGAAGCCTTAAATTTGGTAATGAGATACTGTTTCAATCCTGATGGAGAATTAATAGCCTTTGATTTTGTTAGAACCAGTTTAAGACTATGTGTTTCAAAATAAAGCAGCTCTCTCACTCTTCATCATTTTCAGTGGTGTTCGGTAACAATATGTGGGTCAACTGTTTTGCCTGTCTGTCTCTTTTGTTGCCTCCAGACTTGTCAATAAAAATACTCAAAGGGTGACTCTCTGGAGTGCTGGTGGCATTTTAGGGTTATTATCTTACGTAGTTTTTTGTTTGTTCAGGGTAGGGCCAGATTTTGACTGGACCTTGATAGGATCGGCCGAGAATACAAATGAGATGATGTCTGCGCAGTTGGGTGGAGGTCGTCCTGCAGGAGCTGTCATGGTGCACTGCTGCTGGAGTGACCCTGGGTGAGCCTGTCACTCATCTTTGACTTTCAGAGCCTGAAACCACATTGACCGAGTGATTCACAGGAGAAGGAGGCTGAAGGTACTGGGAAAGGGCAAACTAGGGCCCAGGCTCCATGGCCATGTGTAGTGGCAGTGTGGTGAAATTCTGCTCATGTGCTGCAGAGCTCGGGAGTTTGCCTGTTACCTTCTGTTAAAGGATGTCCTTAACATACTCAAGTGTGCAGTTACACAGCATTTGGATCTGCGCTTGGGGGAAGGTCTGCAGCACCTCTGGCGACTAGCATCAATGTTTTGGTATCTTTTCTTGGCATTTCTAGGTACTGGGGAAAAAAATCTTGAAGTCTTTATTCTTCACCACATATCCATCATTGAGATGCCAAGAAAAGTGCCAGAGCTGGTGTGAGTGAGGTGTTTAGAAGTGCTGGTAGTGTGGAATGGAGTGTCCCTCTTCAGTGGCAGCTGATTGTTACTGCCTGTCCTGTGATGCCATATCCTGAACCATCTCGTCTGTTAAAATGCAGGACAGGATACAGCGTCTTCCCAGATGGATGTCTTGAAAAGCATGAACAGAGTCTATGCAGTAGTCACCTGTGTTACTTCAGGGTGGAAGTGTTATTCCTACTGTGTTATTTCAGGGTGGAGCGGCTGTGTGCAGTTACTCTGTGGGACCTGCTGGTACCTGTGGGAACAGAGGTGGATACAAAACCAGGAGCACGTGTTAGTGTGGAGAAGCAGCTACCAGTGGCCATGTAGGGGCTGTCACCTCTGTGGAAAAGTCACTTAGGGAATCCTGCTGCACAGACCTATTGGGCTGAGCAGTTCCTGGGAAACAGTATGTGGATTCAGTTCCTTGGGTTTCTCCACCTGTAACGGAGCAGTTGGGATGAACAGCTGAACATGCTCCTGGCCATTTTTTGGAGTATGTGAATAGGAAGGATTATTTTTGTGGTTTTTGAGATGTTTATAGACTCACTGTGTGTTTTGCTGACAGTAATGTTCATTCAGGAGAATAGAGGAAAAATTGTACAATGCTTATGCCCTTAGAAATGCAGGAATTCCTCAAAGCTGAAGAGATGCACAGAACTGGCTCATCTTGCCAGGTGTTCAGTCCCAACCTTCTGCTTGCTTTACAGCTTCAAGAGTAGCCTCCTCCAGAGCACTTACCTGTGCTAGAGCAAGTACCAGTAGTAGTAAGGTGTTTTCCAGTGATCAGGCTCTAGTCCCATGGATCAGTATTGTCAGTGTTATATTTTATTAGGAGAAAATGCTACTTAGGAGTGGGGTGCCTGGCTGCTGCTTTGATGTGGTGTAAGGTGAGGCAGTTTGATGGCCAGTGCTTGTAGCTGGTGTACTGCAGGAGCCCCTCTTGCAGATGTCTGGAGCAGTGTGGACACTGAAACTATCACATAGATCTAAACCAGGATATGGGCAATAGCAATGGTCAGGCTGAAGCAGCAGGGAGTCAAGTAGGTTCTTCCAAGCTACAGATTCCAAGGTCTCTCTTTTGTTTTCAGGAAAGTGCTCACATCCCTTCTTAGTATGGTTCAAATGTACTCAGAATAAAATTGAGGAGTATTACCCAAATATGCACTGTGTGTTTTATTTTCAGTTAAGGAATTTGATTTCTTACAAAGAAAACTCTTTACTCAAGCAGGGCTGCATTCAAAAGCAAATTAAAGCCTTTTTGTGAAGACTGGGATTCATTACTGTGCTGGGTCAGCAGTGATTGACAGCTCTTGTCCTTCACTGCAGCTTGTGCTGTTCCCCTGTACATGCTTTATTCAAAGGTCAGCACAGGGTGGTTACACAGCTTGATGGAAGGGGATGAAATAGAACGATGAAGTAAGACTTCGAGCTTATTGTGGCATTTGCACTGTCCTTGCACTAAAGGAGGTAGACTGGCACCAGTGCTATTGTGTGCACGTGTATGACTTTAAATTTTTTTTTTTTTACTTTTTGCAAAAATATTTCTTAAATTTTCAATGATCAGTTTCCTTGGTACTGGACATGAGCGAAGTACAAACCCAGCATAGCTGCTATCTCAACCTTTTGGCCAGGTTAAAAGCAATCAGCTGTAAAAGGCAGCTCAATTCACAGGATTGTATGGGGCTGTTCCTTCTTCCTCCCTCTCTGCTGTGCCATCTCTCTGGATCCTGGATGCCTGACAGAGTTCCTTTTTCACCACTGTGCTCCAGACTCTCTGAAATCCCATTTACTTATTCTTCTTGGCATTCCTAAAATCCAGCTTTTCCTTTCCAACTGTGACACTGAGGCTTATTGAACCTGTGGGGCAGCAATGTCTCACCACTGCTCTGGCAGCCTTTGCCTTTCATGTGTTACTGCTCCGACATCAGTCACAGCCCTGAAATACGGAGCAGTTGTGTGAGCTGTACCTGGAGGAGGTACACTACAAAATACCTTCTAAAAATTAACATTTTACCTTCTCTGTCTTCTGAAATGCTGCTCCCATGTTTTCCTTGGGTTGTCCCTATTTTTACGTGTTTGTTTTGCTGCAAATGAAAAACAGGTCCTAGTTACAAGGAGGTAAGTGAACGCACAGTAAACATAAAGCAGAATTTCTGCAAGTTCTGTACGTGTCTTCTGACACGGCTGTGTTGGCTGAACAGTTGCACCAGCTTTGCTCTGAAGTTCAACACCCAAAAGTGGTTATTCTGCGATTTACTTCAGTCAATACTAAACAAAGTGAAAGCAGATGAA
The DNA here is from genome assembly GCF_031753505.1 of Anomalospiza imberbis. Lineage (NCBI taxonomy): Eukaryota > Metazoa > Chordata > Aves > Passeriformes > Viduidae > Anomalospiza > Anomalospiza imberbis. The sequence continues at coordinate 39,261,502 of NC_089684.1, read as the reverse complement.
AACAATGTGGGGGATACCTTACCCTTGCTAAGAAAATCCCTCTGGGAGCAGTCCTAAAAAAACTACATGTGAACAAGCATGCATTATTCATTTGTTAAGGAAACCCTGGAACATTTTTCTAAATCAAGAATATGGGGTGAAAATAATGGTAATTTGGAGACTAAGCTTTATTGCCTGTACCCAGTAAGGAATGAAGTTCTTCTCTGGTAAAGTTAGGAATTTTTTCTGTTTGCTTTTGCCCTCTTGACTTCCAAAGATGCATCAGTTCATCTGCAAGGCCAAGGAGTCAGCAAACAGTGTGGCAGAAAGCATTTAGAAGGGTTTTACATGACGGTGACTTGGAGTTTCTGGCGTATGAAATCCTTTCGTAATGCGAAGCAATCACTGTTTACTTTGCTCGGCAGCACAAAATGCCCAAGTTGTGCTTTGTAAGCAGAATTCACAAACTTTGGATTTGCTTTTGCATGACATTTTTACTTTTAAAGGGCTCGACTAGGTTTGATCAACCAGATTATGCAGGCTGTAAGAAGTGGAGAAGAGTGGCTGTACGTATTTTACACATGGGCGCCCAGGCAAGGAGCAGTGTCACATTGGTGCCAGAAGTGTTGGATGTCATACTATTCTGAAATTACTGTTCTGCATAATGATTTTACTGTCTTTTATATGAAATTTAGAGGGAGCACCAGAGAATGCTGTGTGTTTGGTAATCAGTGTTTCATGGGGAGGATTCCCAGTGTCATTGGTAAATGTTAGGTAGAACTGGGTACTTACAGGAATTGAGGTCAAGATAAAAATCAGAATAGATGGAGAACCTGAATAGGGAAATAATTTCCATTGTATTCAGTATCTGTACTACGTTAAAAGGTTAAAACCTTTAAAATCTGAGAATGTCCATGTTAATGTGGTTGATTACAATAGTGGGTGGATGCTTAAACAGTTACACAAATTACTGTTCTGCTTTACTCTTGGTTTACTCTTAAGTGTAATCGGAACATCCTGAAGTGTTTGCGTTTCATGAGTGTGTATTTTTGTTGTAGATGTTTACATTTTGGACACCTTGTGTCTGTCTGTGAGTGGTTTTATGCCTCTGGCTGGCAAAAAGGAAAAAGATACACTTAGAATGTTGTCATGCAAAAGCAAAGAAATGTGCCTTTGTATGGGAGCGTGACTCACTGTTTCTCGTCCTGACACTCCATCGGCTTGATTGTTTTTATTGCAATTCTAATGGTTTGGTTTATTAGCAGCCCACCTCTCCTGCTAAGGTTTCCTAGTTGTTTCTCCTCTCTATTTCTCCTTTTGCCACCTCATATGTGTTCCAGGTTTTAGGCACTGTGTGCATCAGTGACTCTGGCAGTGGCTCACTTTTACCACAAGCGTATGAAAGTGAGCAAGGAGTTGTTCTCTTGTTCACAGTCTGAAGACTTTGGGATGCCTCTATGTCAGCACTTATCAAATGGCAGAAGATATTAAATTGCTAATTGTGCCTTTGAGAAAGAGATATCAGAAACTGTCAGAGACTGATGTGGGACAGAGGTACACAAAGATATTTGTAATTCTTAGAGAAAGTTACAGTAGGCATCACCAGGCTGAAGTTTGGATCTGATCCAGCAGGCAGGAAAAGCCAGAAGGGAGGTGTTAATATATGCGTGTTTGTAAATGCACGTGTAGCTTTGAACCAGCCCCTGGATTTGGGAGGGTTTGTCATAATAGGTGTGGAGCAAGCACATCTGACTCCTTATATTTTGCTTGGACACCTGGCTGGGAATAGATGTTGCCCCTGAGTGTGAAGGAATGGCCAACTTCAGCCACAGAGGATGGCAGAGTGGGAATTCGGCTGTAGGGTGTTGCATTTAGCGAAACGTTGTTGAGTCTTACTTTTCCCCTGTTTTTTTTGTGAACTTCCTTGCTTTTCTGATGCTTATTCCCTCTGGAGCTGACCCACCTCTGCAGTGAGACTGCAAAATAGCTGCTTTGTGCTTTCCTGTGGGCACAGAGCTGCGGGAGGATGGGCAATGGGAGCTGGCGCAGCAGCTTCACCGCACTGTCACTCGGGGCCCTCGTGGAAGGATTTTCCTTACGGGGCCTCTGCAAATATGTTGGAGATGGGCCCTGAGCCTTTGGCTGGGGCTGAGCTTTTCCACAGCAGACTGTAGTAACACTAGTCATTGATCCAGAGACGTGCAGCCTGGGACTTTTGGGGGTACAGAAACTCTCCCTTCTCGTAAACTGAGTGAGAGGTGTTTTGCTTTTTGTTCCAATAAAGCAGATGTACGTTAGTGAAAACGGGGGTTGAAATAATATCCAATTTGTCCTCTCTTCCCAGGCTGTGAGCTGCTCCCTTAGCTGCAGTGTGGTAGGCAGGATTCTCACTGTGAAGTGATGGAATCTCTTCAGCAGGAGGCTGGACTAGAGACAGTCCTTCTGACCTGACTTTTGTGTGATCTTGACACCGGGACTGGTACTTGTAGCTCTAGTCTGCACTGAAGTCTGTCTGTAGGGTGTTAGCTGGAAGGGTTACAGTGAAAATACAGCTGAGGCTGTAATCAAACCTTTATTTGCTGTGTAAATGCATCCAAAGCCAGAAGCTCATAGTTGGTTTTTACAGGGTTTCTCTGATATAGTGGTTCGAGTTCCCATTTCCTTGTGGAGGAGTAGGAAAAGGGGGGTTTTATTAATCCCTTTGGCTAATACATCCTCAAATTCCACTTTCTTCAGATGTGTGAGTTTGCCTCATGCTCCAGTACAGCACCCTCCTGTACTGCCCTTACCCTGCCCTGTCTTCACTGCATTTTGCTCTTTTTGTTTGCCTTTTATTTTATTCCTATTATGTTTCTGTCCCTTTCTCTCCTCCCTGTAACCTTTATTTTCCCTTTTCCTTACTGATCCTCCTGCCCCAGAGGCATTCTCCTGCCCCAGAACATCTTAGCCAGTGCAGCTGCTGTGACTGAAATACCAGCACGTGGCTTTGGTCACAGGGATTGCCCCCGGCGAAGGGTTTGCCAACAGATTCCCACTAGGAGTCTGAGTAGTACCAACTCAGCAGTGAGCAACTTCCAGAACGTGCAGCTCTGTTTTTCTGAAATACTAAGTTGGTAGGTTTTGCCCAGGTCTTTGAAATGAACCAGTTTTGAAGGAGATTTTTGGCTGAACTGTTTAGGATGCAAAGCAATGAAACCTTTTGAGGCCGTTTAAGTTGTGCAGTTCCTGGGCCACTCTAAAGCTTTGGTTTATTAGAACTGTAAAAGGACCCGAGAGTTTGCATTTTGTATGTGATTTTTCCAGTTCTAGTGCTCAGGACGATAGAATTACTTCTGGAAAATGTTCATGTTTTCTCTGTCCTCTGCATTTGTTAACACTTTTCCTGTTTAGCTATTTGTCCTTAAAATTACTTTCTCCACTGGACTGTGCAAAAGTGCCTTGGAAGTATTTTTTTTTTTTTGAGGTCTCTAAGAAAATGAGGAAGATCCATTTTTTAACAGAAATCTGAAACTTTGCCAACCACAATGCTATTAAATACCACTTTTCAACTTCCATATTCTTAGAAAAGTCTCTCCAGGCTGTGAAATAAATGCCCATTTGTAACTTTCTGAAATACACTGTTTAGTTTAACCTGCAGTTTGCACATCTGTCCTGGCCACATACCCTGTGAAAGAACATCTCATTGCCTGTTGCAGTGTGGTCCAGCTTCCTTTAGTGCCACAGATTGTACAGGTTTCTGTGGAAATACGGGTTGGACTGTATAGCTTGTGGTGTTTTTCAGCCAGAACATCAGTGAATATGAATCTTGAACAGAAGAAGTGTGTATTGTTGGGAAAAGACATTCCCTCTATCCATTTTTATATGACTGGAAGGCACTGTAGGTTCACTCGAACTACATCACTCAGAGTTTCTCCACTGGTGTGCAAATATACATCCTGCAATTCATTCCTTCTTACTCAGCAGAATGATTCTGATAGAAAAGAAAGTCTTTAATAGGAGCTGTAAATTTCCTGGGTCCTTCGAGTTGGTTTTACTGTTTAATTCAGTAACTTAATGATGACTTAGCCCCAGTCCTGGGGATGTTTGCTCAGCGGATGAGCTCTGTGTTCTCACAACACCAGCAAGCGTTGAGCAGAGCCTTGTGCTTGGCGTTCCTTGTGGATTGCAGAGCATGAATGAGAACAGGGAAATAACTCACTGCCATGCTAAAGGGGCCAGAATATCTGGGAAAATGAGCCTCTTTAGCCCTTGGTTAATGAGCTCTTTCAAAACAATCTGCTGCTTTTTTCAGGCTACAAATGTCTTAATTATTTGACTTTCATGGATGGGGTCTTGAAGTTCAGTTGTGCTGAAAACAAGTATTGGGACTAGGTGTGAAATGATGAAGGGAGTCTGCACTATTGCTGTTGGTGACCAAAGGTTGCAAAAGATGCAGATCATCGGTGTCAAGTGATACATTTCTCTTACATCCAATTTAGCTGCAGTGAGCTAAACCTAAAATTGTTACTTCTACTGACAATCATGTGGTCAAAATGGGTTTGATCAGTAAGGCTGTATTGTATCTTGGCATCTCCAGTTCAGTGTAACCCTGTGGCAAATACTCACTGCATTTATAAAGCGGTAAAATAACACAGAAACCTGAAAAACTCACAGTACTGTTCTGGCTGTGTTTGTTCACGTGTTTTTGGAGTTGGAGAGGAAAACCCAGTGAAGCTGATTTTCCTTTTGGAGCTTTCAGTATTGCAGCTCTTTTCAAACTCTGCAGGAACACCTTGGGGTTTTTTTATTTTCACAAGCTATACAAATTTTTACAGGACTTACAAACCTTTACCAGAAGTTTATTTTTACAGAATTTGAACTTCTGGCCCAGTGTGATGCTGTAGGATTTCGTGTGTGTTTTTGTCCAGAGAAAGTCACAAAGCATATTAAGTCAGTACTGTAGTAATTAATATTAATTTTCAGCTGTTCCACAACTGTTTCTTGTTAAGTGTGTGGTGAAAGCTGTGTGCTTGGCACATCTCAAAAGTCCATTTCCCACAATCCCTGCCCAGAGCACTTTTCCACTTCTTGCTTCCCCAGAGGCTAAAGAGTTACACCAAAGCGTTTGGAGCTGTTCACAAGTCTGATTTTGGCCTCATAACTTAGGAGCGCTGTATTTTGGATACTTGATTCTGAGATGAAATTGTGCCTGACTTTTAACTTTTACCCTGAAAAAGGGTTAGCAGCAATTATCCCAAGAGTTTTATGTTCCCTGTATTCCTGGTCTTGGAGTTTTGGTTGGTTTCTTCAGTGCTGTCTTTTTTTCCCTTCTGCAAAAAGCCAAATAAGCAACAACCTTTCTCTGAATCTCAAGAGATGCTCCTTCAAAATTTACAGTCACTTCAGGCATTTATTCTGATGGCTGAAAAGCTCAAGCTATTTAAAACTGCATCTCCAAATGGAGTAAAGCACTTGCTGAACCAAAGCAGATGAGTGAAGGAAGCTCTTGTCTGAGATGTATACAATAGGCAAAGGCAGGCAAAAGGGGAAGCTTTCATGTGTTCATCCAAACTACTGGGTTTGATTTATGGCTACAGAAATCAGTTAAGGCTTTGTGTTAATAGTTCACAGGTAGTAGCTAAAAGCTGTGTGATAGGACCTTACATGTTTTCATTTCTATAAAATGTTTAATTTCTTTTAATTGATACAAAACATGTTCCTGCTTTGTATACCACTGTTTCTTGTGCCTTTGCTGCCTTCAACTATTGCTGCAGTTCTGTTTGTTTGTTCCACCCACTTGTTGGATGGATGAGGTAAACTAATGGATATTTTCTGTTGGGAACTGCCAGAACCCTTAGGGAGTGATATGGACCTGAATAGTCTGAGTTAGGTTGCTCACAGTCTGCCTGTACAGAGCTGTGTGTGTTCAGTGTCCGATGCTGTTCTGCATCGGAGATAGCTGTGGAAAAATTGCCATGAAAAATTTCCATTTTCTGGGAGCAATTGACCGTGCCCTGAGTGGACTTTCAAGGAATTTCATGGGTTTTAAACTGCAAAATGAAGATGGAATAACTCAATCTCGCCGTTGCCAATTTGAGAGTAGCTACTTTCTTTGTAAAAATGGGATCAGAAAGCCAAAGGTTGAAAATCTATTGTTTTCATTGCAAGCTGAAGCTTTCTGTGGTGGAGGGTTTGAAGCAGAGACCGTCAAGTGCTGCAATCCCATGATGGCTGTGAAAGCCTTTGTCTTTTTTTTTTTGTTCGCAGTCAAGCTGCAGCTTCAGGCGGAAGAACGAGGAGTGGTGTCCATCAAAGGTGTCAGTGCCAATCGCTTCCTGGCCATGAAGGAGGATGGCAGATTGCTGGCCTTGGTAAGAAGCACTTGCTTGATGTCTCTGTGTTGCTGTGTCCTGCCTTTGCTCTGTGTGGGGTAGCCTTTCTTCCTGCGGACTTCCTCAGCTGCTCAGTGTGGGATTTATCAGGAGAAATGAGTTCTGCACAGCTTCTGTCAGTTACTTGAAATAGGAATTAGGAGGAGTTGAGTATTTATGCCCTACCTAGCAGCTGCAAAATTTAGCAGGAATACAGAATGGCTTGTCTGTGAGGGAAAAAAATCACATGATCAGGAAATTATAAAAACAAATGAAGACTGAAGTGTCTGCCTTTTTTTACCCTCAGGAGTAATTTTTTTATTTTTCACTTACTTGCACATAAAGTGATTTTAAAAGACCTCTTTAAAGGGGAAAGTAAAGCCAATTTCTTTTAAAAATTACTGTCATGGTACTAATCAGTATAAAGTATTTTCTCATTTTTCTCTTTGTAGAGAATCAAGTTTTTTTGGGGCATTTCTACTTCCTTTCTATTTCTTAACTAGAAAACTGGCAAAAAAATTTTGAAAATGTGATGATAAAATTTTAAAAGCTATATAAATGTGGGTAAATTCAGCTGCTCTCTAGTGAGACTAGTTTTATTTTAAACTCTTGTGTGTTTTATTGGTATCAGCTGAACTTTTAACTATGTTTTAAAGCCAGTGTGTGCAGCAGATTCTGAGAGTTAATGTCTTTCAGAGCCAGATGATAAATCTTGCTTTAAGAGCTGCAGTTACATTCATTTTGCTTATGAAACCTAGACACTGTAAATCCCTCATTCACATTTATATTCTTAAGTGCCTGGTGAAGCACCACTGTAGGGCATTCACCCTGCCAGAATTTTGGTTTGCAATAGTCCCTGGTGCTTTGTGTATTCACACAGCCCCGTTCAGCCTCTGTGCAAGTCTGCTCCGTGGCTGGAGCTAACAATGTGCATTCCTAACCCTGGCTGATCTGTAGCTAATGAAAGACCCGTGCCAGGGGCTGCAGAAATTATTTCTGAATCCCCTCCTCTGCCTCCATGAAATGAGACTGAAGGTAGTTTTACAGGAGCAGGAATTCCCAGGGCGCTCCTCAGTTCCGGCTCCAGGGAGTTTTGTGTGGGCTTGGGAATGCAGTTAAAGAACCTGGTCAAGTTACTCGGATATTGTGTGACAGCTCAGTTGAAGAAAATGTGAGGAGTTGTCCACTGTGCTATTCTTGAGTTAAGGATAATTGGGAATTTCCTGTGGTGCTGGTGCGGTGGCATTCGGCTTCCCATTCTAATCACACTCCATACCCTATGTGATGGGGAATGATCAAAATAGGGTGTTTAGTACTATTTGTGAAATGATAAACATAAACACAGGGGTGTGTTTATATTTGGGATTTCTGACCTGCTGCTGCATGGTGGGTTTGGTTGTAGAATATGCTTCCCTTGCAACAGTTCTAGTTTGCTTAGTTCCTGTAAGGCCAAATGCCTGTAAAGTATCCTCCACTCACTCAGAATTACTCTCTCAGAATATGTAAAGTTGGGTCATTTTGTGCTTCTGTGCTTCTCACTTGAGCTTGTAAAACTCTTTTTTCTTCGGTGTTGTTTCTGGAAATGGGTATTACTTGAATCATGTTTGCTGCATGCAACGTTGTTGTTATTCATAGGTGGAAACTCTATTCTTTTAAGACTTTTTTTCTCCAACCAGCCTAACAAATGCTGCTGCAATTTCATGGCTGTTTTCTGTAGCACTGGCAATGTTTTTCCATGAGGATTTCTGTGCTGTGACTTCCAACAGTCTGTGGCTGGCTGTGCCTTTACCATTTTCTGCCTCTAAACACATTCAAGAAACTGCTTCTAATTGCCAGCATCTCTTGTTCAGTTAGAACAGGGCTGTGTTTCACAAGAGCTCGCAAAGAGTGTACATTGCAAATGTCTGTGGTGAATTGCACATGGTGAAACACTGCTGAAATTTCTTTCAAAACATTGTGGAACTTTAATTTCTAAACACATAATTTAGTCCTCTAATCCATCAGCTACTCAAGTACTACCCTGTCCTTTCTAATGTCTGGGGTTTTTTAATTACTTTTCAGTGTCCAGGATCTATTTGCGTAGTGTCCTTGTTTTACAAATAAATCAACATTTTCGGAAATGTGTTTGCAAATTCTTACTCGGGTCTGTTTTTCGTCTTGTTGGATGTTTTTGTAATTACTTGTTGAGACATGCTGCAGGTTTTGTTCTGAGCTGGGCTTTGCAGGATGATTTATTGCACAGCCGGTGGACCACTGATCACCCTGGTGACCTGCGTGGGGGTTCAGTGGGTCATGTTGTGTGGAAATCTGAATGATGCAGCTTTTAATTGAGCATTTTCATGTTATTTACTAACAGGGTCAGTCATGGGAGAGAAGAAACGGAGGGGAATGGCTGGTTGTGAATGCAGATAGTCAAAACCTCCCCTTGGAAAATGCTCTTTTAACTGAAAATATTTGTGCAGAAATGCATCTGTTCTGGCAGATTTTTGATGAAAGAATGTAAATATTTCCATCTGATATGGCTTATTTTGACTTTCCAGATTAATTGTAAGAATGAAATACTTTGACTTTATGGAATGAAATGTGATTATTTAATTTAATGAAGAAATTTCCCAAACTTCCCGTGAAAGGAAGAATTTTGACTGACTTGTATTTTATGATAATTTGTTATTTAAGGATATGACCTGTTCATTCTGTCATGCTTATGTGGCTTCACTGTGATCAGCCAAGTTTTGCCAGACTTCAAGGACGTGACTCAAAGGGAAATTCTTGTCTTTTGATGTTATGGATTCAAATTGTGCTCAATGAATGTGATAGTAAACTGCATTTAATTTGAGCAGAGTTCAGGTGTTTCATGAGGTGCTGAGAAAGCTTCTACTGCCAGATCTGCACTCTGGATGCAGCCTGGACTGAAGAGCATTTGAAAGGAAAAACCACAGATATCCAGAGTTTTTCCAGGTGCTGAGATTGACAGTGCAGTGGCTGGCATCCCGCTCTTGCTAGACAGCAGTCCAGCCTCTGAAATGTCACCTCTGGGGAATGTTAAGGAATACACAGTTCATGAAGCCTGAGCTGTCATTTGTCACCTTAATGATGGGATTTATGTCAAAATGTTTACATTGACAACGGACTGTAGGAAAGCACTGGTGTCACACGTGCTTTGGGGAGAAATAGGGACTTTACTTTTTTCACCCTTTTTTGATGTGCCTCTGCCTGAATTTCCAGCTTGGGCAATTGTACTGAATTGTCTATATTCTGCTTAAAGGTTTTTGTTCTTAAAGGCTTCTTTTACACATTTTCTGATCAGAACAAAGGATTACACAGTAATTAAAAGGAAATTAAAAGCTGATTAATCTGTGTTAGAGACAATAAATGAACCATAGGTAAAAACTTCTGTAGGTGTTTTTAACAGCAATTTCACATTAAGTATCTTTCTTCAGTCATGAAACAGTTAATCTCTATTTCTTAAAACCAAAGGTACTGCTCACATTCTTGCTAAGTTAGTCCCCTGAATGTGAAGAACTGATTTGTGGTGCTACACCAGTAATGCTTTCTCCTTTCCCTTTTAGAAATACGCGACAGAAGAATGTTTCTTTTTTGAACGTTTGGAATCCAATAATTATAACACTTACCGGTCACGGAAATACTCGGATTGGTACGTGGCACTGAAAAGAACTGGACAGTACAAACCTGGACCAAAAACTGGACCTGGACAGAAAGCTATCCTTTTCCTTCCCATGTCTGCTAAAAGCTGACTTCCATGGCAGATTCTGAGCACCAATGCCACACAGCATTAAAGATGTCGCCTTTCCTGCTCCTCTCCAAAGTAGCCAAATATAAGCAATTATTTGCTGATATTATAACTACTTTTGCAGATACCAGATTAAACCATGAATGTTTAATACTGTCTTTATATTGCTCTTTAAACCTATTGTGTGGCAGTAAAATGACTTGCAGAATATATTTTCAGGATCAGTAACACTTCTGTTTTCTTCTAGGTACCTATGTATTTTATTTATCTTATGCTTGCTTTATGGAGTAGAGAACAACAAACCTGATGCACACTCATAGCAATAATTACCTTTAGAAATAATTTATATCTTAGCTTATTAGAGAATAATTATGTTCTAATAATTACCTAAAAAGAAGTCCACAGATAACTATAATATGCCACGCTGCAGTAATTCTAAGTTATTACTATAAGGAAATGTGAAATGTATTGCTATCATGTCATGTTTCTGTAGGACTCGGGCAGCTCCCTGTGGTAGAGCTTGTAGAACAGGCCTGTGTAGACAGCTGGGAACTCCCTCATGGTTATGTCAATCCTATCAAACCCTTCCTGGTACCCGAACAGTAAGAGCTTGGCCACGTTGCTGGTGATGGGCGTGGTGTTTTCTGTCCTGGCCAGCTCCTCCAGGTCCATCCACTCGCACCGGAGGCACTCGTGCTGGCAGAAGCTGATGTGAAAGGAGGAGGGCTCCATGCGGCAGATGATGTACATGTCCGACTTCCCGAAGGCTCCAGGATGCTTGTGTTGCTGCCTGATGCTTAGGATGGACTTGAACTCTGACTTGATGCCAGTCTCTTCAAAAACCTCTCGAACTGCTGTGTCTCCTGGGTGGAAAGAGCAATCCTTGCAATACATCTGAGAGTAAATTAGCACTCCTTAAAGCTTTTGGAAATGTGGAAAGCCTCTTACTCAGCATGTTCTCTATTCTGCTTCATAAGGTTTTCAGAATGTAGGTCTGTTTTTCCAGTACAAGGATAAGCTAATTTTTTGATTCCCAAACAACAGTAATTGCTGTGTACCTTTCCTGTGTATATCCTACAGAATTACTTTGGTAATGCTGTGCAGGGTGCAGTTTGTAATGGACACTGATGGCTGCTGGTACCACTGATCCGTTAATCCAAGACACCACTGCACTGTCTTTGCAGTCCTTTGGATCCTGATCCCTTTCCTTGCCCCTGCCCAGTCTCGGGTTCAGACTGTGTGCAGCTGTGCCTGCACTGATGTCAGATCTCTTGATCAGATCAGTTTCACTGCACTTCACCCCAGGGGGTAACAAAATAGATAAAACTCTTTTCAGAAAATGAAAGTTAGTGCCAGGTCCTTTTCAAGATGTACCGTAAGAATCAGGTGACATTTCAAATATACCACAGCACCAGTGCAGCACAGAGCCTGTTCTTGCAGGAAACATGCTGTAAACATGCTGCATTTGTGCTGCATGTGTGCATTCTGTGTGCCTCAGCCAGAGTAAGGTCAGTGCTAACATTCCTCACCACAAATGCAGCAGGAACTTTAGGGTCTACAAGGTCTTTGTGCTGCAATTACAGCCAGAGGACCACTCATCCATCCAGAACTCCTCCAGAGGTAGTTTTCTCTTCAATAACAAATTGAAGAGCCCCTAAGAAGTCTTTTAATATTCCACTGATTTCCCCAAAGTCTGCAGTTTCATTGTAGTCAAGTCAAATCCTACTTGCCTGGGGTAAGTACTGGTAGGTGAAATACTGGCTTTTCCCAAATTAAGGTAACCTCCTTGTTGTCTCTGGTTTGAGTGGTCAGTGTACAGAACTGTTGTGCAATGTTACCTGCTCCTTATAGTTCATTTTGAGTAAGGAACATGTGCTGGCTTGCTTCCAAAAGCAAATGCATTTTAAAAGACTCGCAGAGATTCGTCATCCTATGGAAGTTTGCATCTTGCCAATTCAGAAGGGAACAAAACAGATGTTTCAGGGGTAGTTTCAGATACTGGAAATAGTAACCCCCTGTGGCAGGTGGTTTTGTTAGTGGGCACGGGGCTGTGTTACACAGAAGTGAACTGAGATCATGAGGAATGCTGAGGCAGGCTGTAGTTAAGAAAATGGCAGCAATGATGGATTTCATGTAAGCTTTGAGCTTTGCTTTTAGATGAAGTTCCATTTTCTGTTTCCCTTTTATTTAAATGTGAGTGTGTGTATATATATATATATATAAATATCTGATGACAATTAAACTAGAAGAAACACTAAGGCTGGAGTTTCAGAGATACTCGGATACAAAAATGTATGCGCTTTGCTTAATCTGCATTATGAAACTATTGGTGTCACTTGCATGGGTCAGTTTGCACTCATTTAAGTAGGCAGCCATGCATGTTGTCACTTCATGTAACCAAAGGATTTTAAGCAATGTAATTGCAATTTTTAATTGTAATTTACAGTTTAGTCCCTTGAGTGACTTGTGTTTTTAAGGTTTGATGTAAGAATGAAAAAGGAAAATTAGGCTCTATTATATTTTATGCTTGACTAATTTATATCTTCTTGTAATATAAGATGTGATGCAGAGAATCGTAACTTTTATTATTCTGTAGTTTAGAAGTGGCAGGAGGGAAGCTGTAAGACACTTTTCTCCTGGGTGGTTTTCAGTCCAGGCTCCAGCCATAATTTGCCTGTTAAGTGAGGGATGGCTGCTGTTGCACTCAGTAGCAGTATCACTCTGGGGAATCCCACTGGAATGCCAGTGCTGGTCATTTGTTGTTCCCTTGAGTACAAAAAGCCTGCTGCTACTGGCACTAGAAGTGAGAAGGAGTCTGGCTAGACAACAGCAATGGCATTTGTGATTCTTTTGAAAACATGGATCCATTTCACTATGTTACATTGCATTGTCCAGCAAATATTTTGGATTTCCATCACCAGGTTTGACAGAAAGACTTAAAACATGACTCATGAATTACAAAAACTAAACTCAAATATATCCTGACAACCAACAACTTTCTCCATGTATTGAAACAATAACTGGAATACAACCCTACCACACATTGTTTTAGGGAGACTGCTAAAAGAGTAGGTATTTCTAAGGTATGGAACAGTCAGGAAACCTGGGCTCAACACCCAGCTTAAGTAACCAGCCTGTGGATCATGATTTTAAGGGTTGAGATACAAGGAGGAAAAAACCTAGATTTTCTTCATAAACAGCCTTGTTCATTCACCTGTGAAGATAAACTGCAGCAGTGTTCATCAGCTGTGCTGTGTTGGAGAGAAATGAGAAGTTTCCTCAAACCAGCATTGTTTCCTACCACAGGAGTGCTTCATGTCTCTGTTGGGAGTAGGTGCCCACAAGACTGAGGCCCTGCACTTCACCCTTGCCCTGTGCCAAGGAGCTCTTGGTCCAAACTTAATTAAGTGAAAGGGGTGGAAGGAAGCAAGTGCATTTATTGGAATGGAAATTTTTGCTCAGTACATCCCTGAGGTCACTGCCTTGGATTCCAGTGTGAGCTGAGAGCTCCCTGTTTCAGTTTTATTTGGGCTATATATGGATTACCTTAATCCTCTGCACTTCTGGCTCATATTGCAGCATATCTGACCAGCCTATAAAAACTTAGCTGGCCTCAAGCACTCACTTAAAGTGTGGAAAAGAGTAAATGTTACAAACACAAAACTTCTTTGTCCTGAACATGCTACCCTGTTACCCTTAGGGTCCCAGAATTGCATCACTCCATCTATTCACCATTAATTCAAGGAAACAATCCATCACAGGAGCAATGTGGGTCATGCTGTATTTCAGTGATGTTCATGTCTTTATAGTTTTGTTGATGGCTGACCTGTTCTCATAGAACTTACCAATGTCTTCTCCTGGATTAGACAGACCTCCTGGAAATTTCCATGCATTTATAGTCTGCATTGGAGGAAAAATCCATTAATAAAGTATTTGGCCTGTGTTGCACTCTTTAATACAAAGGAGACAATTAACACATCACTTTTTTTGTTGAAGTTGCAGTACTGTTATTTTACAAATATCAGTAAGTAGGAACTTGTTTGTTCCTGCTGACAGGATGATTAGAGACAGCTACAGTCTGTAAGAACTATTGGAACAAAACACCTAGTGACTGAAAATACAGACTGTCTAACAGTCATTAGACAATGTTGCTGCTAGATAGAGTAGTTGAATATTTTTAAAAAGCTGCTATAGACAATATAATCTCATATTTAATCACTACTGTATTCCACTTCCATTGTTTTGGCTTTTTTAAAAATGTATATATATTTAATCTTACAAACAGGTATTATGATTGTACTGTTCTATACTGCACTGGCTTTAAGATGTCTCTGTGTGTCTGTAATGATCATTTAGTGTAACTTGTCATTTTCATGGAATACAAGAAATGAGGGCTTGTGTCTGATTTATGTATAGAAACATTTACTGACTTGCAATAAAGTTCAATATTAAAATGTGAAGTGCAGGCTTGGTTTTGTTACTCACAGTGCAAAAGGAGTCCCAGTCCCTGTACCTCTGGCAAGAGCACAAAGATTTGTAGGCTTTACCTTTACTTCTATGTACTTTCTATTTCTTTCCTTTTTAAAACTTTATGTAGGAAGAAGTTACCCTTCTCCCAGAAATAAAAGCAGTAAAAAGGCACACTGGCCTATAAAAAAGCTTTTTTGTCTATGCAGCATAGCAGGGAAGCTGTGTGCTTTCCAGTGATTTGAAACCCTAATGACTACACTGGAAATTTTTTTTTTCCTGGGCATTCTTAAAGTGCTTGGATAGGAATTTAAAGTAATAGATTAAAAATAGTGCAGATGGAAAAGACATATATTTGTCTATTGGCTTTCAGATTTACTTTTAGTTCCTGGAAATCTTTGTGTGCTGTGGAATTGTCCTGTCACAATTAAACCCAAACAGCTCTTAAAATTCCAACAGCTGTTAATTACTTTTTTTACTGTGATATCTGTTCAAGATATTTACTAAAAGGTAAGCATGCACATTTATATTTTTGTGTATAAAAGGATAAATAAATGTCATGTTTCTAATGTTTACAGCATGCTGTTCTGTCCCTGGAGACTCTCTGGAGCTGGAACCACTTTTGGAGTCTACAGCATGAGAGGCAGCTTTATGCTTTAATTGGTAAATGAAAGCCTGAAGGTCCTCCTAAAGGCAAGTTCTCGACATTTTTATTTATTGTAAGTAAAAATATAAAATGCAAAAATGAAAAAGAAACATCTTCAGATACAGGAAACAAGTTCAGAGGAAGAGAAATACCCTTGTCTTTTGTGTTAGAAACTCAACATGTGGTATGATTGAACCTGCCTATGAAAGCATTCTTTCACTGAATTCATTAACTGTGTCGTAGGTCCTAACGAATTGATGTTTTGGGTCTTGAGGAGAAAAGTCTTAGTAGCTATTTCAGGAAAGACAGGAGAATGCAGCCATTGAGATACCAGCAGTTTTAACTGTTGTCCTAGGCTGACATTATGGTGCTTGTATTCCCAGTCGCGTGTTCTGTTTATGCTTGATGTTACGTTTTGTGCCTTCAGGACTGGCTTGGAAAAGTGAAGGTTTGTTTTGTCTTGTTATCAGCCATCTCACCTCTGCCCATGGTCAGTGTCTAGGAGAGAGGATAGGGCTTGCTGGCTTGCTTGCTTCGCTTTGCTTTCGGTCCTGCTTTTTGCTTTTGCCCTTTTGCTTATTAGTTACTTTAGCTAGGCAGTCCAATTTTTTTTCCCTGGACTGCTCTCTTTCCCTTTCCTGAATACCATTCGAGCCTGCTCCAGACCGGGACCTGGGAAATGCCAAGAAACACCAAGAGCCTGCATTGTGTGACCTGCAGCAGCCATCCCCAGTGCCGGAGACCGAGAACTGGGCAACCACTCCCAGGAGAGACTTTCTGAATTTGTCATCTCTTCAGAGCGGTGAAAGAGTTTTTGTCATCTGCTGTTCATTTTTGTGCTGGGGAGTGCTTTGCCTGTTAAATAAACAGGTTTTTTCCACTACTCTCTGAGGAAATTCTTCCCGAACCAGGTGGGGGGAGGGGCCATGGGGGTTTGCTTTCTGGGGGCTTCTCCTGGAGGTTTTCTCCTAGATTTGCCTGAAACCAGGACAGCTGTATAAAATGAAAACTATGCATTCAAATGTATTTCAGTCCACCTAGCTAAGATTTGATTGTTTCATGTTAAAATGGCATTGATCTAACTCTCTTAGAGAGTTAATTAATGCAGTTTTAACATGAAAACTTTAACTTGCAAATGAAAACATAATGGAGGCTAAATGTCTCTTGAATGGAGTGGCACAGGCAGCTACCAGTGAGCCTGAGAGCTTTCTGCAGCAGCTGAGTTAAAACCCGGGTTAGTCTGATAGAGGCTGGCAGAAATTTCAGTGATGGATGCTTGGTGACCTCAAGCCACATCACATGAGCCACCCTCACCACAGTACTGCTCTGGTCTTGCATCCTCTGTAGTGAGGGTGGGCACTTCCATGTGTGAGCAATTAAAGATCTTTACACCTGCTGGACCAAGGTGGTCTCCAGGTCATGGCCAACCATGCTACTGCTTGTTTAAAGCCACAGATATGCCTGGAATTTTGGAAACCAAACCAAATCAGAATCCTTCTCTCAAAATCTGTTTTGAGCCATGGGGATTTTCCAGAGATCTGCATGGATCCAAACACAAGATCAGGGACTCCTGGGTCAGTTACAGGAGAAAACAGAAAACTCACACCAGGAGGGATACTTAGTTCTGCTGAATCAATCTGCAGTTACAATTTATAACAAAGCTGTTGATTTTTAGAGGTTTTTTTCCCCCTTAATATGGAATTCAGCAATCTGTTGCTAGATGTGTTTAAGACAGTTGTAAAAGGAAGTAACTTTTAACTATCACAATTTTGGACTGGAATAAAAATAAAATATATTTTGTTTTATATTACGGAATAGGCTTATCTAAATGAACTTCTCTTTTTTACAATCCTGTAACAAACGTACCTTATTTCTGTCTTGTACAACCAACACCTTTCCAGTGCTTTTATCTAGAACAGCACCTGGTATAGAAAGAATATTGAAAAAGAGAAAGTGTTGGACAGTATCATGCAATCCTAACAACCAAAGTTTAACATGTTTTGATAAAGTGTAACGATCCCCTAATGTACAGTTAGCAAGGTTTTTATGGATGAATCACAAAGTGGTTTGTCAGTGGTAAATGGATACACAATAAAATATCAGAAAAAGGTTAAGTATACTGTATTAAAAATTCAAAGTTGGCAGTACCAAGATAAATAACTGCAGTTTCTAAGTTCCAGATTAGACAAGAAATGAAAAGGAAAACTTGCTTGTGTTAATATCAGAACTAAAGAATGCAAGATCAAGAGGTTACCCAAACAATCTGGCAAAGCTGCTTGCTTCAGCAGAGATGGGCCTGTAATCTTCCTCAAACAACAGAAAATTTTCCAGTGACTCTGCCTGAGAAGCCACCCTTAAGGGGGATGAATTTTTCTTCAGTGAAATTCATGACAAAGCCCCCACCTGCTGTAGTGAAGATTTGAGTGTTTTTGGGTTAGTAACACAATAGGTTCAGTACTCTGGGCTGACTGTACAGATAATATTCAGCTGTGTGACTATCTCTGAACTTGCACTACCCAGCTAACAACTCATGACAGGAACTGCACCATAATCTGAGTCAACTTCTTAATCAAAAAGTGTTGCTTCCAAGTGGAAAAGTGACACTTTCACTTGATGAAAAAAATTGTCTGTGAGAAGTTCAGCTTTTCCTTATGTCTTCATGCTCAGCCCATGACTCTCCCACAGATTACAAGTTTTCCTACTTTCTGGAACCTAAGTGCTTTCATGTTTAATTATGTCCTGCTCACTGGTCATACTTTAAAAATGCCCTTCCCTTACAACAGGTCTTTTTCTCAGATTTTAAAGAGCGCTGTGGTGAGCAGGACGAGTGCTGTGGTGCAACTTACTAGGATCTTTTCCACATCAGTCATGCATGGCTTTCAAATTAGAGGCTAATGGTAACAAAATGCTCATGTTATTTTGCAGCAGGAAGAAGATGATACAGGCACATCTGTGATGACATGTGATTTTAAATGCTATGGGGAAGTATACCCACAGGAAAGAATTATTAAGGAGTGACTGTCCAGCTAAAAACATCCTGTTTTTTAATAATACATGGCAGAGTTATGTGTAGGAGGATATTTCAAAGATGAAGTACCAGTCTTCCTTCAAGATATGTCAAAGGATGTGTTTTAAGGGGATAGTCACGTGTCTGCCTCCCCATGGCTTGTGAGTTTATGATTTCATTCCTCTCATAAATACTTAGCAGTGTCCAAGTTCAACTACTGTAATGATTAAAAGAGGCAACAAAAGGAAAGCAGGAGGAACTTTGTGATTATGGGATTTGTTTTTTAGAAAAGCCATTCAGCCAAAGGGTTTGCTGAGACCAGGGAGGACTGGTAAAGGCAGGAAAGTGCCATTTGAATCAAACAGAAAGTGTGTTTGCTCTCCTCTGTTCCCCTGAAATTGAAGCCTGTGAATATAATATTTGGCAGTGAAATTCCCAGTGAGATGATCAGAATCTCTGCTGATAGTGATACTTATCTGCTGATATTTAGGGGATACCTAAATCCAGAGCAAGAAGGAAGAAAACACACTAACAGGATTTGCTGCCTGGTCTCATGTTCACTTGCTGGGCCACACCTGGTTGGCATCAGTGAGATTAGAGTTTGACTGCCCTGAACTGTGGTTTTTAAAACTCTTCCCTCCTGCTACAAATGTGGTACCTAGAGCTTTAAAAAATCCAATGCCAGGATGATTTTCTGGAATGGTTTATACTTGAAACCCAACCAAGTAATCATTATTACAATACTACTTGGTTTTGAATGTTCTCTTTTGGGGAACAGGCAAGAAATGCATTTAAAAAATAAAAAAGAATCCCTTAGATAACTCCAGATAATGAGTAATGGAGGAGAAAAATATCCTTATCCTACCTGTTTTAGTTATGACTAACGTAAAATTGCATGTAAAGATGTTCAGTATTGAGAACACTTGTCAAACACAGAATGAGTGCAGACACCACTGCTTGCACTGTAAGCATCAGCAGACAGGAGCAGGTATTTGTAAAACAATTTGGGAACTACTTTTAAGTCACTTTTCGTAAGTGCCATATCAAACCTATCCACCTCCATCGTGCCGTGCAGTTTCACAGTAATGCAGCTGCTCATTTTAGATTTCCTTAAGTACCAGGACTGGGCAAGGCTGATGAGCCTATGTGTGTGTAGGCTCTCCTTCCTGAAGTCCTTCAACTCCAAGGACTTTGTTTTAACAAATGGATTAAGGTGGTAGCAATGCAAATAACAGCTGTGTTGTAAGGCTTGTAGACCATGTGAGGAGGAAGAAAATGCTTTTCACTTTTCTTCCTCTCATTTTACTTTCCTTCCTCAGCTTGTCCTCTCATTCCATTGTTGCATACTTACGAGTATGTCATATTTACCAACATGTCACTTTCTGGATTATGTTGCATATTTACACACATGTAGCTTTCTGGATGGCAGGCCACATCCTCCTTGGAGGTGGAGCATTTTGGAAATGCTTTTTAAAAACACGTTATTCACTTCATACACCAGAGACTCCTCTGTATCTTTACACATGTGGAAAATCCTGCCGCCTACAAACGGATGTAGTAACTTAGCTGGAAGACACATCACACATTCCACTATTTCTGAACAATAATGGCCAAGCCCAATGAGTAACATTTGCTACTCTGTGCTTGGACACTCTCATCCAGTCTGGTAAAACATGACCTGACCCCGCTTATTCACACCTTTGTCACCACTTGGCTGCCTGGTCCTGAGGCACAAGCCCTGGCTGTGCTGTGTTTGCTGCGTGGGAAACTCCAGACAGGAGGAAAACCAGCTGCTGGTCTACTTGGCAATGAGACTCGCTACCTGTTCCCTGTTCCTGTGCTGGCTTCCTGCTGGCCAGCCATCCCCTCTCCACATCTCTGCTTTCCATTTCAGGATGCTCACAACACTAACTCCTGCATTTCACTGACTGGCCACAGCTTTGAGATAGATACTCTCACCAGAAAATTGCTTTTATTTACTGCAGACACATTCTAAATACTTTTTGGTTAGGGAATAAAGAAAGCCTTGTGTTTGACCCCCTCCCACTATCCATATTTAAATACTTTAATATTTCAAGAAAATGAATTAAAAGTAGAATGGACCCTTTCCACTACCCAGGGTCTCTCTCCTAAAGTAGAAAGATAATGGAATAAACCTACCAGGTGGTATCCATGCTGCTTAGTGTATTTTTGGGGTATGTTCCAGATCCATTGACAGTGAGTAGAACAAAGGACAAAAAAACTCCACATAGCAGTCATTATTTCACACTTGTTTACCTGCCTAGAATGCCTTCCTGAAGTATTTATGTCCTTTAAAGGAAATGCCAATGATGACTAAAGGCATGTATGTTTGAAAAATGGTAGCAAAGAACACATACATTATATGTTGTGCAATTTTAAAATCTATACAAGAAATTATGAAATCTGTGTATCTGCATTTACCAAAGTTTTAATGTTTTTTCCTACTTGCAGAGTGCAAAGTGTTTTGAAGCACAGCAGCAAATTATGCTCTGAAAATGTATTTTTCAATATTTGCGAGTCTTTCAGAGTTATGATTTTTCTTATAGCTCTTTCTGATGCCCACCAGGGTCACAACTCATCTTTTATGTGATTTCCTTGCAAGCAGCACTTTCAGCTGTGCAAGTTCTACTTCAGAAAACCTCTCTTTCACTTGGGTTTCCTCACAAGGAGTAACCTGGTGCTTTTGAAAGGAGAATGCACTGTCCCGCTCCAGTTTAATGGCACATATTTTAATGGTGAGGTTTCCGTACCTGAGGAAAACATGCTCCAACATGTCCATTGACAAACTCCAAGGCCGCCTTCAGCATCCATTCTGCCCTCTGCTGGCCTGGGAACCGAAGACTCCCACTACTGATGGCAGCAGCAGTGTTTTGTAATTCAAGGGTTTTTTCCTCCCCAAGCTTCCTTTCACCTGACCTGCTGCTACACATAAACAAACCATCTTTTGTGAGTTCTTCCAAACTAGATTTTTCAGGTTGCTGTTTATGGGCTTTAACACCACTTGGTGGAGAAATAACACCCCACAGAGTCTCTGCAAGCCAAGAACAAACAGGTCAGGGCTGCAACGGGAGAGATTTGCTCTCCCCACTCTCGTAATTTCTGTGTGTTAATGTAACCCTTAACCAGTACATGGGGGGTCCAAACCAATCTCCAATTACAGATAACTGAGTGATGGGACAGGTAATGGCTTATCTATGGAACTCTGCTGAGTGAGAGAACAAACCCACTGGAATTTGGTGAAGCTAACTTCAAGATGACGGTATTTTTGGCTCATCATCAGTCCCTTGTGCTGTGCTATATGAAAAAATAAAAAAGAAAAAAGGGGAAACCGTTTTGCCTAGCTCCTTGGAAATTTTCTCAGTTATGGAACAACTTTCTAGCTGTGGTTGTGGGAGGTCTACATGGATAAGAGTTTGGTGTGTGTTTGTGGTTTTTTTGTAAAATATACGTTTGGATTAAAGGTTTCTAGGCACAGCCTAGATCAGCTTTCAGACCATTGCAATTCAGGCTAACAGTTGTTTTAGCTTCTGAACAATCCCTGTTGGGTTGTTTTCCCCACTTACAGACATTAACTTGAACATAGTTCAGACAGATGTACATATTAAGCACACAGAGCAGAGAAGTGCTTTTTGCTCTACATTGGTGGTTGCTTTTTCATTCCAAAATGCAGCAGCCAGCTGTTTTCCACGTGCTGGTTGTACACAGGAACAATTCCTACTGAATGGGCTCCTAAAGGGCTCCTTCAAGACCTTCTGTGGGTGCAACCACTCCTGTAACTCACCTGCAACCCCCAGCTGGTGTGTGGCGAACCCTGGTAGCCTGCTGGGCCCCTCTCCCAGCCACAGGGTCAGGGTGGATGAATCCTGCTCAGCGTGGTGGAAAGCAAAGCCTTGGGAAGCAGCCACTGCCACAAGGGTGCTCTGGAGGATGGGGACACGGAGCCAGACAGCAACACGGCCTTCATTCCGCCACTGAGATACAGACTCTGCAAGAAAGGGAAGGGACGAGGGTCAGGGACCCCTTTTGCCCTTGATCTGTGTCGCTTTAAACTTTACCACATGCTATAGCAGTGGGTAATGCACAAAAATCTGTATTTTCACATCATTTACCACAGGGTAAAACCATTGTTGGTGTGAGAAACTCGCCAGCAGTCTCAGAGACTGCCAGGTTGACATTTTATGTGGTACAACTGGGTGCTCACGTGCAAAATTACGGCTTTTACATTTAGGGTCTGCCATGAGAAACAGGGCAACTACTCTTCTGGAGTGCTGTGTCCAGTTCTGGGCTCATCAGTACATGGAAGATAAGGAACTACTGCAGTGGGTCCAGTGGAGGCCACAAAAAGGACGAGGGGTCTGGACCATCTCTCTGTGAGGAGAGACCGTGGGAGCTGGACCTGTTCAGTCGGAGAATATGAGTCTCAGATGGGACCACATCAATCCTTCCAAATACCTCAAAGGTGGGTGCTACGAGAATGATGCCAGACTCTTTTCAGTGGTGCCCCGTGACGGGACAAAGAACAATGGCCATAAACTGGAAGACCTGAAGTTTCACCCCAACACGAAGAAGAACTTCACTGGGACTGGCAGAACACTGGAACAGGCTGCCCAGTGGGGCCGCGCAGTCTCCTTCGCTGGAGACATTCCAAACCCACCTGCTGTGGTTTGTCACACCTGCTCCGGGCGATCGGACTGGATGATCTCCAGGGGTCCCTTCCAATCCTAATTATTTTACGGTTCTGTGAACGACCTCTGCTCCCTCCTGCCAGCGCCCTCCACCTCCCGGCCGCGGCTCAGGGTCTGTGAGGGGAAGGCGCCGGCTGAGGGCGCCCCCTGGCGGCCCCCCCCGCCCCTCACACACTGCCCCCCGCCCACCCCGGGATCGAGACGCCCGCCCGGCACTTGCCCCGCAGCCACGGCCCGAAGACGGCCTGCTCCAGCCGCGGGGAGCCGCGCAGCTCGCCCAGGTCCACGCTCACACCCCCGAACTTGTCCGTCCTCGCCCGCAGCCCCGCTAGGGCCGCCCAGACCCGCGCCCTCCGCAGCCCACGCCACGGGCCCGCCATGGCGCTGAGCGGGGCGGGGAGCGGCCGCCCCCGGGGCGGTGCCGGCCTCTGCTCCGGAACCGCTCTGCGCCGGCCGCGGGCAGCATGTCCGCCTCCTCTTCCAGAAAGAAAAGCAAGGGGCGCCCGGCCGCGGGCGGTGGCTCCCCGCGGGATGCTCCCCTCGGAGCTGCCGCGGGCGGACCGCTGGTGCTGCGTGTCGCCGACGCCGTGGAGGCAGGTAAGTTGTGAGGGAGGCGGGGACGGGCAGCCCCGGCCCCGCTGCCTCAGCCCGGCGCGCTGAGGGCGCCTCGTTTGAATCTGAGTCCCTGCCCAGCCGCTCAGGAACGCGGGACTGGGGGATCTCTCAGTCCGGGCTCCCATGAAACCTACTCTTATCCCCGTGGAAGGGTGCCGGCGGAAGCGAAATCCCGGTGGAAGGGGCGGTACCGAGCGGCAGCGTGGGACCGCCCGTGTTGCCAGGCGCACCGGCGGCGCCTCGCGGCGGTCCGCGGCTCCCCTCAGGGCGAGCGCCGTGAGGGCTGGCGAGGCTGTGCTTCCCGGGGAGCGCGGGAAACGCTGGGCTTACTGTGGGGAAGGGGAGAAAAAATTACTATTTTTTTTTTCTCCTGAAAACTAGGAGGTGACAAAGTCCCGAAGATGCTGCGCAGAGCGCTGGCGCAGCTGTCGCTGAGCAGCATGAAGTCTGCGGATCTCTGCATAGGGAGGCCGGCCCTGCTCACCTCCGCTGATGGGCGGCAGGAGGTGAGACCCTTTCTTGACCCTATAAGTGCTTTTCCCGTGCTGTTAGCCTGTTCCTGTTGCATTCAATGGAACCAGCATGGATCTTGCATTGAGAAAGATGGTGAATGTGCTCGTCCATGTTTTCTTCACTGTAGTTGAATCAGTATTCTCCGTGGTGGAAAAAAATCTATGCAGCTGATTTTTTTCCTATACATTTATAATGTGAATAAATGTGTGTGAGTAAATGGGTTATATATTATATCTTGCATAAGCAGACACATCTATTTTACTTGCAAATAAAGTGTATAGTTGTTTGCTAACCTTTCTTTCACTGCTGAGTGACATTTTCTGATCAGCATAGTGTATGCTTTTGAGTCATCTCCAGAATGTGTACAGAGTCCTTGTGGAAATTTTTATCACATTTGTAGGCAAAATATAACTGCTTCAATTTTGAAAGTGTCTTAGGTCAAGTCTTAAGAGCTCAGTGCCCCTTGTGTCTTGCTCAGTGGAACCAGGTTTTAACCTAATCCTTCATATTAACCTTGACTGGAAATGAGAGGGGCAAGACCTCAACTGACAGGTGTTTGCTTTGAAAACTCTTCCTAGGTCTGTACTGCTTGGCCCACCACAGGCTTCCCAGGGGGGAAAATTGGGCTGGTTGAAACCACACAGAAGAACCTGAAAGTAAATCCAGGTGATGCCATCACTGTGCAGCCTGTGATTGGTGCAGTCATCCAGGCAGAGGAAGTCGATGTAAAGTTGAGGTACGGAACCTGTTATAACCTTATTAAGGTTTTTATTCAGCCAGTTTACTCTAATATTTTGTCACTCTCTTATCATTGCACAGAGTTGGCATTTGGATTGTTGTAGAGTCTGATTATAGTTATTTCCTAAATAAAGTTAATTTACAGTTACTTTTGAAAGTGTCCTAGCACTTTAATAAACATCACAGTTCCCAGGCAGTCATTTGCAGATTTTTTTTCCATGAAGAAATTCCTCCTGATGTCCAAAGAGCCGTAGTTTCATGTAAGAAGCAAGAACATAAATTCCTAAAAGAATACGTTGAAGTCCCATTGCTCAAGTACTTCCTAGGTTTCTAGATGCTTTACAGGTGTAGTTCATTCTCTGCAAATTAAACACCTCTGGGCAGTGCTTGTCTGCATAATTTAGCTTTTCCTCCACTTAAAAGAATCAATCCCCAACTCCAGAGCCCAACAAGTATAACTATGTGTTTACTCATCGGGAAAGGCTATTAAGAGGTGTCCTCTAAATTAACTTAATACACCTGTTTTCCATCAAGTTACTTTCTTAATCGCTACAATAGAGAAACGGCTTTTCATTGGCAGGCTTAGGGCTCCCCCCGTTGTTCCCACTTGGAGTTGTGGCAGCTGCGTCTGCTGTAAATGCCCTTGGTGCGGCTGCTTTTCAGCGTGCAGGTGTGAGTGCTTGCAGAAGTTGTGGACTTCCATCTGCAGAATGGGGATGAAGTGAGTCTTAGCTCTGAGTCAGCTAACTAAATGACTAGAAAATGCTTTGTGGGAAAACTTGGGAGTGTTTTGATAGTGGATGTGCAAGTGCTCAAGGCACTGTTTTTGTCAATAAAAGTTGTGTATGTGTGTCTGCAAGGCTGAAAGAGACCTGCCTGATCTAAATTCTTCTCAATTCAGTACCTGTAGCAATGATTATCGTACCTGCAAAGGTAAGACGGCTGCATTGCTTATTTGTGATCCTAAGAAAGGATAAATACAACGTAGGATTTTTTGTAATTCCAACATTTTGTTTGGCAAAACTAGATTAAATAGGTACACTTCTTGTGTTACTATGTGCCTGATATCTTCAGGGTTAAGTCCATATGATATGAAGACTGTGGTTTTGGTTTTAAGTGCTTGAAAATCAATTTTTTTCCCTTCCTACCACAGGGACAAAGATGCCACTGTTAATGCTGAGGAAATGTCTGTCTGTCTGCTGAGAAACCTTGGTATGAGTTTTGCTGCTTCTCTTTTGACTGTTCAATTTTTGTAGTTCTGGATACAAGAGCAAACATTTTCCTTTCACGTCCTTAATCAAGGGCTTATGGCAAAATAGGGGACGTTACGTTGCTGACACTTTGTTCAAGGATCTGTCTTGGGCTAGCTAATTATATCATGCTGCAAATACCTAATTTGCATTAGTTGTGATTCCATTTCTCCTGTCCATTACTTGTATTGCTGGCTCAAGTTAGGAGCATTCAGCAGCCATTGACAGCCTTCAGGCTGATGCTGCTGTGGTGCACTTCAGAGTTTACTCACACTGTGAGGAAAAGAGTGCACTGCTACACATTAATAACAAGTTAAAGGATCAACATTAGCTTGAAATTCCAATCTCTGAATCCCTTTTATTTATTTTGGTGGTAAATAAGTAAAGTTGTTCTTCATTGGATGGTAGGTATATGTAAGTAAGGCAAAAAAGCAAGGTAAGTTATTCAAAGTAGTGACTGTAAAAATTTTACTTCTTACAATACAAATTCAAAAATTCTCCCTTTGTGTGAAATTTAAGAAGCTGAAATTAATCATGAGTTTAAGTTTAGGAGATTACATACGATACTGACAAATGTTTATCCAGTAGAGTCTGCTTGTGCACAAAATTATCAAAGAACCTGAAATTACCTTGTAATTACCTTTTGTTGTGTTAATTTATAGCACTTTCTAAGCTTCCTGATAAAGAATTATTCTGATGCAGGAATATCTGAGTGTTAATTGCTGCCAAAGTAGATTGAAATAGCATCATCTTTGTCTTTTTTTCTCCTTTAATCATCTCATAGATGGGAAAATAGTCCTGCCAGGAAACCTCTTGGCTTTCACTTACTATGGCAAACTTTGCAACATCGTGGTGATGAAAGTGAAGGGGACTGATGGTGCAGAGCTGATTGCCCAGGGCAGCGCCATTCCCGGTGATTCCAATGAGCCAGACCTTGAGAGATCTGATTTGGAGAGCAGTACTTTAGACTTGTCCTTACAGCTCAGCAGGATTGACATTGGTGACAGTCCAGAGGTTGCCTCCATGTGCACCCCGAGCAAAGCCGTGGATCCAGGCTCACCAGTCACACCCAGCGCTCCAGACTCTGGGCACGGAGACAAAACCAGCAGGGAAGGTGGTGCAGACCTCACCCAAGATCTGGAGTTGGCTGGGGAAGGCAGCACTGAGGGACTCCCACTAACTGGCAAAATGGGAGCAATGAGCAACACAGATTGTTTTTACTTCATTTCTTCAAGAACTAAAATCAATTTTATTGAACCAAGGACCAGTGTAGCAGAGGATGGCAAGTGTCAGTCCCGAGTCACCTATGACATGATAGGAGGCTTAAGCACCCAGCTCAGGACTATTAGAGAAACTGTTGAACTGCCCTTGAAGCAACCTGAACTGTTCAAGAGTTATGGTATGATGCCTGAGTGTTGGCTTACATCATTAGCGTTCTTCTTTAACGTGACTTTTTTTATTTTTAAGCACTAATTACTCCAGGATTATGTGCTGAATTTTATGTAATTGATCTGGCAAACTTACGTGTCCCAGTGATATCAAACTGCTTTATAATTACACTGTGTTGATACTGTGAAGATGTTCTGGTTAGCCTGTGTGAGAAACAGTTAAGCAGGGAAGAAAGGTGTGTCTGTACCAAAATTCAGGCATGCATGAGGAGAATATTTAGCAAATAGGAAAGACTTCTGTACTTGGACACTTGAAAGGGACAGTTGTGTTGTCATAAGACTTTGTGTTGTTAGACTCAGTTAATAATATGTTTTAAATGGAGAAGAACTCAGTTTAATTATTCTGCTTTTTTTATCCCTGTGTGTTTCTGCAAAATTTTAAGGAGGTCTTTTGAGCTGTTTACTCCAACTGCTCAGTGTGTTCAGCATGCAGTTACAGGGTGGAAAACCAAATACGATTACTGTTGCCATACATAAAGTTGTAGCTAATATACATAAACACTTGGAGGACTTTTGTGATTCTGTGTTGTGTATTTATCACAAATGGCCATGTACCTTGTTGAGGCGTGCATTGCTGTGAGACAGGGCACTTTTACCTATAAATATTTCTTCACTCTCTTGTCTTGGAGGCGCTTTATTTCTCTCTATGACTTCTCCCACACATGCTTCAGAGAAGAGGTGATTTCAGTGGAGACAGTTTCCATAGCACACAGGTGGCTGTTTCCTGGCCATATTCCACAGGTGTCAGTGGGGTGGTGTGAGGCATCTCCATCATGAGTGGTCCAGCTGAATTTGGTCCAACCACAGCATCACCACGTGGTTTTGTGGCAGCAGGATTTGCTTCAGCATGAGTGTTCTTGATACCTAATTCCTGAAGCTTGAGCAGATTCTCTACTAATCACATGATGGATGATGATGTTTTCTCAGCAGTTACAGTCCTTTAGCCCCCATCCGAACGTTGGGAGTCCTTGGCTGCTCACAGGGAGCGAGGCTGGAGCTGAGGTGAGCCTGTGGTTCCAAAGCCCTGTGTATTGCCAGTGCCAGAAACGCCACAGGAGGGAGCAGCACATGCTTTAATGACTGGTGTGAAGGAATCTGTAGAGATGCTTTTATTTTTTATCCTTTGTCAGAGGCCAGATAATTTTTTCTTAGTTTTTCTTATTAGTTTACAAGATTTGGGCATGCCCTTGACGCATCATTCCCTGTCTGATTCCCAGTCCCACTTGATGTTTCTTTGGTTGGGTTTCACCAGTGTCTTTTGTATTGGGGTCAGACCTTTGTCAAACATTTATCTCTGCTTTTTGCTTTCTAATTTTTCAACTCCTGTTTTTAGCTTTTGTGCCCATTTAATTTGGCTTTGCTGGTCTTAAACTTTCTTTGGTAGGCTCTTTACCTGGGATCACAGTTGTTTCATGCAGTTTACCTGTATTTTCTGTTCAGCTTCAATTGTACATAGCAGTACCTTGTTCTTCCAAAGTCCCTTATGTTATGTGCCTGAATGTTTCTGTCTCTTTGGCTCTTAACATGCACTATTAAATAGGCAGATTCATCCTTTTAATGTGTGTTTTTCATCATCTTGCAAACACTCTTAAATAAAGCCTCACAGCATTTCTAGAACTTTTTGGAGTGTTGAAGAGGTTTTCTGATGTGGGAAATTTGATATAATGACACTGTAAGAATCATGAATAACTTAAAATGCATTCGTGGATGTTAGGTACTCAGTTGAGTAATTTTCTTGAGAAAACACAGGGAAGATTACAATGAACTGTTGAAAAATAAAATTATTTAAATAGGTGCTTTTTAAACAGAGTCTTTTGGACTTTAAAAATACAAGATGTGTATATATGTCCCATTTAAGAGTGACCTTTTCCTTGAAAGCCTAATTCATCATAATGACATGTTTGTTAAATGAATTGATGCTGAGGTCAAGTTATTATTGGTAGTAACAGGGACAGTGAAATGTGCAAGTGCAGCCTGGGCCTGGCATTTATCACCAGTAACTTCTTTTCTCTGTTTGCCTGCATGTGCTTGTCCCAAGGGGTCCCTCCTCCTCGAGGAGTGCTGCTCTATGGCCCTCCGGGAACTGGGAAGACCATGATTGCCAAGGCCATCACAAACGAGGTTGGCGCTCATGTCACTGTCATTAACGGCCCTGAAATCATAAGCAAGTAAGTCCTCCCACTTTATTTGCATTAATTCTGTAAATACAGTAGCTCAAAATATACCCTGGCATCTGTCCATTGTAGAGAGATGTAGTATTTGCTGTGGGTTACCTGCCCAAAAGAGTCAAAAACAAATAGGAAAAGATGCTTTCGAGTAGGGCTTACGTTCCTTGTATTAAAAGAGGTTTATTGAACTTGGCCAGGATATTTGTGTAAGGCATGGACTAAATTAAAGATAGGATTAGAACTGCATCTGCAGTTGCCTGTGGGTTACTTCTTCAATAAGGTAACTTCTTCTGTGGCACTGCACATACTGATGTTTCCAGAGAAGTAATTTTTTGGTTGTTGGTAAAAAAATGTAGGTAAAATTGTTTCTAACATAGAAGAGAAGCATTTCCCGTTATCTCTAATGATTTGAACTTTGCTTGTGCCCCATTTCACCTTAATTTCTGGTCCTTGTGGAAATAAAGATAATTGTAGATTTGCCTAGGCTTCAGGACTTTGAAAGTGTGCGCTACAGCTTTTTGTAACTCAAAAGCAGTAATTTTCCATGTTGCTTAGAAAACACAAAAACCACAAGATTTTTATTAAAATATTTTAATTCTCACAGGTTTTATGGGGAGTCTGAGTCAAGGTTACGTCAGATATTCGCTGAAGCTTCTCTCTGGTAGGTTCCTTTGGAGAATTTTATTCACAGTAGTGGTTCCAGCCTTAGTGTTCTTAAAAGAAAAATATTTCCAAGAAGCTTTGAATTGTGACTTTTTTCATCCAGTGCTTTTTAAAAGGAAATAAATTTGTTTAGCTGAGCTAGGAGGAAAGCAGTCAAATTTTAGGATGCCTCTTAAATCCTTTTGGACACTGTTCTTTTTAAGGGGATGTTAGGGATGGTGCCAAATCGCTCAACCTGTGTTGTTAGTGCATTGTGTGCTTAATTCAACAGATGGAACCATGAGCCAGAGTTTCACCAGGATTCAGATTTTCCTCTACTTTTTTATCTTTGGAGGCCAGCTCTAAATGAGTTGGTGTTGGTACTGGATATAGCATTCCTCTGGAGTAGGGTGGCATCTTGCCCAAATTTGTTAGATCCAGCTAAGGCAGACTTTAGACTTCTATGTGACTGGTGTTCATAGTACATTAGCAAAAGATTATTGCATACTGAAGGTATTAGTTGTCACATATATTATTCATTTTAGTTTTCTCTCTTGAGTGGGATGCTTTTTAGTTTTTGTAGGAACTGGATGTTTTCCATGAACAGCTTTCCTCTGCTGTAATGTTTTAAATCTTCCTGACATTTTTTAAACATTTTTTTCCTTTATTTTTTTCCCCTCAGTCGCCCCTCAATTATATTTATAGATGAGTTGGATGCACTCTGTCCAAAGAGAGAAGGGGCTCAGAATGAAGTGGAAAAGAGAGTTGTTGCTTCACTGCTGACATTAATGGATGGCATTGGCTCAGTAAGTTGAATCTAATGGGACAATTAATGTACACGGGGACTTGCTGAACAGAATAATATTGCTTCTACAGTGGAGCAAATTTGAGGTGTATCACTTGTGAGGAAAGAAAACAGACTTAGGTGAGACTTTGTAGGATAATCTAATGCTTTTTTGGATGCTAAGCAGAGGATATAGGAGAGGAATGTCTCCTGAAAACTGTTAGTTTAAAAGAAAGTAGATTTTTTTTCCATTCCCTGCCTTTCCTTTGCCTTCTACCTTTCTTGTAGTTTTGGAGATCAAACTGAAATTTCAGTGATAGCCCATCATTGAACTAAACCAGGTATTTCTAATTGCTCTGAAATCAAAGTCATCAGAATACTTCTGGTGATATGTAGGCTGCATGATTAAAGGCAACAGCCTCTATTTCAAGATTGCCCGAGCAGTATGTAGGGCATAAACAAAAGCCTAATAAAGAAACAGTAAATTTAATTGACTTGATTAAATTATGGATTAAGCCCATAAAGTTTGGCAATCTCTCATCTATTGTTTTACGATTATTAGCAGGAAAGATGAAAGAACTCTCTCCAGAGTATGAAAATAAATTTCTTCTGTTTATGTAATATGCAAGTTTCTAATTTTTTTCCTGCGTGGCAGTTTGAGTTGCCCAGTCTGGAATTGTTCACAGGCAGAACATATTTTCTAGTGACAAAGGCTGATGGATATTCTTCCTGGAAAGAGTGCTTCATTCACAAGAAGAGAATGACATTACAAGAGACTTCCTAACTGATTGTGCCTCACTGTAAAAGTGAAGAACCAGAGCTTGAGGAGATTGGTTAGGATTTTTGACCTTGCTTTTCCTGCTGGACTTACAGGAAACTTTATAACCTCCTGTCTCTGCTGGGTTTGATACCTGATTTGTTTCCCCAACCGTGTTTATTCAAGGTCTGCTGATTGCTTTTTGTTCTTGTGCCAGTGCTGCATTTTACCTTAAACACTTCTTTTTCTTTCCTTGGTTCTTAATTTCCTGATTTAGGAAAGCAGATTCTTGGGGATTAAAGTGGGAGTGCCTCTTGTATTATCTGTTTGCCATTTAATTGTATTTTAAAAGTAATATTTTATGTTGTTTGATGCCTTCAGGGAGG
Organism: Anomalospiza imberbis; assembly: GCF_031753505.1. Taxonomy (NCBI): domain Eukaryota; kingdom Metazoa; phylum Chordata; class Aves; order Passeriformes; family Viduidae; genus Anomalospiza; species Anomalospiza imberbis. The sequence goes on along the minus strand of NC_089684.1, from coordinate 39,229,295 downwards.
CAGTGAAGGGCAGCTGTTGGTCCTTGGGGCCACCAATCGCCCTCATGCCCTGGATGCAGCACTGCGCAGGCCGGGGCGTTTCGATAAGGAGATAGAAATCGGAATTCCCAATGCCCAGGACCGTCTGGACATTCTCCAGAAGCTTCTCAAGAAGGTTCCCCATTCGCTCACAGCAGAGCAATTGGCACATCTGGCTGATAGTGCACATGGTTACGTGGGTGCAGACTTGGCAGCCTTGTGTAAAGAAGCAGGTAAGGCTTTGTTTATCTTATTTAGGGTATTATTTTTACTTCTACTCTCTTTATTAAAGGAAAAAAAAATCCACAGTCTGTACTAATAGCTTTTGAAACACTGAGGTTTCAATAATTTTTGTGCCAAAGAAAACACAGCCAAGCTCTTCCCAGGCAAATGGCAAAAATTCTTTGAATATTAATAACTTATTTTAAAATGTAGTGTTAAGATCAATAACCCTGGGGAATCCCCCGTGCCATTTCTAGAATCTTAGCTTGCTCTCAGTACACCAATGGTTTTGGGAGTTAACTAACATGCCTAACAGCTTTTCTACTCTTTAGACAACCCTTTTCACACAAAAATCTTAAGTCACTATGGCTGCACAGCTTGTCCTGCAGGTCCTTGTTCCTAGGATGTGGAGGCTGTGGGCCTCAGGGGTGTTTCCTGTGTCTCCCTTCCATATTTTGTGCCTGTATTCCATTTTCCTGCAGATGAGGAGCTCCTGGCAGGGGCGAGGGTGATGTGTGCACCTGGCTTAGGTTGTGCAGTGAAGCTGAGAGAGCTGCAGAACATGCCCTGAGCTGGGGGCTGAAACGTGGCCCTTGGCCTTGGGAACAGGCTTAGCCCTGTAGAATTATCCATGCCAGGGTTCAGTATGTTCCAGGGAATGCTTCAGCATGAGTTCACTTCTGTTTTCATTGGATGAACTATTGCAAATACGCTCTATCAGTTCCTGGGTTTTGCTAGAGTGAGTCTGCACAGTTTGAGTGTTGGAGCTTGAATCTGCCCATGAGCAGCACTTGAAAACAGCTGAGTCAAAATCTGACTATCCAGCCCTGCTTACACATAATTGCTCCCTTGTAGTTCACAAATAAGTTTGCTGCATGTGCTGGTTACTTTTATTTCCATTGGCACCAGGACAGCTTCCTCTGGCAGTGGCACAGAGCACGGATAATTCTTGCATTGGAACTGACTGTGAAGATGACAGATGTTTTATTAGGGGTGATGGCACCTGGAACAGCAGAGTCTTTTCTTGCCAGCTTCCAGAATTTTTAAGGGGTAGCTCTCAAATAGGAATTTGTAGAGTTTTTATGGATCAAGAAGAAGAAAATACATGAGATTATTCATTTTCTAGTGCTTTCCTCTTGGCTTCAGTTGTGTTTTAAGCTCTGTTTTAAGTTAGAAAACATATTTTTTTCCTGCTTGTATATATTTGTTAATAAAAAAGATAAACTCCCTTTTTATTTTCCTTCCCCTGTGTTTTTGGAAGCCTGTCAGTATGCCTGTGTCTCAGTGCTCAAATAGTAAACACTTAACTAATGTAATCTGAAGTTCTCGGTGAGAAGTGTTGTGGTTTCAGTTCCAAACATGACCCAGCTGAGGCTTTTACTTATGCATGTGCAGATGGATTCATAATCCAGCTGCAAATAGATGATATTTACCCACTTCACGAGGACCTCTTAACAAATAAATCTGGAATGTTGTGCAGGTTGAATATTGCATAGATAAAAAACTTCAGGCGTCTGCCTGTGACTGATTGCAGGACATGGTGTTATCCAGGAACTTTGCATCCAAAGCCAGTAGTGGGCATGAGGGGAGGAGGATGTCTCCTTCCTATTGCTCTTCTTTCTTTATGCTTGAATGCGTGCTGTCAGATTTCCCTGTCGTTTGTTACCGTGGGGTGACCTCTGCTGGGGAAAATACAGTCCAGCGCCGTTAACTCCTTGCAGCCCACGTGAAGTTTTCCTCTTCAAGAAGTTGCACAAGCATGAGTCTGTCGAGCTGTTACATAAACTGAACTTAAGTTGCTCATCATTAAGGAACGTTCTTAGTTGAAGTTGTTGGGTTTTTTCCAGGTAAGCTCTTTATCTGTTTTTTATATTATGTTTTTAACACCTTGTAAAATATTGCTGCTTTCACTGGAGTTAAACTTAGCAAATACTTTTATAATATACTGTTTTTCTCAGCAGAGCAAGATTCCTTCATGTGGCAAATTTTCCAGTGTTTTGTCTAGTTTTTTGTGTTGTTCCAGGATGCATGGTCTCCTATTGCTTTACTTCAGAAACTCTGCTGAGGGCCAAGCTAGCTTGCTATCCAGGAATGCTCTCTGATATTCAGCCTAATCTTCCCTTGTTTAGTTTTATCCCATTATTTCTATTTACATCCTTGTATAACACGTTTGCTCTCCCTCCTTAGTGTTTACACCCTTCAGATATCTCTAGGCTGTTCTCATGTCCCCTACCTCCTCATTCATTACTGAGCCAGACTATAAATATTTAGGTCTTTTAATCTTTCCTCATAAATAAGTCCTTCCTGCCTTCCGAGAAATTGTGTTGATTTTTCTCTGAACTGCCTCCAGTTTGTCAATAACTTTTTTGGCGATGTAGGCCTTAGAATTGAACATAATATTTCATATATATGTATATTACATGATAAAACATGGTATAAACCTGTAGTTAAGGCGACTAATGCACATTTCTAAATGTCCAAAATGCTTGGTGTTAAGACAACATCTGAGTTAAGAATTCTTTCATAAACGTTAAGGTTATTTGTGCTACATTCAAACTTGATGTGTGTGTAAGTACAGGTGAAACGTGGAAACTAGCTTAGAGAAAGGATTTCAGGACTCAGGAATGCATGTTCAGTTTTTGGCACAGGATTTCTGTTGCTTGCTGCTTGTATTTCTGTTGTGGTCTGTGGGAGACTCAAGTCCTGCATACCCCATTTATATCCTTGGGCTTGTGGCTGGAAAGACTGCAAGTTTCCAAGCTAAATATGTTTATATTCTTAATACAAAGTTTAGATCATTTTCCAGGGGACTCATCTTTCCTTATCTTTCTACTTCAACTCTGTTTTTTTAACACATGTATTGTGTATATACTGCTTATATAAACCAAGAGTGTAGTAATTAATAACATAGTAAATGTAGTGTTTGTAGGGCTTTTGCATCTCTAGTCAGGTTTCCCAAGATACTTCATTATAAAAGCTTTGATGTTTGCCTTCTATATAATTCGGAAGACCATTTGTTAATAGAAAGTAAATAACCATTGTAGAATTAAACATATTCCAACTGTGTTTTTTTGGCAGAAGTTGTTTGTTCTCCAGTGCAAGATTTGCTTAGTGGTACTGCTTAGTGGCACTTGCTCAGAGAGGCAAGTTTCATGTTCAGTTCAGCAGCTCTGCATTTTCATGGGAATTTTGAAGATGTTTTGGGGGCCTGTGATGTCCATTTTGTGTTGAATGGACAACACATACACACCCGTGACTATGGTGTGTACAGAATTTTGGTGTGGTGTATGCTGGGATGGGCAGGGAGAGGAAATGAGGACAAGAAACTTGGAGAATCTGTGCAGTGTGATCTGGACTTTCCCAAACATTGGGAATTGTAACCAAAACCCATGACACCTTGGGGATGCTTATAATAATCAGCTAAGAGTGTTTTCATTTTTATCTGCTGAATTTTTTAAATAGTAGTGGATTTTTCTCCTTTTCCTCCACTGAAGATACAGTTCTAGCCTTTCACAAAAATGAAACCGTAAAACTGATTTTTATAGGATATCCATGTGTCCAAGATTACAATATCTGTAGTGGTTGCACTGGAGAAATTTGCTGTGATTCTCTACTGCCTAGCGAGATATTTGTGATTTCCAGAGAAGTTAACAGCCAGATGTGATAAACCTGCAGATTCCATGCTGCGCACTGGGTTACATCCTGTGGACATCAGCTTGCACTGGGCTCCTCTTGGTAGACTCCTGAGGACTTGAATGCCATCCAAGGGATTCACACACAGAAAATTCTTGACAAGAAAAGGGCTGATTTATGTGTGCAGCTGAGAAAGTCATATTCTTCAGGTTAGGAGAGGTCTACTGTATCCTAAATTATTTAGGAGACTGGTTTTGAGTGTGAACAGCTGCCTTCTGAATTGTTTTATCTCAAGCAGAGGAGTGTATAGAAGATAGACTGCCATATCCTGGCATATAATGTCAGTGTTTGTATGACCTTGAGATCTTGAGGCTTCTCCTTTATTTAATTTGCCACGTGGTCTTTTATTAATTCCCCCAAAAAATTATAATGGTTTTAATTTATTAGCAAAGATAAGCACTGTACTTCTTTTTAAAAAAAAACCAAAACATATGAAATGTTAATTATGTAGCAGGGACATGAATGGTATAAACTGTACTGAATGTTAGAAGATGCTTAGCAACAAAGGTTTCCAAATATAGCAATTTGTTATAAACTTATCCTTCTATGGCTGCCTGTAGCATTTCAAGAGGGTGAATATAAATATAGCTTGATTTCTTCAAGGAGTGGGTTCAGGCATATTGTTTACAGAGAAAGGAAGTATTTGCTTTGTGACTCTCAGAATTTATCTTGAACATCCTTGTTCATTACACATCATTTCAGTGTGCTGCTATGAAACACTTGGGCTGTGATAAGATAGCATCATGAGGAGAGGAAGAACAAATGGCTTTGTTTAAATAGTGGTCACTCTGGCAAGAACATTGATTTGCATCCAGTAAGGATGCTGCAACCACTGAGACTTTGGGACTTCTGTGAAAGAGGCACTGGTGGCTTTGTTTTGCATCAGAAGATTTTTAATTTCCTTAAAAAGGGTATCATCCTGCTTAGCCTTTAGGATTAGAATGGTTTACTGGCTTGAGCTGTCTGTTACAAAAAAATCTTAGAGAAATAAGAGATTGAGATGCACCAGTATGAATCAGCATTACTCTGCTGAATCTGTGAAGCCCCTTTCGTAGACGTGTGATAATGGTCTGTTGTCTTGTGCTCATAATTTTCAGTCCTGTTGTTTGGAGATCTTGTCTGTGCTGTTCATTTGCCCATTTAATTATCCCTGCATTTTAGTGAATAGTACAGGATGAGGGGGCTTTATGCTGTTTAATCCATAGCTCTGTATGTTGATTTTATGTGGATATTAGATCTGTAAAGGTGTGATTTATTTAGGAGCATACTGTACTTAGCTTTTTGTTGGAGCTGAGAAACTTCCTGCTGTATCTTCTACACCCCATAAAAGTTTCTGCAATCCACTTGCATTGAAAGAATTAAAAACCAATAATCAACTGAAGGACCGTCTCCTAGGATTTTTCCAGTTTTCCCTATATTTGGTGGGGAAGTGAATTTCCCTGAAGCCCAGGAATGTCTCTTTGTTAGACCTGTGTGGCTTTTCCCCCCCAGCTCCTGCAGTTGTGGTAGCCTGGCCACCTGCAGGAAACATGAGCCTTGTGGGCTAATGTGATTAACAGTGAGGCTCTGTGCACCCCGAGGAGCAGCCCCTGACTGCTCTTTCAAGCAGACAAACGCTGCCTTCAAACCTTGCCTTCCCAGCCTCCTATCTCCAATCGAGCTCTTCCTTTCAGCTCAGGCATAGCCCTGATGAAACAGCCCAGTGTTAGAGCATCAAGAATATCCTTCCTTTCTTTAAGCCATAAAGATTCTGAACCTTTCCCAGCACTGTCTGGACCCGGGTTCTGCTGGGACTGTGCAACAAATGTAGATATTTTTCTTGGATTATACTGCTAAATGTAGGAATGTGGGCTTGAGACGTTGTTGAAGATGCAAATTTTGACAGAGGCAGTTGATGACCAAGGCAATGGGATTGTTTGTTTTGCAGGGTGGTTTTTGGTTTGCTTTCTAATTAACTGACTGCAGCTACAGATTTGAAAGGGGAAGCACTGTTTGACATGTTATAATTATTTTCTTCCCTTATGGAAAGTGACTGAGAATACCATGTCTCTGTTGTTACTTATTTATTAGTAGCAGGGACAAATATTGAAGCTATGCTGTTGCAAACAATCTGCTATTGCATTGTTGAACTGAGTACTGGTTCCCATGTGACACTCAAAATGATGTGGGAAAGGCTGCTTGCCTTCTTGTGAAAAGGTCATGTAGAAAATCTGTGAGTTTGAGGAATATTAGTAACATATCTAGTCAGATGATCAATAAAAAAAAAAGTGTTAATGAAATTTTTGCAGAAATGGCAGAATATTGGATTTTGAAATGCACTGAAAAGCACAGATGTGATACAAATGAATTTTTGGACTGGGACAACTGAGTTTTCTGGCACTTTGTTCCATCACTGTAACTTATGGTGTAAGGAGAGCAAGAAAATCCAATGCCCATCTTCAGTGTTAAGAGTGTTAAGCTGGTGCTGTGTTCTGTGATGTTTCAGTTGGGTCCCTGAAGCAGAGGGTATTTCTAAACCAAAGCAACGGGCTGAGCAGGTTAGGAGCAAACGGGCCCTTGCTTGCACACACACACAGCAAAGCAATGTGGCTTTTTTGGCCTCTGTAACATGTGTTTTGGGATTGTTTCTTCCAGCAGCAGCTCAGAATGATGGCTTTTCTACAGAAGTGGCTACACGTGGCTGCCGCCTCTCTCCAGCAATGCCGGTGCACGCTGTGTTGGTTTTTGGAGTTACTTTTTTCTTAAAGAAAATCTTTGCCCATTTTTTTGTTTGTTTTGTAATGGTACTTGATTTTTGTTTTTGCATGAGGAGAATTGCACTCACTGCAGTAAGGGCATGTGAAGTTTCGGTTTTCATCATAACTAATTTTAAGTGTGTGTTTATCCAAAATTTGCAGCTAATTGGATGATGGGATTGCTGACTTCATGCACACAGTTGTGGATTGAATACTTAATAATCTGTTTAAAGCACATCCCATTCTGCCTGCTGATATTTATATAAGCAGGAAATAGGGATTATTTTTCAGAAGAGTTGATCAATCACTGTAACTAATATTTTAAATGAGCCTTCTTGGCAGATAAGTCACTATGTTCTTGCTTCGGCAGCTTGAGTGGTATGAAAGAAATTGTTATTTATGTGTGGCAATGCAGTCAGCAGTAGGCATTTGTATGTAGAATGATTAGCTACTAGTAGAGGACACAACTTAAACATTTTCAGGCAAAGTTTTCATAAGTCTCCTGACTTTAATTTTTAGCTGTATCCTGTGCCAACATTCCTAATTACAATTAGACTGGGCAGTTAGCCATTAGCTGTTGCTTATTGTCTTTCTGCCCTTGCTGTTCTGGTAGCCTGGCAGTCCTTATTTTTCTCCTCACACACATGTGACCACCCTTAGGTACATTTATGTCTGGAAGCAGGCTATGAACAGGCAGTCTGGTATTCCTTATTTCCCTCTGTTGTCACAGTGTTGGGATAAATGACGCGTGTGTGTGTACCTGATCTGTGAATAAACCATTTCCTCTACGAAAGAAGTTCTGAAAATGCAGTTCCTCCTTCCTTCCTTCCTTGCCCTCCCCTGTCACACCTCTCAGCAGCTTTCAGGCAGCCCCACAGACATGTTCCAGCAAATGTCAGGGCTCTTCAGGAAGGACTATAAATTGTGGATATAATCCCTGCAGTAGATTAGTGCTCAGGTTAGCCTGGTGAATTTGCAGTGTTATGGTTACAAGGGATTTAAGGGCATTATCTTGCCTGTGCAAACAGTGCATGAAAGTTATTCAGGGATTTTTCCCATATAGCTCTGGCAACTAAAGACAAATTGCAGAATATGGTTTTGAGAGCAAAAAGTCAAGGTTTCTGCTTCCTGACTTTTTTTCCTAAATACAATTTTATATGTGGGTTAAATTAAAAAAAAAGTTTAAGTACATTTTTAAACTGACTTTAAGTTATATGAAATGCTTTTTCTGTGCATAAACCTGTTAAATTTTGAAGTGTAGTATGTAAAGATCTGGAAGTAGAGGAAGATGCCCCCTCCGGTGCCATAAGAAAGCTGGGGTCTTACCCATCCATGCCTCTCTCTTGAGCATTCCACTGGCAGCCACAGTAGAGGATCATGTTGGATCTGAGAGGGAGAAATGGTGTGTGATGTCTGGGTTTGGCCAGAAGAATTTGGAAGGGAAATGCCAGATCAGCAGAGAAAGAAGAAACATTTACTTTTGTAAACAATCTTACAAGAAGATAACAATTTCTTTGAAGCTACTTAAAAATTCTGCTGTTGGGATTCCAGTAGAGTAAGTCCAGACAGGATGGATTTGCAAGAGGAACAGCTGATGGGCAGTAAAAGATGTATGATTAACCATTTTGTTGGGCTCAGTTTATTTCCTCAAGTGCTGTGTATATATTCTGTTTTGGAAATCTAAAGTATATATGTTGGTCATTCTAAGTGGCTGCTTCCTATTATTTACAGTGATGTGTAATTATACACAGACTCTGACAAATAATAGCAGTGTTATAGGATCTATTTTTAGGCTCAGATATGTGTTATTCTGACCTAATGTGCCAAAACTTAGCCAAGCTATGAGCAAGAAAATCTTACAGGCAGCCAATGCTATCGACCTTTTGCACAGCCTGGTACCAAAGAAGGATCATCTGTACCAGGACAGGGCGTTCTGCTGGGCTTTTTCCCTCTGTCCACTTGGTTTCCTCTGTTCTAGACAGACAGGATGAGTTGGTGAGGTAGAGCACACAGTTGCTGGGCTGGAACAAACTGTTTATTTTCCATTGTTTGTAATCATGCGTGCCTTATTATGCTGCTTTTTTTTTTTCCTTTTCCTTTTTATTTTTTTTTTTTTTGTTTAAACCGGAATTTTCCATTGCTACTTCACTGAGGATCAGTGTTGTTCACTATCCCTTTGCTCAAAATAGGTATCCCTTGCCTGTGTGAAGTCCCACTGACCCTTCAGCAGGATAACTGCATTTCAGTCCTTCCTTCCCTCATGCAGGACTGGAACAAAATGGAAAACCCACTTGCCCACTTCTGAGCCCCCCCAGGCACTGCCAGAAGGGTTATTGGAACTCATTAACCCCGAAGAATGGAGTAACATCTGAAAAGCAGCAAGCAGAGCTAAAACAAATGCTGTGCTCAGAGTCAATTCACAGCAATGACATTATGCTCAACCCAAAACATTCCCATGTGGAAGACACCCAGGTGCCTGATGTTTTCTGAGGTGTTCCTGTTTGTATCTGCGTTACAACTTGTGTAGTGGTGAATATGGCTTTGCTGTAGGGTTCCACCTCCTTTGCCTCTGCACTGCTTCTGGCAGCAGGGTTTGCATCCTACCCTGCATTTCCTTATGTTAAATCCATCTTTCAGCGTCTTGAGACAAGGATGTGTTTTCCTGCCTCTGGCAAGCCACTGGCTGTATCCTTCTCCTGTTACTGAGGTTCCCTCCCCCGCTGCCCCTCTTGTTAGAGGTCAATCTGAAGTGCAGGAAAGAATGATTATGATAACAGGAGGAAACAGGAAGAATCATGCTTTCTTTTTCAATCTGTTTTTTATTATTGTTTTAATGTAAAACATTGTTTCAATTAAATGCTGACCTGTGCAGTGGCGTGTGCGTGCACATGCTGAAATGAATTCCGGCTTTGTTTGGAAAGCTGTGACCTCTTTATTCCCGTTCTGGATCAAGGCTGTTGCCTTTCAAACCCACTGCTGAGGACTGAAATTTCACTTGTACTCCTCGTAGAACTGGCTGTAACAAAACTTAAGAGCAGTGGTCTCCTTGGGAATTTTTATTCGGTGTTCTCTCTCAATTTTTAAAATAAACGTGCTTAGTTTTAAGACTTACTCATGTCATGGAAAAAAGAAAATAACATTTAAAATGTATCAAATGGGTGCTGAGCGACACTAGCACTCGGTGGAGTAGATAGGTATACAAATAAGTGGATATCTTTGTCATTTACTTGCTTTCTCTATGCCTTAATTTTGTGTGATGCTATTTACTTGCATTTTCTTAAACTGAGATTCCCATGTGAATTGACTGCCCTGAAAGAAATCATAAGACTGGACGCCAGTGCTCACTCCCACCCCACAAAGTCTTAGCTGCAATGACACTGGAATAATATGTTGAGTTTGTTATTTGTTTGGATATAAATTTTAAATCTGGAGGGGGTGAATCTATGTTGTGTCATTTCAGTTGTTTGTTTTGTTTTGGTTTGTTTGTTTTTTTTTTGCTTAAAATGAGCTTCTTCAGAGGAAGGAAGAAGTGGGTGAGAAATTTGCCTGAGTCGTTAAAATGAGTCAGTTATATTTTATACTTGTCCTCTGGTGACCAGTTTATCATTTTTCTCTTTGGCCTCATCTTATTAGTTTTGGACGTTCTGTGCAAGGGGAAACCTGAAATACAAACTTTTTTTTCTTTCTGGTATTGTATTAAGAGCCTGGGTATTGGATGCAGGTGCTCTGACTGCTGTAATTGGCACTTTATGGAGAGACACCAGCTGTACTGCTTCACAGGGGACGTATTATGTCTCTTTACACATTGTATATATTGTAGGAAATGCAGAATTCCTGTCATTGTCAGAAACTTTGCATGTCTGCATCTTCCAGTGCCTCTGCAGAAAAAAAGACAACAATCTGCTGAAAGTTAAAACCATGTCTATTTTCAGAAACGGCTTATCCCTTTTATTGTCCTTTCATGTAGCACAAATTGATGTTTTGTTTGGTTAAATATAGAAGAGACTTAACAAATGTTTGTCTTTTTATAGTCATGCAAGGTGAGCTGGTGTGGTGTGAAGTGCTTCATTTGTTTTGAAACACATGGCAACAGATACTGCGTATCTGGATGTGTGGGTACCTGCACATAAAATTGTACTCATCATGTAATGATATACCAAAAAAAAAAAATTTAACCTTTTCAGTCACAGGACAGGTTTGGAAGCAGAAGCAATAAAACTCTAAATTATATTAGGCCTTAAAAGGGTAATTACACAGGGGAAACAATCCTGCTTTTGGGCATCTTACACAACAGGGACTTCAGTTGCTCTCTTGGGAGTGCCTGGGAGCTGCCAATGGTACCTCTCGATCCTGCCTGAGGACTATAGATTTGTGAGTAGGTGGGACTTGTGTGGCTTTTGAGGGATTGATTTATTGGAGGAAACTAGGAATTAGTATCAAGATTTATAGATACTGTATGTGAGTGATTTGTCCAAAAAAAAGAGTGGGTAAAACCTCTGCCTGCATTTGAAAAGTGTAATTGCTGAAGGGAACAAAGAGCTATTGAGTGTCACAGGGAATGTTTGTTCCATATAAAGAAAAATGCAGGTGTCTGGCATCTTACTACATGTTAAAATAGGGTTGCGATGGAAGTTAAAGCAATCTCATCAGGTTTTTTTCAAAGCTTTTGAAGATACTGTCCTGATAATAGAGAAGTGGGTGAGGTTGTGAATTTCTTGTGAGTTGATTTAACATGTCCTTGAATGTTCATTGTCCCACTTCCTCTCTGGTTTAGAAATGTGTTCAGATCGATGTATGGACCTCTGGAGGGTTTGCCCTGTAAGTTTCATCTCTGGGAAAATGGGAACAAGGCTGTTTCATTCTGTCATTTGGAACAGATACACCTTATATTCTGTCTGTGGTTGTTAAATCCCCTTTTTTGTGCTCTCTTTCAGAAGTGTCTTGTATGTTCTGTGACATAGTTCAGGCCCAGCATTGAGACACTTTTGAACATAATTTCCTTTCCAGTGCTGCAGTATGTTTGTGTGTGGTACACTGTGCTTGTGAGAACCAGGAGGAAGCCTGCCTATTTCCATGTTTTTTTGTTTCACTAGGTTTGTACGCGCTGCGGAGAGTGCTGGGGAAGAGGCCAGGCCTGTGGGACACCGCAGTGGCTGGGTCAGTGATGATTGCTTTCAATGACTTCCTGCAGGGGATGAATGATGTCAGGCCCAGCGCCATGAGGGAGGTGGCAATTGATGTGCCAAAAGTAAGTAGTTTTGTGCAATGCTGTGGCAACGTTGTCAGGCCACATAAAGAGAGGAATTTTATGGAGTGAAGGCCTCAGGTTACTGGTAAATGTTATGCATCCTCTTTCTGTTTGGGTGTTTATTTATTTATTTATCATTTTGAAGAACCATTTGCAGAATGGTTCTTAATGCTTCAGGAAGAGTTTGGACTGCAGGATCATGTCTCCTGATCTGTGGTTTTTTATGCTGAGTGGATTAATAGGGTAAAAATCTTCAGATGCATGTTCAAGGAAGGTCTGAAACAGCCATGGAAGCTGGAGCCTTTTGGGAAGCAGACACAAACTAAAGCAGAAACCAACTGTTAGCATTTATAACCAAAGTGTGTTGGAACAAAGCTGTGAGCAGTTTGATTGCTCAAATTTTTATGTAAATGTGGCCTGAATGCCTTCAGTGGTATTACATGGTTTTAAATGAAGGCAGAATTCAATGCTGTAGGCTGATTATGACTGCCAAACAGTCACCTGTCAGGTGACTGTCATTATATAAACAGTTCATTTGGTGGTGCCAGGTTCATCTTTACCATGCTCACTGCCCTCTTAATTACATTTTATAGTAGTTCAGTAGCAGACCCAACTTAAATTGGCCTGTGGAACTGATCTGGTTTAAGGCAGCTCTGATCTATGTTAAGAAGTTTGAGCAAAATAATTTTGTATTTAATCTGACTAAATCCTGATTCTGTGAGCAGTTGTGTTGGTGTTCCTCAGCAGCTCCCCAAGCCCTAGAAGAAAACATTTATGTTTCATTGCATGTAAATGAGTCATTTGGGAATTAGATTACACAACTGTAGACCCTCATTCCCAAACTTATAGGAATGGGAAATAAAATCTGTGAACCGGATGCTGCACGCAGCCAGCTCGGATGTCACACTTGGCTTGCTAAGAGTCTCCATGCTGTGCAGGGTGGAATTGCCTGGGCTGGCCCCAGACAGCTTTTCCTGGAAATGGTGTCATGGCACCAATATCCTCAAGGCTAAGTGGCTCTGCTGAGAGCCAGAGTTACTGATTCTTGCCTTGTTCATTGTGCTGCAGGCTTGTGGGCTCACGTTATTCCTTTGCTGTGCCTCTCAGGCACTCCAGCCCCTTTGGAACCGGTGGAATGCTGCCCAACAGCACAAAAGGCAGGTAGAAACAAGGTCTTGAGGTACTGCAGGAAATCTGTTCTCAGTCCTGGTCAATCTATTCCTCAGGCTCCTCTTGTCCACTAAACCATCCTGCTTGTGGTTTCCTTGATTGTGACTTGGTTTTATTTGTTAAACACCCACCGAATTATTGGAGTACTACTGGAATTAATTTCTTTTATTAACAACATAGTGGAGATTACTTTTGTGCTGAAAGGACCTGCATTTCCACAAAGTAATGCATATTCTCTGAAGATGTAGAGTAAATTTCAAGCCATCTGCTTGCTGCCTGGGGTGAGTTTAAAGTAGATTCTGAAGTAATCTGGGTGCAACAGATTTTGTGTCTTCCCATATCACCTACCAAAGGAAGGGAGTTTGGAGCTAGATGATCTTCAGGGTCCATTCCATCTAAAAATATTCTGTGAATGCTGTAATCTAAAAAATCCTTGCTAAAAATAACTTCAAACACTAAGTAAATTATAAGATGTGAGATTTTTTTTTCCCAAAGAGAAGACAGGAATTTGAACTACATTAATATCAGCTTTTTAGGTATTTATTGCAGATATGGTACTCACTTGGCATCCCCCTTGGTGTGGATGGGACCTTTGGCCCATGTAGTTTGTTACAAGTAAAACCATTGACATACATGAGATTTATTTTTTTATTTTTAGCTTCATTTTTCAGATGGTGGGGCCCTTTCATATTTCATTGCTTTGCAGTAGCCATGTGCCAATCAAATGACAAGAGTTCAAAGTAACTTCTGAATAAAGCCACAATTCCTTCCTCTTGTCTGAATTGTGTTGGCTGTGACCAAGGCAAACGTAAGATCCTTGCTGCCTAGTTCTGTGTAGCATCTTGCCTTCCATTTTTACAGAGCCTTCCTTGAACTTTGCTGTGTGTCACAACCTTTTTAGAAGTCTGCTTTTTCTGCAGTGGGGATTTAGGGGAGAGAGGATGCACATTGTAAATCAGGAAGTTAATACTGCAGTTGTTTGGAGAATTGTACTGCAGTTGCCATTCCTCCCTCTCCTATGGGTCTTTATGAAATTTTTTTCAGACAGTGCTCTGGGTTTTGCTTGCCTCTTTCACTCCCTTTACTGTAATTCAACACTCAGATTTGTGTCTTTGCAGGCAAAAGATTCTGGTAAGACATCCTTTGCCTGTCTGCTTTATTTCTTTATTACTGGTACTTAATAACCTCTGGGGAGCTGCTGCTCTGCATTGCACTCTGAGCTCTGTTGACCTGGGGAGAGCTTAAGATTGCAGGAGTAATGAAATGTTGGTGTCATACACGCTGTAGCAGAGAGCTGGTTTTCCATGTGTGAGCCTAGCCCCAAGGCTAATCTTTAAAGCCATTTCCACAGTGACAGAAAATCACACCTCATTGCTGGTGTTGCAAGACCTCTCCTTTGAGTTTCTGTGCAGGTGAGAGCAGTGAAACTATTGCTGATGGACTGTTCCCCAAACTCTCTCCGCTCCCCTCCCCTCTCCCCCCCACACTTGTCCTCATTTCAAAAGGAGAGAGATAAGTTTTTTCTGTTAAGAATTCACCAGAATGTGAAGGTAATGGTTTATTAGCTGGTTTTGCTTTTAATATTATTGCTGCACCAATTCCACACCTTGTACTGTCAGAATTTAAAATGTAGGCGAAGTCAGAATGAGTCTCCAGATTGCTGAAAACATCCTTTATGTAAGGTGACCTTACTTCACCTTTTCTGTACAATTCTGTCACTTGTGCTGGTCTTAAATGACATAGTGGGTCTGAAAAGTCACTTGAACGATGCCTGACTGATATTCAGTAGACTGAATATTTGCAAGGGGTACATGACTGAATATTTAAGAGAGTAAAAGTAACATTTAAGTGTTTTCTCCCTGTCTTTTTATGTGCATGTAAAGTACTGCTAATAGATCTTGCCTTCTGTTGCTGAAACTTACAGGGAATTCATGATGGCCTAATTAATTTCAAGATGGTCTTGTTCATGTTTGTCAAAATCTTTGTCTAGATAGAAAGACATTATGATAGAATGACTAATCCATGCTTTGCCAGGTATGAGTAAGGATTGATACTGAAAAAAGGAGAACAAACTTATATTGTCTTATTCCCTGAGAAAAAGTTGTCTAAGAGCGTCAAATTTAGTTCTGTGCGTTTAGAAAGCTCCTACATAGAATCCATGGTTGTAAGGGTAGGTAATGCATCTTTTTAAACTAAATCAAAGTCACACTATGTGACTATGAATAGTCACACTATTTCATATCTGACTCGTAAACACAAACTTTTGTTATGTTTGCTGTTTGCTCTCTGCTCTCTTTGTAATTTTCTTCTATGTCAAAGTCTAACATTCTAAGAGAAATTTTATTTGATTTGAAGTTTGCTTGGTCTTAAATAAAACTGCTTGCACCACATCCAAATGCTTTTTTTCATCCACTTCAATAGCAGACTAAATTACCTTTCTCAGAGACTGTCTACTTCTAGTTTCTATTCCTTGTCCTGGCATCAGGACAAAATAGGGATAAACCAAGGGTGACACCAGATTTCAGCTCAGGGGAAAGGCAATACCTTATCTCTCAGCAGCACTCTGCTTGCTTTTCACGTATAACCCACTTTCCAGAGTTGAAGGATGATTTATGTTGAGCAAATTTCTGGGAGAGTGTTTTAAGGCAGAAGATCCTTTGATTCAGATGTGCCTTGACATGTTTAATATTTGAAATGAATGGGAGTGGATGGTGACCAGAGGAAGAGCAGGCTGGGACGATGTGGAGAAAAGTCTCGGGTTTGTTGACAGCCATGTAGGAAGAGCTGTGGCAGGTTTTAGATCTGTCTGGTTTTTTGGTAGGGCATAACACATGCCTTTATGTATTCCTGACAAGCCTGTCTTTTGCTTCTTGTTTAATAAAGACTTTTTGAAGAAGTGACTCATTAAAAACAACTTCATTAAAGAGCCAGTACACATTCGACAGAGTTTTTTTATTTGTTTACTTTTTTAATAGTTCTGTTCCATGGTCTGAATTCAGCAAAAATGTTCTGTTCTGCAGGTATCTTGGTCAGACATAGGAGGACTAGAAGATGTCAAGCTGAAGTTGAAGCAGGCAGTGGAATGGCCTCTCAAACATCCAGAGTCCTTCATCCGAATGGGGATTCAGCCTCCCAAGGGTGTCCTGCTTTATGGACCTCCTGGGTGCTCAAAAACCATGATAGCGAAAGCTTTGGCTCATGAAAG
Organism: Anomalospiza imberbis; assembly: GCF_031753505.1. NCBI lineage: Eukaryota > Metazoa > Chordata > Aves > Passeriformes > Viduidae > Anomalospiza > Anomalospiza imberbis. The sequence goes on along the minus strand of NC_089684.1, from coordinate 39,213,004 downwards.
TGGCCTCAACTTCTTGGCAGTGAAGGTAGGCCACTCACACTCATGTTTTCTTAACTCCTGCATAACAACTGATGGTTTTACCAATTTCCACTGTTAAAATCCAGTGGCTTGTAGTGTTTGATCCCTTTATATGCTCCAGCAAACACCTTGTAAATATCAAGTAAGTTTGTGTTTTCTTGTATGCTGTTAAAAGAATTGTTGTTTATTTTGTCACAGCACAGGTGTTGGATGGATGGGTAAGCTGTGGAGTGAGGTCGTAAATATTGGCATTGCTTAAAGTCTTTCTAAAAGTGGCGACAATATTTATACTGCAATTAAAGCAATGTAAATGAAAAGTGACTCTGGATAGTGGATAGCTGCTATTATTGTAATAATTACTTGCGTGCATGGAAATATCATCTCATCTCTTACATTCCTTTTCATTCCTCAGGAAGGTCACTCTTTATCTCACTGTGTTTCATTACAGATTTTTCTTGTCCTATTTGCCGTTTTTTCTGGGGAAATAGTTCTACTTCATCAGTTTTCAGAAAGCTTGAAAAATCAGTTATATCTTGAATACTCTTATATAAATGGGATATTCTCTCAGCGTTAAGAAACACTTAGTATAGAAAAATTTTGGATTTTGTTGCCTATGAATCAGTGTAATTGATCACTGTGGGTTGTATGGAAAACACATGAATGGAAGTTATTTAGTAATAATACTGACCTTCACTGCATAGGAGAGGAAAAAAAAAAGATAGAGTGATTCCACATGGGGTAGTCTTGCAGCTGTGTCAGAATGTTAATGAAGTGCAAGAAAAAACATTTGTTTAAGTATTTTGAAAGTATCTCCTCCTCAGCAGTAAGATCACGTCCCCTTCTCTGTTGACCATCTCTTTACTCACAAAGCCTCCTGTGTTAGTTTCTGCACAGCTTCCTCCTCCTCCCATCCTTTCAGACGCGCTGTAGCTGTGGATCCTCTCTGGGAGCAGAGGCAGTTGTGTTGACCCTAAAGCCAGCAGCCCTTCACTGCCCGGGCTCGTGGGATTACAGGCAGCCCTCTGGGTCACAGTCACATCAACGAGGGCAGCCTTGGAAACCTCAGCCCTTAAGAAACTCTACCTTTACTGCCTTTTCCATAAAGACAAAGTAGTTCTTTGTGCTCCAGAGTTACTGGTAAACAAGGTAACCTTTTCCTCTGACTCTGCTTAAAAGAAAACATTACTCTTTGTCTTGCCCTAAGCACTGGTGCCTGGGAGGGTGAGGAAAAAAAGGTACCAGTCTGGGGAAAAAAAAAAAAAAAAAAACCCAAAACAAAACAAAAACCAAACCAGTTGAAAATGAATGTTGTTGCTAGCTTGTATCCTTCAATCAGGGCACTGTCAGACAGTTTTACTGATGCAGTTAATTGTCTGAAAGTGAAGGGTGGCTCATGCTGACCAGGAGGTTTCCAAAGGTGCAATGATAGGAAATGCTGGTGTACAGTAATGCAGCGTTTTTCCATGGTGGAGTTCTGCACGTATAACATTCTCCATCATTGAAAAGCTGCAGAATTGTCTGGCTCTAGGAAATTGCCTGTGATTCCCAGTTGGTTTAAATCCCCTGGCCTGGAACTGGTCAAATATTCAATGTACAGATGTTTCAAGAAGTACATCTCTGGAGCATGTCCAACCTTGGACATGTTGACTCCAGGAGGAAGGGAACATAGCCCACTTACTCTAACTTCACATTTGTTTCCTGGACAGAAAAAGGCAACATCCATCATGTACTAAATGTGTTAAACATCATCTGTAGCACTTTTTCAAGCACAACAGGCATGAATTAATTTCTACTGCAAGTGTTCCTGCAATAAATCCAAAGTAGATGAATATGTGGGGTTTTGGTTTGTTTTGTTGGGATGTTTTTGAGAGGGGATTTTTCTTTTCTTGCTTAGAGCCCTGTTAATTTTCTCCTTCTCTACATTGTGTCTTGGATATCCATCCCTGGAACTGGCATCAGGCATTTTGAAATGAAAGTGCAATTCTTGATGATTTACTTTTCAGACTTGCGTTTTCCTTCCAGTCTCTCTCAAGTAAGTAATTCTGATGAAAAGTGTCTGCTGTATAGCTTGTAGGATACTCTTTGGGAAAGTGCAGAGGTCAGAGGTTCTTGGGCCCTTCTGGAGCAGGGGCTGCAGGCAGGAGGCACAGCTCTAGCTGTGGGAACATGCTGCTGGATGCTGCCTCTCCCTTTGTCTGTGAAGCCTGAGAGGAAATCGATTCTGTTACATGCAGTGCTTGCTCGGTTCGGTGATTTTTGAAGGCTGCACCTATTGCGTCTGCACACTGCATGTAAGAGCCACGGGCACAGTAAGTCTCGGCTGCCCTCAGTGCTGGATGTACTGTCCTTGTCTGAGCTGGCTGTCCTGCTTCAGTGCAGCAGGTATGGCCCCTGCCCCAGCCTGCCCCCAGGAAGGCTTTGTTTGTCAGACGTGTCTGTGCAGTTTGTACAGATGCCTCTGTTCAGTGAGACGTTTCAGCTGGGTTATGAGCAAACTGTTTGAATGTGACCTTTCCATCTGTCTTGGGCATGGGGAGCTGTCACAAGGCAGCCTCTGGCCCATGTCTGACTGGCCTCTCGTGAGGTTTGGGAGATGGGCTGAGTCTCCTTGTCATTTCTGGGCAGAGGAGCTGAAGAAAATAACGTGTTAACAGATGTTTGACGTTGCATCCTGTTCTCTCCTGAAATCTATTGTGAGGTTTGAATGGTTAGTGTTACAATGAATGTTGCTCTTTGATACTTGGCCAAAAACTTTTTATAGCTGTATTTGCACCAAGATTGGTGACCTTTTGCTTTTCCAGAGCAAAGCAGCTTGTTGGTTGGTTTGTTTTACAAAGCAATCTTGCATATAATTCCTAGGGGAAATAGTTTATTTTTGTTCTTTCTCTTGACTTTCTTTGTCTCTAATACAATGTATCTGCTAAATTTACTTGGGAGGAGGTTGTCAACTACTTTCCAGGGGATGGCTCTTCCTGCTCCTTCCTGCCAACCCCTTTTTCTATATCTCTTGTAGCATTGAGGCTTTTCAGGGTTTTAGTGGTCATCTGGATTATTCCTCCCTCCAAAGCTCTGTTACAGAAAAGGCAACTGAATTGTTCTCAGCTGCTTGGAGATTTTTCAATGTTTTGCACTCCTGGATACAAGCGAGTGTAAGACTGCATGAAGGAATGGATTAGGATAATTTTTTTCATTCTGCAGGATTGAACATCAGTCTTGACTTATCAACACCTTTTGATCTGACTGCTAGTTTCAGTCAGCCTTCTCTGCACTTTTGTCTTTCACAATCCTCTTGTGCTTGTACCAAAGTTCATGATTTTCTTCTGAAATGTGTTCTATGCATTTTTTTTGTGCTAATAAGAAAAATCCCTTATGTACAGGTATTGGACCTATCCTTTGAACATGATGGGCATATAACTTTCAGCTTCTGCCAGGCTGATGACACCTTGCTGTTATCTACAACCTGTCTCTCTGACATTTTTGCTCTAGATGTCATCTGTCTTTCTGAAACTGAACATGAAGGAAATGAAACCCTTTGTCACTGTATTCCCTCTTTTGACTATTTATGTGGTAGGTATTTCTGTGGACTGTTTTGAGAGTTCCTGCACTTAGGGTCAGCTTTGACTAGCTGGTTTTTTTTGAGCTATATTTTTTGTGATACCACTAGGAGTTTTGTGGTGATATTATAGTTTTAGAAGAAACTCACCTATCTTGCTGTATGGCATAGATAATTATATCTGCATTTGTCTTGTATCTTAGTTTATTTAGATGTGTAATGACTGCCCTCTTCAATTTTAAATTTCTTAGTTTTTTTTTTTTTTTAGGAAATCCTGTGTCATTGTATTGTGCTAAGAATCAAATGAGTATTACTTTTCCTTACAGATTTTCTGTTGCTTTTCTTGGAGGCAATTTGCAGAGAGTCTGTGTGGAATTTTTCCTCCCCTCTTATTATTATGCTATTTAGGTCATTAACTTTGCTACCAAATTAAAAAAAAAAGAGCTTTCTTTAGAGCTTTTTTTAGTTTTAACCTATTTCTGCTCTTAAGATGTCAGACTGGGAGGCACCATCAGGGTACCCATCCAGATAAACTCTATCACCCAGCTGTGGTGGTCTGATCCATGGGGCCTTGGAGTTTTGTTTTCTGTCCAACAAGCAGATTAACTGAGTTTATAAGGTATATAGCAAGAAAAATTATGTAACTTCTATATGCTTGTGAAGGTTTAGAAACATCATTTTTCCTTTTGCTGCTTAGTGTTTTTTAACATTTGTCTGTTTAAAATCAAAAGTAAGGCAAAGCCTCATTTAGGGTAGTGACAAAAACCAGCTTAAATTTTAAAAAGTTAAATGCCTTGCAGCTCAGCTAAGTGAGACATGGTAATTTTTGTAAACAGGATGAAGCAGTACTTGGAAAAAACCCTACCACACAAAACAAAGAAAACCAAATCCACCTGTGACAGTAAGGAGTGTTTAAGGATGTCAGCACTGAGCAAACCACTGATACAGATAATGTGAACTATACTGTTCTTAAACTTTAATTTGAAACATTGGTTAAGAGATACAACTACAGGGTGATTTAAGAAAAAAAAAAGAGAAAATATTCCTGACCTTTTTTTTGCTGTTACTTAAGAGCTTGGGCTGAAGGAATCTTTTATTTTTTCAATGAGCAGTGATTACAGAAATATACACTGTTCCCAGGGCTCTGACTTCACCTTGGCTTGGTTTAGCTTCCTGTATCACCCAGCCGATGCTTTTGTACCACTCCCCGTGCTTGACATGTGCTTAAGCTTAGTTTGTCATCTGGGTCAATTATGTCAAAATATTTTCCAATTCAAGTTTCCTCTGCTTTTCCCTTCAGCTCTTGGCTGTGGCAGCTCCAACAGATTAATGAGGCTTGGAAAGGTTGACTGCTTTGCTTTGTGCAGAACTGTCGCTGAGTTTTGGGGAGATAGCTTAGCCTTTTGATGGGGATTTCAGTGAGCAGAAGCCTGAAATAAGAAAGCTTGGTGACTGTAAGTAGTTTAAAGGCAAAGCATTTAAGATGAAAAATGCAGAAGCATTGTGGTTTTATGAGAAATTTTGGCAAACATTTGATAAAATTTCTAAAAAGATCCACAGTAACACATATACAATAAATTGTTAGTTAATTAGCAGATAGTAAATGTAACTGTTTGAAAAATTTGACATTTTTTACAAGGGATAACAAGTTGAGATACTCGGATGAGCTCTTTTAATCCTGAAGGTCTCTGCATATTTTACTCCACTAAAAATAAATAATTCATCCATTCTTACCATAAGCTTACCAAAAGTGAAGATGCAGGCAGAAAATGGTTAAATATAATTCTCTTCTCTTTGTCCCTTCTCAATTACCTTGCACATTTATTTTTTTATTAGCACTTAGTTTTTCTCTCTTCAAGTTACCAGTGGAGGAACGGGGTGTTGCTGAAGGTGTGAAGTCTCAGCAAATAAGTTTTGCAGCAGGGGTGGCTCATTTTGTGTGGTTTTGCTGTGTGATTTTTGATCTTGCATGGATCCTTCCCTGATGATGCCAGAGGCACTCCAAAGGCACTGGTGCATGCAGTGAGTGTAATTCAATGTTTCCAGTCAGTTCATTCTGCAGTGCAAATCCTGGCTTCTGTCTTGTGTAAGGAAGCCTCCGAAGACTGTCGTTGGAGTTTGCTGGTCAAGGCAAATGGCAAACAAGTGGACTCTGAGGCATGGCGATAAAGAAAATTGGATATTATAGCTGCCTTTGCAGTCTGAACATTCTGCTTGTAACAACTCTACTGCAGGGATTGGGAATAACAGGATTTTGCCAGTTTGCTCCCTTAAATGCTTTGGAGCCCACAAGCACCTGCTGAAACTGAAGTTTTTCAAACCCCGGGCAGGTGTCAACAAGTTTTTAAGGTCCTCTGGAATGTGAGGCAGAGGGAGAGGAAGTGATTAAAATGGTGCATGGTGCTCAGCCTGGGGCTTCCATGTGCTGAGAAGCTGGGAGTGATGCAGATTAAATCTTTAAGCAGCCCTGAAAGAGAAGAAGCAGGCTTTATTCTTAACAAGCAAATAGAATGCGTTTTCTGAGCAAATATTTTTCTATGCAGCGTAACCAATTACCAAATCATGCACATACAGCCTTTGCCTTAGAAAGAGCCTTACTGTTAAAATAAAGGAAGTTTCAGTGTTTATCTTGTTAACTCGCTTCCCTGCAGCTGCCCTGACTCAAGTGCTGCTTTGGTTGGACTGTGGGAGGGATGGAATAGCATTTTGCCATGGAGATTACAATGCCAAAGGACTCAATAACTAATTTCTGAGTCTTTTCATTGTTGTTAGAATAGAGTATATGGCTGAGAGAATTGAGATTGTTCAATCTGGAGAAGAGAAGGTTTACAGTGACCTAATTGTGGCCTTCCAGAACCTAAACAGAGCCTACAAGAAATACGGAGAAAAGCTTTTTCCAAGAGCATGTAGTGACAGGATAAGGGAGAATGGTTTTAAAATGGAACAGAGTAGATTTAGATTAGATAGATTAGGAAAAATTCTTTACTGAGGGTGGTGAGGCAGTGGCACAGGTTGCCCAAAGAAGTTGTGGATTACCCATCCCTGGGTATTGTTGGATGAGGCTCTGAGCAACATGGTCTGGTGTAAGGTGTCCCTGCCCATGGTGTGGAGGTTGGAACTAAATGGTCATTAAGGACTCTTCTAATCCAGGCCATTCTGTGATTCCATGACTTTATCTCACCTTCAGTGTCAAAACTGGAAAGAATTAAAAAAAGATGCTGCTTTTAACTGTATGAAGGGTGTATTGGTGGGGTAGGATCAAACGTTGTTCCTCTGAGCTGGATGTCTAAGCTTCTCCTGCAGTCTTAAGAGAAATCAGCATGTGGCACCTGAGAGGTGAATGGCTGTCTGCCTAAATCAGTTAATGTGAATGTCTAACTCGGATGCCAGTGTGTGACTGTGGGCAGTGAACATTGCCCTAGAAACACAGTGTGAACGGTTGAAAAATAATTTTAGCACCTCTGTCTTTTCTTTTTTTTGGTTCTTTTCTGAGATTCACAATACAGAGCTCAGTTTCTAGAGACATCATTTGAAATTGAATATTAATTATGACTGCTACTTTAGTGTCTGATCATTTCTGCTTTGAACATGGCAAAGAAGGAATTGTTCATTATCTTGTAGTAATAATCTAGAGTGGTAATCTATTGGATGAGATATAAACTCTCTACTTGGATTTTTAGGACACAGGAATTATACTCTGTGGCTAACAGTTTAATGTGTCTGTGTAAGAGCCCAGAACCTGTATGTGAGGTTATCAGGGTATTTCTGAAGAGTCTAGACTGAGCTGTGTGCTGGAGACATCTGGAGCTGTGCCCATGTGACTCAGAAAGCCTAAGTGCATAACTTGTCTGCTTGTCAAAAGAGTGAAAAAAAAAAAATTAAGAGAAATCACTGACTAAATTTCCATCACTACCCAAGTGATGGAAAAAAATCTGCAAGTGGTCTTAAGCCCTGCTCAGAAAAATGACTGATACTCTTTAACTTCAGGGATAGCAGATGTCCCTCTTGCAGTTTAAAACCACTTTGAGAACTTCTGTCAAAACTATGTGTGCACAAGCTTATCTCATGTTGCTGCATGTATACAGGGGTTTTATCTTCTGTGCAGTTAATCTTTCAAGAGTTGCTTCTGATAATATTTTAAATGCAAAAAATTTTGAGTTTTTTATTAAAAAAGAAATTAAAATTCATCCAATCCAGACCATAAGCAAGTAGAAGGTTTCATGATACACGGGGATATGTCTTGTAAGTGGGGATGGAATAGTCTTTAAGCAGAGCATGCCTGGAAACTCTCTCTACTTTGAGGCTGAATAAAGAAACCTCAGCAGTATCCAGTGGGCCTGAATTGGCAGATTTTTTTACTGTCAGTCTGGACTCTAGCTCACACATGCTTATATGCATGGCTAAGCTACAACTGCTTCTGCCAATTTTCTGCTCCAAATCTCTTGCTGGTTTTGGAGTCCCTGTGCAAATGACCACATGTCGTGGTTTGATATGGAAGTGAATTTTTTTCAGGAAGTTGGGTCAAACCAATCAGTGGTCAGGTTTGGATATTGGCACCTGGAGTGACCACTGAAGGTATGGACATGCCTCTGAGAACACAGGGGGTTAAAAGCAGGAACTCCCAGGAGCTCGCTCTCTTTGGTTCTGGTCAGGGTGCTGTGCAGACCTCCCCTGCCCAGCCACGGGCTGGGTGGGGGAGGGGAAGCCATGTGGCCTGGTCGAGGTGAGCCGAGGGGTAGAAGGACTGGAACCGAGCCAGCTCCTGTGGACGGAAGGATGGAGAGAAGCAGAGATGCCTTTGTTGTCCCCCGCAGAGGGAAGAGACAGAGAGTCCGGACGGCACCTGTAACTTTGCTGGCGGAGGAGAAGGGGAGGGGGTGGGGGGGGGAAGGTGCCCAGCCTTGGCCTTGGGAATCGGCTGCTGGGCAGAGATTTCAGCCATCCAGGGAGTCTGAACTTTTAACCCTTTCCTGAGAAATGAAGGCTTTGTAAAATACTACTCCTCCTTGATTTAAAGTACAAGAGAGACAATCTGGGATCTGAGATGATGGAAGAGGAAATTTTTGAGTTGGGAGGAGATGTTGGAGTGGCTTGTGGCTGGACTTTTTTTGTTAGCCATAGACTGAACCAAATTCTCCTGCAACAGAGACTGCATTTAGGGGGATGCGTTGGTGGGCCAAGAGACCTGTTTCAGTGGCTACCAACAGAGGAGTGGAGAGAACAGAGGAAAGTTGAAGAGGGTATGGAGAGGCCGTCTGTCTTCAGAGAAGAAGAAGAGAGGAAGAAGATCTTTGTTCTTGGACCCTCAGCCCCAGGGTAAAATGGGGGGGACTATTTTCCCAAAAAGGAGGAGCTGTTGGACCCTCGGCCCCAGGGGGAAAAGGGGGGGGACTGTAGTCCCAAGATGAGAAACTGAACTGTTGTTTTTCTTGGGTCCTTGGCAAAGCATCCTTAAAGGAGCCCTATGAGCAGTCTGTCCATGCACGGTGGTGAGAGCACTGTGACATGGAAAGGAGAGTGTCACACTGGCAGATTTTCTCTGGGCGGTTGCCATGTGTGACATGGAAACACAAGGGTGGCAGTTGTGTTTCCTGGGGGGTCTGTGGCACAGGAGAGACTCCTGTCACCCTTGATGGACTGAGTATTGATTATCTAAAGGGTGGCAACTTGATCAGGATCCTGGGTGGTGTCTCACTGTGCTTTCATTTGGAAATTGGGTGGAGGAGGAGGAGTGTTTTGGAAGGTCTTCATCCTGGATTTAATGTCTGTGGTTTTTATGGTAGTAGTAGTTTAATAAAGTTTTTTTTCCTTTGTTATCAAGCTTGGGCCTGCTCTGCTCTGTTTCTGATCACATCTCACAGCAATTATTTGGAAAAGTGCATTTTCATGGGGGCGCTGGCATTGTGCCAGCATCAAACCATGACACCACAAGAAACAGGTTTTATTTCTTCATGTCTGCTTGTGTGGAAGATGACTTGTTGCAGATGAGAATAGAGCTGTGCAGCATTAAACTGGCCCATTTTTTACTACCACCTCTTGGTCAGTCTATCAACAGCTATAAAAAGCTTTTAAAAAGAATCCATATGCTCACCCCTTGGCCAGAAATGATCTTTCAACAAATGTCAGCTTGCTGAGTAAAGCTCAAGTCATTTGATTTTTAAAGCATTTAGAAAAGCACTGAAAAATAAAATGTAAAAACTCTTCTGATATTTCTTCAGTCGCCTCCAAAAAAGTCTGCTAAAGGTGAGCTTTGTGGAAATGAGAAGCTGTATTAGCTGCCAGCAAGTGATTTTGTGATGGCCTGCAGACTGCATGTCCTGCAGATTTGTTTTTTAAATAAGAGCTGCCATGAATCTGAGGTAAAGGACAGTACAGGTGCAGACAGGGTAAGGCAAAGGCTCAACTCAGGTGGGATCAGATATCACCCAGTTAATTTGCTACATCCAGTTGCTTTGAATATTTCTAGTTTTTGTGTTGTGGTTTTCAGTGTTTGCATGATTGAATTGTACGCAATTCCTCCTCTTCTGTGTGTACTTTGTCTTACTTCGGAGCCTTTTCTTTTCTTGCCATGGACAATAAGGATTCTGAGCTGCTCGCAGTAAAAACCACGACACTCAAATGGAGTTCTGATCCCCTCATGAAGGGTGAACTAGGAGACTTTCAAACCAATTTTCATGAAAATCCTGCACAGGGATTTTAACATGTACATGTCATTAACATGTAGTGGTCTTTCATCTGGAGTTGCTGCTTAAAGAAGAGAAAAATGGAAAAAAGACTTCATGTCAAAGCTTACAGCAAAAAGTTGCATTCAAAATAATTATCTGTGAAACATTTAAAATGTGTTTATTGCTTTCATGTTGCCTTCATCATATTTTAATGCTTAATTAAAAATAAAACTACAAGCATCTGAAATTATATTGTACCTTAAAGCTCAAATAGAATAGTTTTGAGTTTAAGGGTTTTTTTTGCTGAGACAAAAGAAAATGTCAGGCTGTTTAATGTTGGGTCATAGGAGAGGAACACCCCGTTGGCACAGATGCATGTGATGTTGGTTTCCATGGGAATAAAGATTACTTATGGGAATAAGGTCATGAAAGGGAAGGTCCACAGACGCCAAGGAAAAGTTAGTGAGAGAGATCTGTAATTGTGGGTAAAGTCTGCAGCGGTTTCTCATTGTGACAGAGAGCTGGATGGAAAGAGAGGACTCTGCTCTCATTCCTTAAGGATTTGTCAGGACTGTGCTATCGGATTCCTCATTTGCCCTAAGCCTGATGAACCACGAGGGCCTGGAGCAGCTGGGCTGTCTCTGAGCTGCAGTCTGGCCCTCACTAACTGCTGCATGCTCCTCATGGGTGGTGTCAATAGCAGCAAAAGGCTTTGTGCTTCTCTCTCTCACTTTGTTTTTTGTGTTTCTCTCCTCACCTTGTTTTTCCCTTCTGTCTTTCCTGCGTTCCTCGGTTTTGTGTCAGAATAATTCTGTTTCCATGCAGGTACCCACCAGACTCCAGTTTTGCAGTCATTGGAGGCCTCCAGGTGACACTTTAGCTGCCACAGCAGTTGCTTTAAGGATGGATGTTGCTGAAAGAAAACAATGCTAATTGTATCATTTACCTTTCATATGGCTCAGCCCTATCAACCCTTACAGTGTGGCTTTGGCCTGTGTGGTGCTCTAGGTCTGGCTGCTGCACTCACCTGGTCCTTTGGATAAAGGGCAACTCTTTGAAAAGAAATAAATAAAAATGGTGTTTATGTCTGGATGCTCTGCTGGCATTAGATATCTTGTGCTTTGCTTTTCAGAGCATATATTTTTTACCCCTACATGAGCACAGGTGTTTTCCAGTGTCAAGGTGAAGTCAGTGTATTAACTGTTACTGAAGGAATGAAAATGAGCATGGAGAAGGGAGGCTGCAGAAAACAGTGTGCTGCATTTTTTTGAGTGATGAATCTGTGTTCCACCGACCTGGGAACAAAGTCCAGATGGTCCCATTCAAAGAGGGCTTGTAACAGAGGCTCCGTCATTGCTAGTGCATAAAAGTGTGTGTCTGCCACACATTCTTAATTGTGACATACCTGCTGTTAAAGCTGCCCTATGCTCTGGGCTGAGTGTTACCTGAAGGCACTCACAGCTGGGAGGAGGTGGTTCAGCTTTCTGACTGTGAAGGATGTTGTTTTTTCAGGGTAAATTACAAGGACACCTGTTGTTGCCTGAAAAATAGATTGGAGCCACTGGCTCTTTTTGTTCAGGGCAGCAGATAATGATCCTTGTTTGTGGGTTCAGGTCAGTGTTGATGCAAACCAGGCTGAAGTCAATGAGTCATTATCAATCCCAGGAGAAGCTGAGGCCCTTTAGGAAACATTATTTAAGCAGCCTATCCTACAGGATACAGCAGAACAGAAAATACTCTGAGAATTTGCCATTGTTTTACTTTTTATAATTGTAAGTAACTGTTCAAGACTGGAATGCTGACCCTGTGGTCTCCAGTCTGTTCCTGGTGGACAGGGCTGTGAGGATAAACAGGGACCACAGCAGCTGGCACTCATAATCCTGCTTGGCAGCCACAGCAGAGGAGCAGGAATGTGCATGAGCTCAGATACTGAACAGCTCCCTTGCTAGGGATGGGTTTCAGGTGTGCTGCTGTGGCGCTTCCTCCTTCACCTGCAGAGTTCAAAGAAGTGCTGTTAAACATTAGTTGAAGTCACTGCTGTGGTCCTTGATTGGGCAGGATGCAGGTTGAGAGTGCAAGGAAATGCTTTACTGTGATTTGTCCTTGTGGCTGGTTTGCAGCCTCTTGGTGCTGTTGTTGAGCACTTTTAAGAACCTCACAGTGTTTGTTTTTTTGGTTAATTCCATTTCTCATGAAGGTACTGGCAAAGTGTCAGGTTGAGAGGACTAAGCAACATGCATAGGTACTAAAATAAGTGGAGAAAGCTTGGTTCAGGTAGAGGGTAGGTAAAAATGCACCCATAACACTTACAAATGACAAAGTCTCAGAATTTTTTGTAACAGAGTATGACCAGTGTAGCACTGGCAGATTGTCTCAGTCATTTTGTATACAAATGTACCATGCTTTTTAATTTTCTATTTTTCAGGGGCCTGAGTTGATGAATAAATACGTTGGTGAGTCTGAACGAGCGGTGAGAGAGGTGAGAAAGGGCGAGCTGTGGATAACGTCTGATACTAAGCTTCCTTAGCTTTCAAATTCTTCTCTACTTTTGAGATGACCATTCAGCTTTCTGAAAAACTCATGGTGTAAGTTTAAAAAAGAAAATAAGAAATGAAGCAGCAGGGATATTTAGCTTTCTCCTGCCTTGACCTAGTGATACAGGTCGAATTTGGAATCCTGTGGCAGCTGTTACTACTGTTAAAAAAAAAAAATCTGCTTTCAAATAAAAACAACCCAAGACAAGACAGGCTGATGTCTATTATGTGAAGCTCTGTAGGTCTTGAGGTGTGTGGGGGGTGATGGTGTACTGTAAACAGCTTCCTTTCCTTAAAACTGGGTATTTCATTGTTGGTTTTTTTTGTAGATCTTCAGGAAAGCCAGAGCAGTATCTCCTTCAATTCTTTTCTTTGATGAAATAGATGCCTTGGCAGTAGAAAGGGGAAAGTAAGTAATTATGTTACAAAAACAACAGACATTATTTCCTGATAAATTATTCTTACACTGTACAATCACAAATGTATTTACCTTTCTAGAATTATTTTATTAAATATCTTCATTCTTTTACAGAAGGGTAATGTGTGTCTTTTACTCAAGCCTATTTAACTTGGCATAAACAGCTAAGCTGATGGAGTTCTTCCTTTCTCATCTCATTAGCAGGAATGAATCTACTGGTTCTCATACTATTTGGCTCTTTTCTGTGGTTTTACCTTTTATTTCCAGTAACTTAACTCCTTTCTTTTCCCAGGGTTCTTGCCCTGGCCTAATTTGGTGTCTCCATCAAGCAAACAATAGGATCATAAGCTACATAACACTAATTTCCAAGGAGAAAACTCATAAAACTAAATTTACACCTATGTTTAAATGTTTTGCCAGACTGGGAAAAACTTCATTAAAAGATTTGGGAACAATTGTGTCCTTTCATGTGTGACATTAAGAAGGGATTATTGTGCAAACAGCTAATAGTATTTTTTTTAATATCCTGCTTTGTGATGATTCCAAGAGATATTTAGCTAGTCTGAAGTATAATTATTGCAGGTTTTAGTTGCTACTACAGCTTTTTAAGATTTGACAGGCTCTGTAAGTGGACTTTCTTGGGGGATACCTCCTTATAAATGTAACTGCTACTTACTGTTACAGTAAATACTTCTATCCAGTTTTAATTTGCATGAAAAGCTACCAAATTGGTGCATTAGAAGGTATTTGCCCTGTTTAAAGGCACATCAAAACTTCAACATTTTTCTGGGGAAAAAGCTCTCTCAGCATCCCTTACAGATTCTTTTGTATTGCATGAAGGGCATTTGTATCTTCAGGGAAGGATAACAGGTGTCATTTTGATGTTTTGGTGACACAAATAAATGATTTGTGTCACAGGAGGTGGCATCATATGTAGCATGAAGCTGCTAAGAAATGAACATTCTTACTGTTGAAAATGCAAAATTTGATTGAAGATGTTTTCCTCAGAGTCCTTCTCATGTGCAATGTATGCAGCTGTGAAATTTGTGAGCTTCCTAGAAGTGCTATGCACTGAAGCAACAGAGAAATTGCAAAATTGTTTGCTTGAATCAAGCCAGCAGAGGGGAAAAAATATCATCCCCCGCTGAAATTGTTAATGTGTTTAGTTTCCAGAACAAGCACTTGATCAAGATCAAACCTCTTGGAAGGTTAAGCCATAATACATTTTAAACTGTCTTTTTAAACAGTGCCCTGGAGGTGGTGAGTTTGTTTGTTTGTTTGTGTTTGCTTTTTTAGGGAGTAAACAACCTGGTTTTATCTTACCTGGGTCTGTCTGTGGGAGGTAGTAGGCCTGGCGCAGCTTGCTGAAGAATGTGGTGTGACCTGCTGCAGTTGTGTTGTGCTGGAGACATCTGGTTTTGGAGCTTTAAAAAGTACAGGGTGGGACACACAAATATTTCATTGTCAAATCTGAACCAGATGGGAGGTAAAATATGTAGCAGAGTTCTCATAAAATTCATCTGAAATTAAATGGTGTAGGAAACCAGACAAGGCACTTATTAGCAATGGCCTTTTTTTACAGGCTGACTTTGCACAGTAGGAATTTGCAAATGCACTAGAGATGCTAATGATTTGTGGCCTCTGGAGATCCATTTCCTGTACTATTACTGACTGTGCTGAAGTTTTCAAGGAAACACCTGTTTATATTGTCTCCCCATTCCCTCTGTTGGCTGAATTAGTTTTCTGCCTTGGCAGTGAAGAACACTCTGTGATACAGCTTTGTGAGAGTTTAAAATCCTCTTGGTTTAAATCCTTGATAGGATGCTGAGGGATTTGTGTAGGATGTGCCACATTCCATATCTCCTAGGTAGGCAGCATCTCCTGATCCTACCAGGGCATGTCCAGAAATCCAGAGAATCTGAAAATGTTAAGCTGTGGGACTAATTTTACGTGTAATTCTGATCAGAAATACAGATGTGAAATAACCTCGAGTAAATCACTTAAAGCTTTTGTTCTTCAAAGCAGCCTGCCAAGTATTCATTAACCCATTATTTAGATTTGACTAAAGCTTTTGTGGTTGTTTTGCTCCCAACCTTCTGTAGAGATCACTAAACAATCCCTTCTCAGCAGCAGGGGTATATGAACTAATAGATTTTGTAATTAAATGAGTGTAGAGGTAGTCAAAGAAAGCTAAGGAATTTTCTTGTTTGGGCCATTCGTAATAACGTCTCCTTTGCATCAGGTAGTGGATTCTGTCACTGCACAAGCCATTGTGCAAACACTGTGTCTGCACTCAGTTATGCCACAGTCTTTTATTTATTACACATTCCCAAGCCATAATTCATTCCATAATTGTGCTACATCTAACATGCTACCTAATGTAACTGTCTTGTGTAGCAGTTTTGTTTTACAAAATCTATTTGTGTATGTTTATTAGTTAGAGCTAACAATACTTGAAGTCAGCAAAAATTATAGTAATTGACATTGTTCATTGTCAGAATGTTTTATTTGGAAAAGATTATTTCTTACCCAGCCTGCTTAGAAGTTCGATATGTTTTATCGATATGAACTAAGCTCCTGGATTTTTTTCTTGCCTGTCCACACCCTTCCTATTTTGCATGTAGTCGACACACTGATACATATTAATCAAGGAATTAAGAATGTGGACTGGATACATACCAGTTTTAAAGGCAGTTTATGAAAATATAATCCTGCAGCTCTGAAGAAAAATAGTTCCATGTAAGGAGCAATTGAGATAAAAATCTGTTTATCCTTGATGAAAGAAGTCAAGAGGGTGATTCTGAATGGTCTTGAGTTTCCAGTGTGGTAGTCAAGACATAAAGATACTTTGAGCTGTGTTTGCTTCTGCATTTTGTTCTGTTACTCTGAGCTTCTAATGCTCATGGAGGATTTTTCAATTTCTTTCTGATTTATGTTGAGATGTTAGAGTAAGTTTAAAGAGAACTGAAAATGAAAAATTAGTGGCTCAGTGGCCTGACTGTAGAAAAAAAGGGAGGCATTCACCATGACTGTTTCTAAAGAAAAAATTATAAACCTGCAGCAGAAAAGATGGTAGAAAGTTAGAGGTGTCACAGTGAGGTCTGAAGAGGAGAAATTGAGAAAGGAAAAACTTCTGCAGTCGTCATGCATCAGGAGAGCTGAACCATGAGATGGACGGAGCCTTTTTCTCTGCTTTGTGGTTCTAATTAACATTTGCTTATGCAAGAAGATTATGACTTTTTCTTTTCTTTCCCCATACTTTTGAAAGATGCTATTATGACTTTTTGTAGGACAGATTGTACTGAAGCAGGACTGGTCCAGATAGAGCAGTGTGTGAGCAGCAAAGTTTGCCTTGAAGTAATCCCGTGCCTGCACAAAGCTTGGGAGACTTTACAAATTACACAGCTGCTGAGAGTTATGGGTATTTGTTACCCTCAGTATCCTGACCATGTAAAACCTAATTCTTCTGGCCATTAGGGGTTGCCAAGAGGGAAATGGCTTGGTAATTAGACTTGAAAGTGATGAATGAACGTGGGTCTGTGTAAATGCAGTGCAGACAGTCTGTTTGCTGAACTTCAGAAATCGCCATGCTTTGGAAATGGGACATTGTTTATATAAGTAGGATTTTTAGGATTTTTTAGCAAGAGACATCCTTTTCTTGTTTTTCAAAAGCAAAACGTTTCCCCTTTAACTGCAAGTCTCTGTAATGTAGGATGGGAAATGCTGCAGACTGCTGTAAAGGCACTGATAAATTCTATTTTCCATGGGGAAGGGAAAAAAAAAGATAAGGGACAAAATCAGTACCTTGCCTTTGACTTGTGGAGGCCAAAAGTTGGTAGATGAATATTGCTAACCTTGTCAGAGTGAGGATAGAAGTGACAAAGTGAAGGGACTTTGGTACCAATCCCCTGAAACCACAGCATGATGATGCTTTTTTTGGGAAAATATATTATCCTGTATGAGGGGGGGAGGATAGATAGAGTCCTAAGACACAATTTAAAATAGTCAGAGCCACTAAACACATGTGAAAACACACTGTTTTCATTTTAGGTGTTAAAATCTTTGCAGTCTCAAGTTCTGAGGCTCTCGGGCTTTTAGAAGAACCTGTGAGGAACAGCAGCTTCTCTCCTGTAATGTACCACCTCTGCCTTGAACAGGGATAGTGATAAATCTTCTCTTTTTAAATCAAGATGTCCTTCTGGGGTATTTTATCTCATATTTATTTATCCTCTACACTTGAACTTGTCATTGTATTTTAGTGCCTGTGCAAATTCCCTGGTGCAATGGGCAGTGTCTGTCATTGAAGGAGGTCAGTGTGTTGCATCCAGTAATGAAATCCACGGGCTGAATTCTGTGGGGATGCAGCAAAAGAGAGTGGTTCTTGGCAGAAATCTGCCTTGCACAGGGTAAATTTGCAGTACTGAAGCTGGAGGAAGTATTGTCACCCTAATATTTCTCATGCAAAGACAGAAGAACGTGAACAAATTATACCTGGAAGATAGGGAGTTTCCCCCTACCATGATTGTTATGAGTGACCCAATTCTTGTTCAGCTCAAAGAACTTTGTGTTTCTGGCCTCTATTGGCACTGGCGTGCCTGAACTGGGTGACGTCAGCTGATTCCCTCCAATATCTGAGCTATGTTTGCACATGATGGAGAATTAAGGCATTCAAAACTTTTGTGACTGCTGTATGAATTCTTTAAAGTTTTGGAATTTGGTGTCCAAACGAATATTGTCTGGGGGAAAACGCTGCATGCCTAGTGCCAGCTTTTTAGTTTAGGCCTGGCAAGGAGGGGTGAAAGAGGAAAATTTTGAAACTGTTTTATTGTACAGAAAAGCTTGTAATTGTTTTCAGAAGACCAATTCTAACAAATAGCATTACTCATAGTTCATGTGTGTATACAGCAAATGTCTGCAGTCCCTTTAATTTTAAAGTAATCTTGTTAGTGCTTTTGGCTATCAAGAATCCTTTATCACAACATGGTTTTGAATCTGTGTTTCTTTCTTTTTGTTTACAAACCCCAATAATTTGTAACTTCCTGGCCTACATTATAATTCGGATATTTGAAGTCAATAGAGACTTGCATTAACATCAGTGAAAGCAGGACTGGATCCATAAGCCCTTTTCTTGAAGTCATAATTTTAATGATATGCAGGAGGAACATAATTGTAACTAAAATTTATGAACAGTAAACCTATTATACATAAATATTGTTGTAATGAAATGAAATCCAGTCTAGTTAGTTACTTCTAGGTCTAAAATACTTACAGCTTAAACTGTGCTTGCTTGCCTAGTAGACATGATTGATTACAAATTTAAACTTGATTAACTTCCAGGAATGCACAGATGAGAAATGCTGAGAAAAATGAAATTAAAGGAAGTGGGAAATTTACTGTGCATCAGATGTGTGCTTGGTTTGGGGTTGTTTTTTTATTTTGTTTCATTGCTTTTTTTTAAGGTAACATCAATGTTAGCAGAATAGATCTCATGATGTTAGCACCCCTCCTGGGTCAGCCAGGCAGTGCCAGGGCAAGCTGCAAGTGTGGGCTAATGCCAGTCTTTCATGGATGTGCATCTGGAATTATCTGCAAGCAATGAAAATGGGTGATGGATCACCACCTAGGCACTCAAGCATTTGGATATGTGCTTGGGGAAAGCCCTCTGGAAGAAAGCCTGTTGATTCCAAACCTGTCTCAAGCTGGCTTCTTTCCCCCTTTTCTCTCCTTTCACTGTGTTTAATTTTTCTGGGCCTACTTCATTAACTTTTGGAAGCTGCAATAATGAGAAATTTAGGTGAGTGGAAGAGGCTGCTTACAGAACCGTGAAGGATAATTAGGATGTGTCTGCAGCTGCCTGCAGGCCATTTCTTTCAAAGTCACCTGCTGACAGCTGAGCACTGTTTCCTATTTCCACAAAGCTCATCATCTTTTTAGGAAAGCTTGCTTGCAAGATGGAGACCACTCAAGGAGTACTTGGAGTTCTTTTATTTTTCTGTGCTCTTCTAATGCCTTGCAAAGCAAATTACATGAACTGCATTTAATCGGTGAATTGACAGTTGGCAAAACATCATTTTAGCATACAGGTGACCATGAAGATAAATATTCTACCCAGACTGAATTTCCCAGACTTTGCCTCGGTTTCCTCTGGATGTCTTCCTTCTGTGGTATTTGAATTTTGTGCTTGAGAAGACAGGGAAGATAGGAAACAATACAGTGGGTGGTAGTTGACACATGTGTGTACAGGATCCAACAGCATCTAGTTGTAATGTGCTGGTGGAGGGAAGGGTTTAGGATCATCTTCTTGCAGGGTTTTCCTGATTACACAAGCAGGAAAATTCCCTCCCATGGGGAATGTTTCTTGTCTGAGTACTGAAGGGGCTTGTGTACTAGAGTGGTGGTTTTTTGGTTTTGGTTTTTTTTTTGTTTGTTTTTGTTTTTTTTTTTTCCAATGAATAGTGAAGTCTTAAGTGATACTGTAAAAAAATTTGCATGCTGTATGTTATTCTTAGGCTTTTTAACAATATCCAAGCCTGTAGAATCTGTAGTGGTCTGAATAATGATCAATGAAGTTGTACCATTCACATGATATAACATTCACAGAAGTAAATTTGGCCCAGTGTTTTAATATGGGACAAGCCTGCTTTTCTTGACTGGCATGGCAGTGTCCATTCTGCTGGACAAAATGCCCCAGTGATAGAAGTTTTACACAAAATTTGATCTCCAGAGCCATCCTGCAGTTATTGTCTTTCTGGTAATGCTATTGGAGTAGATATTTTTTTATTTTTCAAATGCTGTGGAAAACCTTAACCTGCCAAAGGCGTGTTTCACCCGAGTTCGTGAGGGAGAGGGAGAGCAATAAAAGAGTGTGACAGTTAGTTACGATCGCGGCAGCCGGATGGAAAAGCTGGGCTTGGCAGGTGCTCCTTGCTGACAGGTTCCCCCTGCACAGCCCCCACACAAATGTCAGGCTCAATAAAAATCCTTCAGGCTGTGCGAGCAAGGCGGCTCTCACGTGGGAGTCTGCTGGCAAGACGCTTCTGTATTTCAGAAACCTTTTACCTCTGTAGTTCATGGAGAGGTGGAGAGTCCTGCCAGCAGGGTCTATTTCAACATGTTAAAATTTTTTTGATACCGAGCATTTTGTCATGTCAATGAGTTTTACATTTGTATTGATGTAAAATGATTTCCAGAGGTTTCAGTGAAAGGGTTATTTCAGATGATACCACATCCACAAGTATTTTTAAAACCTATAAATTTTGATTATGATTGGGATTCTTTTGTCTGGGGGGAAAAAATAATAAAGCCAGTTTTTATCCATGTGTAAGTCTTGCCTGATAGGATGTTTTGGAAGAGAGGGTGGGCTGGACTCCCTTGTCACAAAACCTGCATTATAGATTTCAGCTATATGGGGATTAATCCATCTGCAGTATTTTATTTTGGATACATCTCCTGAGGTCTGCCTCTGACCTCACAGTTCTGCCTGAGGTAGGGTCAGCTGTGCAGGAGAGGGGTCCTCCCAGACTTCCTCCTGCTTTTGCAGCCTCACAGTTGCTGTGATGTTAACAGCTCTCAAAATGTTACTGTGTGAAGATTTCCTGCATTTCCACGTGTACAGTTTAGCAGTGTAATGAAATTAAGGTCCTGATTCTGAAGCCAAGGTGTTCCGACAGGCTTCAGTGCCATTGAAGTCAATGGTGGGATGGAGAGTTACTGGTTCTCCTTTATGAGATTTAAGTGGTGCTGGAGACTTAAATACATTTTTCAGTAAAAATGACATCTGGTACTGGAAAGCCAGTGAAATGAGTATTTTTTCAGAAGTGCTGTAGATGGTCAGATGATGCAAATGTATGTTTGCTTTAGCGCGCAGTGGTGATGCCTTACCAAATTTCATCGTGGGGTGAAACCGCAGTGACTGCATTCTCAGACTGTTTTTAGTTTTCAAATATTAAAAAATCTGTTAGAAAAAGGGTGGGGGGAGGAAAGGAAATTAAATAAGTAAAAATGTACAAAACAAGAAGTTGCTGTCAAAAAAATGCCTATAGCAGGAAGAGTAACAGATTTAAATGTGATTTCATACATCTGGTTATGTCTGGAAACAAAATCTTCTTGGCTTGAAGATCTGTATAAGCTAGTGAACTGTATGTACGCCTTGGTGCAGTGATAGGATCGGGCTGTGGTTGCTTTTATATCCCCTGGAAGAAGTATGAGAGCAGTTTAAGGTGTCCAGGGGGAAATTTTAGTGCCCACTGATACCTGAATCCAGCTGGCTTGAATGGTCACTGGATATAGCTAGAGGAGATAGAAATAAAAGCTGTGGAGAGCCCTGAGCCCTCTTCTGCTATATTGATTTTGGAGTTGGTGCTCCTGATCTCAGGTCCATCAGAAAGGCAGAATTAATTCAGATTAATTGTGAGCCTTTGGTAAACTGTAGAATACATGGTTTATTCTGCCAAAATGTGTATTGGGAATGCCTTTAGCCAAAGTAATATACCAAGAACAGGTTTGTCTTTCATATTCAGTGTGGATAGTCTTGCCTGACAGGCTTCAGGAATCTTCTCTGGTGGTCAAGCTGAGTGCCTGTGCAGGAATGCACATGTGCTTTGTCTGAGACTGGTGGGACACTTGTAGGATTAGCTGGAATATCTCATAGAGGAGGATTTCTGTCACTAACTGATGTAATGACCTTCTCTACCTTTAAAAACTTTGTTGAGGATTGTAAATAAAGTGGGGTTGGCAAAAAATTAAAACAACACATAGCCTAATGTATTTCATTAGGGCAGCACCAGCAGTTGCCTGAACTTCTTAGGCAGGCTTCTCTTTACTCACACATTTTTTATTTCAAAGGTATTTCTGGTTGGAGCACGGCTCCTGGTGCACACAGCCGTGCACACACATGGCCCTGCGTGGATTATGTGAGGGGCTTAGCTCTGGCTGCCTGGATTTGCAGGCAGCGTGTTGACAGGAAATTAGTTTGTACCAGGACGTGCCTTTGGAGGACCATTTCCAGGCAGTTGTGAGGATAACATCAATGTGTGGAGGTCAGGTGGAGGTTGGGGGGGAGGCCAAGTCAGCCCCTTGGCTGGAAGATGGTTTTAGCAGTGCCTTCGTGGGACTGGAGGGTTAATTGTGGTTTGTTTCTCTGGCTGCTGTTTGCGTCAAAACTCCAGGCAGCCTTAATGAACGTTGCCCATGTTAATTTGGAAGCCTTGCTGGGAAACCATGGGAAAATGGAAAATCGCATCCTTGCATGTCACCCCTGGAATTAACGGCTCGGGCAGCACCGGAGTTCTTGGAGCACACTGTGGCTCTGAGACAGCTCCCAGCAGCTGGGGAAGAGATCTCTCCCTGTGCCTGCCTGGGATTTTTATAGGGTGTTCTGTTCAGCCAAAAGCTAATTTCTTGTGGGCTGTGCTAAAATGGTGCAGCATGTGATAGCTTAGTGAACTATGTAAATAAAAGCACTGTCATTAGAAATCTGTGGTGCCATAGGTTCCAGGCACTTATTCACTTGATACTGGTTTTGTTACTGATATTTTTTGCATGCATGGACTTGAAATGGTTTACTTCACTTTTAAGAGATAATATTAAAGCCCCTAATAATGTCCTAGAAGCCCTGCTATTGTTTGAGCTGTATTATACCATGAGTGATTGCCTAACTGGAGTTTTCTGATGATGCCCTAATTGCATGGAAGTCTTTGCAATGTGCATTTCCCTGTGGGGATTTTCCTTAGAATAAACACTTCTTTAATGTGTTGTGGGTTTTGGTTTGGTGTTTGTGGGGTTTTTTTGTTTTGGTTTTTTTTGTTTGTTTGTTTTTTTGTTTTGTTTTGGTTTGGGTTTTTTTTGGGGGGGGTAGTTGGGTTTTTCTTGTTTAGTTTTTTTTTTTTCAGTTGAAAGCTTGTAAGAGAAATGTTTATATTGGGGAAAGATGTAATATCCGTTCTAGCTGCCTCTCTCTAAAACAATATATTTTTTTTTTTACGGAAGCAAAAGTTTAGCATCTCCTCCAAAGTCTTCTAGCTTCAGATCATCTCATATAATGTTAACATTTTTGTCCCAGCTTTACAATTACTTTTTTCTTTCTTAACATTTTCTTTTGCTCAGTCTATTAGGTATAAATTGGAGTCAAATTGAAAACCATGCAAGATGGGAGGCCTGGATCCCTACTGAGACTAGCTAATGTTACAAAGTTGATTTTAATTTCCTTTAAGCTGTGTGTCTTTCCAAAAGCATTTGCTATCCATGTCCAACACCTGAAGTGTTTTATCACACTCAGCCCTCTATAAGTCAGTGGGACTCTGACCCATAGGTACAATAGAAATGCTCAAATATGGCTTGGGAATTTCCAGTGTGGCTGCAGAAACTCCAGAATCTGACAACCAGGTAACCCAAGTCCCTTCTCTAATATTTCTTAGCAACCGAAATATTTTACTCTCTTTGCCAACATTTATTATAGCTCCTTTAAGATGTTTTCCAGACTGGGTGTGATAAGTTCACTGTTTTGCTCTGGAAAACTGTAGAACTGGTTGTAGGATAGGAAAGTTAGGGGATTTATTTGGAGCTGTACAACAGTAATGGAGCCGTTACTGTTGCTTTGGCTCTGGGACATCACTGTGGCTGCAGGAAGGCTACTGGTGGGTGGGAGTACTGCAGCAATATGTGTATAATAACTGTACAGCTGTATTTGTGCACTCTGTCTGATGGAAATAATTGGAGCACTTACATTTTAGTTTATTTAATATTTTTACTTTTGGAAAATGAAAACATGATTGTATGGCACTTCTGTGTGTGTAGGTGCCTGTTTATCTGTATAAACATTAAAGAGAACTTCTGAAATAGGACTTTCAAAAAATTTGATATTAAAAAATTATCTTAATCCTGTATAGATCTAGTCTTGTTTTAAATATCAGACTTCTTTTTGCTTCTTAGTTTATAGGGATCCAGAAGAACTGGAGAGATTAAATTTTTCAAATTGAATTGAGAAGAGCCTATTTAGGGGTAGAGAAGTGAAACCTTCCCCTGTGCAGCAGAGGAGGGAATAGCCCTGGAAGAGCAGTCCCTTTAGGGAAAGATGATGGGGGTGTGTGCCTGCCATCCACTGGGGAAGGTTGTGAGGAAAACAGTGAGGTTTTGGTGTGTGCCAAGAGCAGGATTCCCAGTTTCTGGCAAAGGAGCATAAAACTCACATTTTTGTTACATTCTCCAGGTGCTGTCCCTAGCCTGCTTCCGTTTCCCTGCCCCTTCTCAGCAGAGGGAATACTTTATGCTTGTCTGCTTAGGTTTTTCACATACTGGTGATTTCAAAACTGGAGTTTTCAGTTTTTTTAGTGTTGGGTTTTTTCCCTGGTATCTGGAAAACAAACTGAGTTAAAAGACTGACAATGCAATTGTGAGGCAGTTGGTCAACACTCAGTTTATTATTATGTGATGGAGAGAATATAAAAATGTAGAGCAACTCTGCAAAACACATAACTGCCTGATTTTTTTATACTGCATAGGGTGGTGTAAGCTGTCACTTGGATGGTGCCAAAAATGAAGGTTTGTCTGACTAGTGAAGAAGCTGCGTGAATTCAGTTTTCTTAAAAATGTTTATTCCAGATACCCACATTGTACTAAGTTCTTTACAACCTCCATAGCAGGGCAATAAATAAAAAAAACAAAAACCCAAATCTCAGTTGCTGTGCTGCATACCAAGAAAACTTATGGAACTCAAATTCT
The DNA here is from genome assembly GCF_031753505.1 of Anomalospiza imberbis. Taxonomy (NCBI): domain Eukaryota; kingdom Metazoa; phylum Chordata; class Aves; order Passeriformes; family Viduidae; genus Anomalospiza; species Anomalospiza imberbis. The sequence goes on along the minus strand of NC_089684.1, from coordinate 39,188,098 downwards.
CTGAGTTGGTTTTACTCACTTCATATCACTGATGCTGTTTCAGAGGTTGAAGGTGAAAATAAATATTATGAAAAAATTAAGGCAAACAGGTGCATCCCTGTGAATTGGAAAGAATAGTGTATCTTTTCTTTTCTCCTATTTCTAGGAAGGCAAAGATAATGCTGTGACTTTTTTTTTTCTGTGAATCAGCTCTTCAGGTGCTGGGAATGTAGCAGACCGTGTCTTGGCTCAGTTGCTGACGGAAATGGATGGAATAGAACAGCTGAAGGATGTGACAATTCTGGCAGCTACGAACAGACCGGATATGATAGACAAGGTACAAATAGATGCACTGTCTATATCCTGTTTCTCTTGAAAAGACCAGATTTTGCTATAATTCCATCCTCTTTTACTCTGTAAGCTGTTGTCTGATCAACTTAATGATGAGGAGCAGAAGTTAGGAAATGAAAACAAGGCAGAGGAATAGTTCATGTCCCTCACTTCTTTTCCCCTCTCTAAAGAATTTTTAACAGAAAAAAATGTTTAATGGTAGCCTTAAATATCTATTTCCTAGAAGTTTTCCCTAAGCCAAGCTCATTGAACTAGTGCAGCAACATTTCTGTTAAACTGCTGCTGTGGTTTTTGCTTCTGTTGTGTTTGTTTATGCAGGAGTTTGTTGGTTTCATTAGTTTCTTCCTTTCAAGGATTAAGTGTCTCAGCAATTCAGTTACCAACTGTAAACAGGAAAATTTCTCCTCAAATCCCACAGCAGCTCTGCTGGTGTGACAAGAACTTTTCAAGTTCGTAAAATCTGGAGTGTTGTAACACTTACTGCAGAAAATGTCCAAGCACCAACCCAACCCATCAGCCCTCTAGGAAAACCACTTTAAAACAGTTTACCACTGCGATGTCTTCTCACAGCTAAGTGCAGTAGATGGATCAGTCTGAAGTGATTTCCTTTAAGATATGATTTGTAGTGTTGGTGAGATTCTTCATTCCACAGCTTTTTGCCTTCACAACATTATTGAATTTGATGGCGTGTTAATTCATAAAGTTTTTATTATCTTTTTAGAGTTTAAGTTTCTTAAATAATTCTCACATTCTAAGCTGTTTTTGGAATAGTGTTTTCTGTTTTTCTTGGAGCATTCAGGCGTAAAATATTTATGAAATGTGTATGTTTAAGGTATGGTTTTTATGCACATGAAGTCTTGAGAAAAAAACTTTCATTTTGGCTCCAGAATACTGCCTCTTCCCTTTTGCACTGAAGTAAGCCACACAGCTGATGGAGACCTGACAAAGGCTTCCTCAGAGCTTACTTGTGCATTTATCTCTGAGCCTGCCATGTCAAAGCAGAGCTAGCAAAGAATTTTCAGTAAAAGGTAATAAAACTCATCAGTGAAAAGTGTGCTTGTGCAATATTGAAACTTTCAAGATTTCACTTTCGTAAAATTAATTTGTGTAGGCACACAGTTTGTGGTAACTGGGAGTAGGTCTGCAGCAGAGCCTCATCCCCAGTGGGCACAGCTGTGAGAAGCAGGTGAGCAGCATTGACAGCAATGAGCCATGGAGTGCCCAGGTGCACTGACCAACCTCCAAAGGGAACAGAGGGCACACAGGTGCAATGCATCACATCAGGGTATAAAAGGCTGGGCTGAAGGACAAGAAGGGCAGATGCTTGCAGCCTTCTGGAGTTGTGTTATTCTGTGTGGGTTGAAGCCTTCTGATACTGTATGGTGACACTCTGTGTGTTGTGGCCGTCTCAACCGAGATGTATGCTGAGACAGGTTTGGAGATTTTTTGGTAACTGTTTTTTGGGGTAAGACTAAGCTGAATTTGAATACATTCTGATTGTTAAACAACAGGGAAATTTCCTTTGGTATCAGTTCAACGTTCCACTGTGTTGTCTCCATCACCACCTGGAAACTGAGTTCTATGTCATTCTCCCTTTTGCTGGTTTTCTCCTGGGCACACAGTGAACACTGGTTTCTCATATATTAGGTTTTATTTGAAATACTGACAATATTAGAGTAGAGCTACCATGAGTTAGGGGTGCCACCTTGCAGCACAGAGGACTTTAGGATAGAACCTAAGTTACTATGTATTGTATCTACATCACTCCAGATGCAAATCCAGACCTCTTAGCCTGGGAATGAAAGTTTTCATTTTGATATGATGCAAAAAAGATAATGTCTTCTGTACCTATGAATTTTAGGGGAATAGTGAGCTTTTAAGAATGAACAACACAGTTTTGTTATCAAGACCATACAGGCCATCATCTTCTCTTGGGTCCTTGCAATATTTGCAGTGTATGAGTTGTACTTTTTCCCTTCCCTGGAAGAAAGAAGATGATACCAGAAGGCTTTTGTACTTCACTAATGTGAAATCTTTCAGTAGGGCTTTTTGTTTACTCTGTAATTGGTGATCCCTTTGAGAAGGTAAGAATTTGTTAAATTAATATTTTATATGGAAATAATTATGTATGACAATAAGTGAGTGTCCTGTTTTCATAGGTAGGTATGGTGACTATACAGTCATTTTTGAAGGTATGACTTTTACATATAAAAGTGCAATGCAGTTTCTGTTCTCTACTTTCAAGGCCTAGGAAAATGTCTGCAATACTTTTTTGTGATTATTCTTCAGTTTTCAAATCAAGAAATGCTTGAGGAATGTGTGTTTTCTAAGGTTTCTATGCCTGCAAAATTGGTAACAATCCATCCAGCATTTTAATTTATGTGGCTCCTGCTTAACTGACAATGATGTGATGATTAATCTCTTGTAATTTGCAAACAGCACGTGGGGATATCAAATGTAAGAGTATTCCCCAGAGTCTAGTGCAGACTTTATCATCCCTGCAAACACTACAGTACGTTGCTTTTGGAGAGTGAATAGATTTGAGTCAGACTTTATACAAAGTTATGCGTAATGGGAAACTTGTTTGGACTTGTCACAGATGCCTATTAAAGACATACTTCTTTAAGATGTCATGACTGTATTGAAATATTATTGCATCTTAAAAGTTGTGTCTTGTGTTTTTGTCTTAGCTACTTTGCATCTATTCATGCGATGCTGGGGAGACTTTGGAATAGTTTCTATTTTCTGTAAGAATGCAAACCCAGCACGTACTGTTTTCAGCCATGTATGGTACAGAAAGTGATTTCTCTTGGAAGGGAAATATTCTGGAACAAGATGTTCTGAACATTCTTTGAAAGTGATACAGAAACAAAACACTCTGAGTCAGTAATAATAGTAAAATCTTTCCTTCTTCATTCTATAAGCAGAATTGATGAGCAATAATTGGAAAAACTGCCTTTTGGTTTTGGTGACTTACCCACTCAGGAGTGATTTTTTTTCATGCCTAAAATATGTAGCAGTAACTTTATGGAGCTGCTTATGATTCAAAGCCTCTTTGTATTTTCCTATGCATCAGTTGTCCTAATGAGATATCACTCATCCCCACATAAAACTTTTTGAACCCTGTGTATAAATTGCTCAGTTTGTAGTGAAATGTTCTGTCCAGACGTACATGTGATCAAGTTTTCAGGTGTGGTGTGACAGATTTCCATGGAAAAAAAACCTATACCAACTTGTCAGGATTTGTGTGTCCTGTTTTTTCTTTTCTCAGTGGAACCCGTTTTCCTGATCTTTTAGTGCTGGGCTTACTTCTAATGTAAGAAGGATGAATTGGTATAATTACCTACCCATGCAGATATATTTTTTCGCCTCTTAAGCAGCATTTCAAACTCCATTAGCAAGGGTACATAGGGAAAAAAGAGAGATTGTCAGATCCCAGGGGACCTCGGTGAATGTTTTAGCACAGGAAGCAATATGCACGTTGCTGCATCAGATGGTTTTCCCTCCTGCTGGGTCAAATTTGAATGTCAAACACTTTAGCTGTGATGTAAAACACGAGGCAAGGCGCTGAGTGAAGGGATGGCCTGTGGTACAGGGTGACATCCTGGTGCTCCTGACAGCTTCACTTCTCCTTATCTTGGGGTGCAGAAAAGAGTATCCTCAAATATGCTATTTGCATAAGAATGACCGGAAGTGATCGGACAAATGAAGATTAATGGGAAGCTGTGCTGTCAGCATTGCCCATTGTCTCCAGATTGATGATGGTCTGGATTTTGTCTGCATTCGTGGGCTTCAGTGTAGTTGAAACTGGAAGCTGTCCTGGTACCAGAATACTGAAGAGCTGAACCTTTACAAATGCTTTGTTAGCACAGGAGGGCAGTGCTCGGCTCCCCATTTCCAACCGTCCTGCTTGTTGCTATAAAAGCATGTGTTTTGCATATTGTGCCAGTGCAGGGGATTTTTTCCTGCCTCTTTTTGCATGTTTATTTTGCTTTTAAAAAACTTCCTGCTTCCTAGCCTTCCTCCTTACTGTTTTCCTCTTCCATCACCTGCAAGTTTTGCTGCTCCTTATGTGAGCTTTGTTGACTTCATTCTATTAACTGCTGGCTTTGAATTCAGCTTATTTTGTTTGAGAGTCACGTGAATAACGCTGAGGTTTCTGTTCTGGTTGCATGAACAAAATAAAGCAGAACTGCTGCTGATATTCTTCCTAGCAACTGCCAAGCATGGGGAAAGGGAATTAAATTCCCTTCCCCCATGCTTCAGTTGGATTTGAAGGAATCTTCTGGGCAGAGAAATCAAGCAGAGGTTTATCAAATTGATCTGCCCCTCAAAATGTTGATTACTGTGTAGTTATGGGACAATCTTAATTTAAAGTGGCTTGTTTTGATGAAAATAAAAAATGCATGATAGAACCATTTTGGCAGAATCAGTAAAGAAATTATACTTTCTTGCCTGCAGCAAAAGTTAATAATCTTTCCTCTTTAAAAACATCAAAGTTCACTCTGAAGGCTCATGGAAGAAATTAAAATATTTAAGTTTGAAGTTTTACAAGTTAAAAGGGATAGGAAAGTATCTTGCACATTTATTTATTATTGTCTGGAAATGTGTATGTGCTGTTACAAAGCAGGTGATGCAGTGGCACAGTATTACTTCAGTACCACATCATATATTCTCCTGTATACATATTTGCCTGTTTGTGATTTCTGTTTTGCCCAGATACATCTCAGTAAAGGTTATTTCTGTGTTACAACTCTGACCTGGTAGAATTTCAGTTTTCCCAAGTGTTGTATAGGACTGTAGAGTCAGAAGCCACCTAATCTGTCATGTGTCTTGCAGTGGAAGGGAATGAGAAGAATAATGAAAGGGGAATAAGTCTCTTGTTGCCATTTCTCAGTAGCGCAGATTTCATCCAGATTTGGAGGACAGGGGATCCAAAACTGGGTGCTTTTTAGAAGGAAATGGTGCAGGAACATTTAACTTTCCCACCTCTTGTATTCTTGTGATGCAGTATTTTGGAATAGGAATTGAAGTATGGGAATGCAATCACCACATCTCTCCACACTGCTAAACCATTAATTACTAATTTTTTACTTTAAATGCTGAAATGCCTCTCTGCTTGTCAAAGGACACTCCTCATATTCTTGTAAAACCCTGGGATTAAAAACAGTGAGTGAGATTTTGTGGGTCTCCTTTTCAGTCAGCCAGCACCTAGAGCATTTACATCATCTTGCCCAGGTGCAAGTATGACTCTTTGAAATAACAGAAGATGTGGGATTTCTTTTGAAGACAAGATTGTTCTGGAGCATATAATAAATTTTCAGAAAATGAAGCTTTAGGGAAAAATGATATCAAACTACATGACATTGAAAAGAGGATCTGATATTCTAAAATACATTCACAATTTTTGGCATCATCACATTTTCCATCAATTGGTTTTCTCTGGTATGTGTTTGAGTTTTTCCTCTTAATTTTCTTATACCTGTGACTAAGGCAAAGAGATGCTCTGGAGAGTTTTTTAGAGGTTCAACTTTGCCTATATTAATATCAGATCTTTACACTTATTATTGAGAAGTTTTCACATATTCTTTTCGTTTGCCATACTGAAGTGGCTGAATCAATGCAGTTGATGAGCAATGTTGTTTACTGGCTGAGACTTTCAAGGGGCTGAGACCTCCAGACTTTGAGGCTGGATTACATAGAGAATACATGGTTTCTAAAGATCCTGACCACTCTTACTATGCAGAAGTAGTCTTGGGGTTTATATATATGTGTGTATATATATATATATATATATATATATATATATATATATATATATGTATCTCTTTAAGTCAAGATCTAGGTTTTAAGATTCACCTGAATCTCCCTGTATCACTTCCCTTCCCCCTACACCTCCTTCTTCACAGATGAAGACTTTGTTTTCTCATGAGCACAGCAAATAAAATATTTCCAGGTGTGCAAAAGTGAATTTTGTTTCCAACTATTTGATTGTCAGAGTGTGGAGGGCTGAGTAGTAAATCAGCCTTAAGGCTGCTATGGTTTTAAAAACAAAATCTTAGTGGTGACAGCTGAAGAGCACAGTGACTTTTTCACTCAAGATTTATTACTTGCCTGAAAAGAAAGGTTGGAGGGAAAACTTGTTGGTCTGCATATTTTCTCCTTTAGCATATATAGTATAGGGCCAGGACAAGTTGGCTTTATTTTGTCTCTGAAAACATATATTTAAACATTATATGTAAAAATATAATAGTTTTACTTCAAATAGAACAGAAAAGCCAATACAGCCTTCTCTTGTTGTTTGTAGTGGAAAGCATGCCTTGTATCGGCTCAGTCGTGTGTTTTAGCGTCACTTACACTTTTATAAACTTCCCTGCAGCACATGCCAGAAAATTTACTTCAAGGTATCAATGTGTATTTATTTCGTTATGGAGATGGAAAGGTAAAGGAAACAGGCCAAAGTTTGTTCATACTCAGACCTCCTGCCTGGAGGTCACAGAGTCCGGCTAAGGTACACAGGGTGCTAGCAAGCCTCTGGACATAGCGGAAGCTTGGAAAGGCTCTCAGATTCATGTCTGTGGTGTAAATGCCATCCTGGTTCAATGAGTCTGTAACTGTGATAGCAGGTGTGGTTTTGGAGGTTTGTGGTTTTTTGTGTTGTTACTTTTGTGTGTGGGGTTTTTTTAACAGTGACATGGAAATTATGCTGTATTACTAAGATAACATGGGAATGTCTAGGGTTAAAATGAATAATGCCTCTAAAAATGTAGGGCATGTAAGCAGTACACATAGACTGGGTGTAAATTCCTCAGTGTTGGGTTAGGTCAAGTCTACTCTTCATGTAGGTTTAGTGACAAAGCAAAAAACTTTATCTAGACAAGTAATACTAATTTTATGACTAAGTGTAATGTACCTGTACAGCAAAGTACAGAGAAGAGAAGGCAGAGAAGTAGTGTACAGCAAGGCATATTCCATAGTCAGTGTGCTGGATGGCATGAGTCTGGTTATATTTAATTAGCTTCATTAGGGTGGTGATAACAGCTAAAGGAGAGACATTCCTAACAGCCTTGGGTTTTAAATATTTACGAGAGTGACACTGGGAGGGATGTAAGTGTAATACTGAGAGCTGCAGAAGCTCGAGGAAGGGCTGCAGTTAGGGTATTTGGGCTGTAGCCACAGACATATTTAGAGCCTTCTTTGCGCTTAGTCTTCTGCCCAGCTTTCCTCTTTGTGGATGCAAAATGCATAGTGTTTGTCCAGCTTTTTGTGTATGCTATATTAAAATAGCATTACAGAGGATATTGTGTTTGTCAAGCACTCATGAGTTAAGAACTGGCTACAATCTTGTTTCATTCATCCTCTGTGTATGCATCATAATGCAGTCTCTAGTTACAATAATTAAAGATGTGTGCATTGTGCATGATTAATTGAGTTGCATTCATTTAGAAAATTATTTTTGCAAGTCATTATGATTGCCTCTAATTACCTTAATACTCAAATTTCCTTGCTTTTCAGGGCTTTGATTAACACTGTTTAAAATCAGATGAACCATCACTAGTTTCTGGGGGGGAATTACCAGATTTCGTTGTTTTGTGTCATACTGAGGTCCCCATGGTTTTCAGCAGTACAGGACCCTCTGGGTCTACCACAAAAAACTTGTTTATTTGAAATAGGTCATAAATTGACAACATTAAGCTCCTTTGCTCAATGCTTTGCTGATTTTTTTTTTTGTGGGGTCTACTGTACAAGAACGGGACTTTCGCCTGTTAGCCAGGATATTTTCTGGCAACAAAAGAGTGCTTTTGCCCCAGTGTCCAGACTCCTGGTTTTCAGTGTGTTCTCTCTTCATATCAGGCTTTTCATTCTGGCATCTTCTTTCTCCTTTTACTTGACTGTATTCAAACAATTCCAATAAGAGGAGAAGTCACTTCCGTGCTGCAGTTTTGGGAGCCTAAATCCAGCATGTGCTGCAGACTCCTCGAGCCTTGGTAGGATCAGTCTTTAAGCAGGCAAAATTTGGAAAATGTATCTACAAAATGTCAAGAAGCCTTCCAAAGCCTTTTCAAATTGAGATGTTTCAGGTCCTCTGTAATGTAGTCGGGTCTCAAGACCTCTCTCCAAAGGTTAGGGTGAAAGAGTTTTATTTTTATTAATTTTTAAGAACTGTAAATAAAGCTACATTTTTCCTGGTCTCCTTTTCATGCAACAGCTGAAATGTTTTGACTGGAGCATTACAAAACAAAGTCTAAGGCAGCCAGCCAGCTTGGAAAGGACAAGAAGGTCAAAGCTCGGAATAGCATAAGCTACTAAATAGATTATTTTATAATATAAAATGTTGAGAGACTTCTATATTAACTGTTGATAGCTATCTCTCCCGTAATAGGGTAGGGAGCTGTTCCAGTACAAAGGGAAGTTGTGGTGAAATAGAAGGCCCAGCTTTGTACAGGTCACTGGTTTAGTGTCAGTCAGAACCAAGGGCAGCTTGGGAGGATGAGGTGGCCAGCACACAGTGGCCACTATTTGGTTGCACACTTAAAGATTGTGACCTTTTCACTCTCATTTTAGGTTTAGGAAACCTCTGAACCTCAGAGCTTTATATAATTAGCAAGCTGAAATACAGTCAAGCCCTTTACATCAGTAAAGGACTCCAAAGAACACCTGAATTTAGGGATTAGGTGCTATGCACTTGTTTCTCAGTAAGGACTTTAGTAATCTTTTATTTAATCAGTTCTTTATAGATATTAGATGCCATCATTAGTCCTTTCAATTGGTTAGAACCATTTCTGTTTGAAATTTCTGTGAGGAGAAGGAAAAACAGGAGATCACAGGCAGAATTTCGTATAGCTGATTTCTAGAAAATTTTTATTGTGTTGCAGGAGATCCAGCTTTAAATTCTCTTTGCTCCATCAGTGATGAAAGCTGGATGACTTGCACATGTGCTGCACGTACTTTCAGGGATGAATGGAAATGCCATTCCTGTGCAGTATATATAACATTGAAAGACAGTAGGTTTGTTCAGGATAGACAGGTTCTTTCTCTAAGATCTTAGTTAAATTTTTAACATAAAGCTGAATGTGGTACTATAATAATGTAGCACAGGAGGAAAGGGAGCAATCTGGAGGTGACTTATTAATAATGTATCATTTCATAAGGTGTGTGGAAGGATTGATGTGCACTGAAGTGCAGAGCTAGGGCTCTCCATGTCCATGTGAGATGTTAACATCTCCTGTGAACAGTGCAAAATTGGTGGGTGACTGCTAGGTCACTGGATACCTCAGGGTTGGATTGGATATGCAAAATAACAAAATTTTGGGTGTGTTTTAGGCTGTGTATGATTTGATGTATAGGCAATTGTAAGAGTTAGCTCAGACTCAGGACAATTTGTGATATTTTTTGGGATAACCTAGAAAAACATGTAAATTACAAGGTGATTGAGAACAAAGGATCTGAAAGTTTAATAGGTATTTTGATTGAGTGGTGCTAGGTGGGACTCAGCAGTTCTGGAAGTCTGAAGTGACTGCTTCTTTTGGGGGTTATATATTACATATTCTTACCTAGCTGAGGAATTCAATTAAAGAGGGTGCAGTCATTTCTTCCTTTGTTTTAAATATACGTGTATTCCCTCTATGGCAAGTGAAGTTTTGTGCTACAGAAAAGCATAAACCAGGTATATGTGCTTTGAACACACTTTAAAGCAATACTTTGATTGCTGTCTATAGCATCTTCTTGAAGTACTGTTCCCAGTCAGGCACTAGAAAAGATAATTTTGGGAACTGCCCTTTCTTGGGGGCATTTTGTGATATTGTTCTGTGCACAATGAAAGGAGAGTCAGGTATTCCTAAACAGAAACTGGTTTATGCCTTTGATCATCCTTGCTGCCCTCCTTTGAACCTCTTCCAGATCTATTACATCCTTTTTTGAGAGAAGGGGAGCAAGGTGCAACATGGATTTGTGTGGTGCACAATGATGTTTTCTGGTTTGATCTTTACCCTTTTATTAGCAGTCCTGAATTTTTAATGCCAGAATTGCTTTTTTGACTGCTGCCAAGAACCAAACTAGAGTTTTCATCACTCTCTATTAAGACAAGAAGTGGTAATGATTCATCTCAGGGCACATCCGTTTATTTATGAAGAGAATATTGAATTTCCCATGTTTGGTGCTTTGCCTTTACTTACATTGAACATTATCCAATTGCTGTCTCCCGAGAGTCTTGGACAGTTCTTTACCATCAGTCTTCATCCCTGTTTCTTTGAATAACTCTATCATTAGAAATTATGGGTCCTATATGATGTAATTTCTCTGCTATTAAACCTCATAAAGGAGGTGTAAATTTTATACAGGAAAAATAGATGGAGATGAAGGGGTCTGTATTGTGTCGCAATAGAGAGGTAACAGGAAAGGCCTCTCCCCTGGCAGTGCATGCCGTTATCTACAGACAGATCCTGACAAGCACAGTTGGACTCTTACTGAAAACAGAGAAACAGAGGAATGAGAGATAAGGCATCACACAATATAACGAACTTGGGGGAATTTGTATTCCTTTGCAGTGTTGTTTATTCGTTCTGAAAAGGAAAGAGAGAAGAACGAGAAGCCTGACACTGTTTTTGGTGCCACTTTGGGTGCAAAATAAGCAAGTGGAAGCAAAGAAAAAAAAAAACTCTTAGAATGATCATTCTAAAATAAGTTTGTCTCTGTATAACAGCATACCTTGTTGCGTGGAGAGCCTAAACCTGCCTATCTATTTATAAAGAGGAAAACAGTGAAACAGGCAGTCATTGAGATTTACTAGGTGGTAAGAAAAAAGCAATCTGTAAGGAGGGTTGTGTCTTAACAGTAGGCAGCAATGCACAAGAAAAGTGCTGAGTGCCAGCCCAGTCTGGGGGAAAGCACTCCAGAGAGTGGCACAGAAAATGGAGGGATCACAGCATTGGTTCTTACAGACAAGAGTGAATTTACTTCAGACTGCAAAGAGCTTAGCTGTGCTTCAGAAGTTGTTTTTCTTAGCAGTGAATGCTTTCTGCAGAAGTCACCAACCGAGGAGAGGTGGTGTTAGCCAGTTTGCAAGGCAAGTCTTATTCCATTACTTAACAGGGAGGCACGTGAGCTATGTAAGCAAGAACACACGCCAGGGTGTGTGTGTTCATCAGTCAGCATGTGGGGTGTGTGTAATTGGCAAACAGACACCTTGGAACATGTTCCTGCACCTATAAAATGGCCATTTATTTTAGTTTTAATAAGGAATGTAAATACCCTCTGCTAGCTTACAAAATTCTCTTTTTTACATATATAAAATTGAAACACTGTTCTTTGATGCATTTAAGCTGAAGTGTGTTGAAGTCTTTAAATACCTGTTTTAGTGCTTAAGTAGTAGTTTGATCTGATATCTGAGCTTCTCTGTTGTATTCATGCACTAGCAATTTCATTTGAGTGGGTGTGAGGAAATGTAATTTGACTTCATCCTAGATTTCCCCATTGATCCCTATTCCTTGTGCTCCTCTGAGCTTCCCCACATGTACTTAGAAACAATACATTTCCCACGGGAGCTGCAGTGCAAACCTTATTCTTCACCCAGAAGGACTGGCTTCAGAGCCTATCACTCTTAAATGATGGCTTGATTCTGTGTACTAGCATGGAGGGATTTTATGATGTTGCTTCAACAGTTTGCCTTGCTCTCCAGAAAAAAGTGCTTTCAAGGGATGGAAGAGTGCAAAGAATCAGTGACATGGAAATAGGCTGTGCTCCTTGCTGCAGTTATGGCAGTGTACTGCCTATAGAAGACTGACACCTTCTTATTGAAGGCCTCTGTCTCCCCTGTGCATCATGAGCAAGAGTGATGGAAACAAAGTGAAAGAGCTGTAATTGCTGTAGGCAGTGTAATTGAGGCATTAGGTGCAGTTCTGTCACTATTTCTCCAGAAATTGCTGATTAACATTCACAGAGCTCAAAAGTCTTCCCTCTGTGCAACCCCACTGCATGTGAAGAGATTTCAGAATCATGGCTGAAGGGAAAATCTTGTCTTTCCTCTTTTTTGGGTTACTTTTTTTTTTTTTTTTTTTTTTTTTTTTTTTTTTTTTTTTTTAGTTACTTTCAGCAAACAGAGCAGGGAAAGGAAAGAAGCCACCACTGAAGGCTCTAGATCATGTGCAAGACTTGTACAAGACCATTTACTGGCTTTGTAGATAATAGGACTCTGTCCTGCCTTTGTTTTTCATGTGAAAACAGAGTGTGTTTTACAGGAGATGCCACATCACAAATAAAGAAACTGTTTAAGCAGACACATTTCCACAACAAAGGCATATTTTACATCATCTGCTATCAATGCTGTGACAGAACATAAATAATGTAGGCTCTTAGAAAAGGAAAAATATTAATTGGAACCATTAACCTTCTGAGAGAGTGAAGACATTTGGAAATAAATTATTTTAATTAGTACTGTTCTAAGAGAAGAAAAGTTGTGGCTTGATTCAGAATTCCCAGAATTTGTGTACCTGGCATGCCACCTGAAGTTTTGGGCTTACAGAGAAATGCAAACTCATTATTCAAATGGCAGCCTGGTTTGTTTTGGTTTTTTGTTTTTCTTCTGTGGTAGGATTTCCATGGGTTTACATTTTACTCATAGGGATCTTATTCTCATAAAAATACTGATGGAAAAGATCTTAACCTGGAACTTCTTCACGCTCAAACTGTTTTCTTTTCCCATAAGCTGAGGATTGCGTTTCCTTCTGACACTGGAATCATTTATGTATATGCTTTACTGTAAAGCTCAAGTGTGGATTTGAATGTCTGCAGAATTGGAATTACAGAAACTAGAAAAGGGTGACTAAAGTCAGTATCTGTTTAGGCAGAAATACACCATGCATACAAACAGGGCTGAAACAAGGCTTGTTTTGGCAATTCTGAACCCTTTGAGTTTTAACATTGTCTGCTTATATAAATATAACATATTTATATAATATACCTAAATGATTATTAATATAATAACTTGGTTTTCTACTTTTCTCATATAATAATGGAGTGAAAGAACAAAGCTTTGCTGAAGGAAAAAAATTGAGAAAAATCTTGTGGGATATAGGAGTTCTCACACTTTGCCAGAGATGAGGGAGAGAGTGAAAATGAACCCAGTGCTTTCTCAGCCAGAGGGTCCTGATGCCCTGGGCTGATACCTTCCTGCACATGGACAGGCTGCATGGTCTTTTGTAGATGCACCAGATAAAGCTGGTTTTGCCAGAAGAAATGTTCTAGTATGGAACACACGAGTAAATCTTGCCACTTCAATTTCAGCTTTGAGCAGTAGCGATGTGTCTAAATATTGGTTTGTACTGATAAAAAACATTCTGGATTAGAAAAAAAAACGACTTCAAGTCCTGTCCTCATCCACAGCGTGTCCTCTTGCAAAGAGGTGTGGTTAGTGTATTCACATCATTCAGACCTTCAATAAGTATATGCTATCTTGAAGGAAATAAAACAACAAATGTCAGGATCCGGAAGATGAGTTTGCTTTCTTCTGTGTATGTGTTTCATTGGGATATGATGAAACAAAGACTTTTTATAATATTGAATATTTTTGTGGTAAAATGGATTGTTGTGGTATTCTCCCTTATGGAAGAATATAAAAGTAGTCTATTACTATTCTGTATTTTCCTTGGGTTTTTTAATAGTTGCTTCAGCTGTGATTCCCTGTTCTCTAAGGAGCAACTGTTGCACCTGATTCTGTTTCTTACTATCACAATGGTCCTGGGCATTACATGCTTTTGTTTCAATAGTCATTTTACTCATGCACGTGAAATTATTAAATTTTCTGTGTCTGCTTATTTGAAAATTAGCTGAAGGATGCTGAATATCTGGACACTTGGTCTAATTGTATTTCTTTAAACAAAGACACCTGTTATCTCTAGTTATCTAGTTTCTTTGTTACCAAGAACTGGAAGAAGAAACACTGAACATTTTGAAAGTTTTGTGCACATGTTTTTAAATTACTCTTCAGGTTCCCAAAACTTGGGATCAGCAGATGGCAGTCAAACCAAAGTTCCATCTCTTAGCTTGCATGGCTATTTCCAAATCCCATGCCTGTAGGAGAAAGTGGGAAGAGAGACTCTGTGGCAGAGTTGTGTCAGAAGAGATGTTCTTACACATGTGTAAATAGATACAGGTTTGTCAGACCTAACAAAAGAGGAGCTTTGATTACTCTCTGTCTGAGATTTGCAGAGGCTGTTTGTTTCAGGTCATTGGACTTGGGAAGGTCTTGAGTTTATTTTTTTTAAGCCTCTGTGGATGTTTTGAGAAGAGCAAACTGCTGGTTACGTTGTCTCACTAGTGTTCTAGTGATCTGTCTATTTTTAAATATTTTCTTATTGAACATGTGTAAGGAAAGGGCTTTGATTTTACACTTGGAGTGTCTGTCTCACTATGGGGTATTTGTTTTTTATTATTTAGTTTATTTTTTAAAATAAAAACCATAAGTTTCTTTAATTCATGGTGGTTAATGCTTAAAAGGAAAGATTTTTTTTACACTTTCTTGTTATATAGTCTTTTTATTTTCATCCTATTCTAAATAGTTTGACACTTGCAAACCAGTACAGCTGTATTTAAGTTGTCGATTGAGTAGTTTCCTAGAGCTGCACCTTCTATGTAACACAGTTATTCCAAAGCTTAGTTACTGAAAGCATGACAGCTGAAAGGAGTTGTAGGGTTTGAGGTATCATTATGCATTTATTGTACTATTACTTTATTATGTTTTCATGTTTTTCACTCTACAAGGTCATTGAACTTCAACCTTTGTCTTTTTTTTCATTTATATTGAAAATTCTGTTTTCTCCTGCCTGCTATTAGGAGGGGAGAGGGAGAAAATCCCCCTAATGGGAAACAAGCCAACAAAACAAAAAACTTTGTGGGAAAAATACTCACAGTTTTTATAATGAGTCAGTATTTTCAGTTCACACTTCACATCTCCCTTTTCCCTGGAGGGATTAACACTGCCTATTAATTGAAGAGCACAGTTTATACTGAGCATTATTTAACATATACTGGTGGAATTACTGTACTTCCTGTTTTGTATTCACAAGAATAGGTTTCTGAAGAGTTGCCTTTGTATAAATACCTCACTGACATTTTAGGCAAGTGTATTCATGTTTTGGAGTAAGCACGAAAGAGTAATGTGTTGATCACTGCTAAAGAAGGAAATTTCTTTGTGTTTCATAAATGATACCCCTAAAGCCTTTTAAAAATCTGTGTTTTTTAATGACAGCTCTGCTATGGTTTTGTTTCTTTGCTTTATGTTATTCTGGCTGTAGTAAAGCATAAACGGAAAATTGTGGCTTCAGCAAGGAATCTTCTCTGCACCTGGAGTACTCTGCCAGGAAGCCTGAAATACTGTCAGATGGAATAGCAAATCTGCAGAATGTGTTAATGTTAAAAGGAAGTGAAAACTCCATAATAAACGAACTATTAATGAAGTACAAATTTCCTTATATGTCTCTTATTCCCATTTAAAGTAACCTGCAAAAAATGAGGGGGCCATGGGGAGCCCAGGGAGTGAAGGTTTCCACTCGACTTTGTGTCCAAGTTTTGTCTGTAGTGGTTGTGGGACTGCAAAGTTCTTATGATGGCCAAGGCTGATAATGCATGATGGAGATCAGGTCAGAACTAATTAGGTTTTATTATCAAAAGTCATTTGCTAATGCTTACTGACCATCTGGTTAGTTCTGAAATTTATTTTGCGTCTCTAGAGAAAGAGAAAAAGATTAGAGATAACAGTAATAGTGACTTTTTTTACATGAATGTTGAAATTAATAGAAGATATTTAGCCTCTGCTGAAGGGTTGCTAGCTCTCTGATAATGTTTATATTTAATATTTATTTTTTAAAGGTGCACAAAATTGACACTGGGCTGGATGACTGGTTCTGTTTCCTTTACCTCTTAATTAGTTTTTACCATGTTATTTAGGCTCTCCAGGATGTGTGAAGTGGTTTCTTACATTCCAAAATGTGTAGAAAAAGTAAGAAATGGGAGGATATTTTTTCTACTTCAAATTAAAGCTGCTAGATGTAGCTTTACATATTTACCACATTTACAAATTTGATGAAAATACTGTTGAAAAAAAACCCAGTCTTGTGTTTTTGTGCTCTTTGTGCTTTTTGTTTCACTTCAGTTTTCACCTGGTCTGTAAGTGACACCACAGAGATATTGTGTGTTTAATCCTGAAATCATCTTTGTCCTGTTTTATAGTCTGAGAGGGGAAAAAATGTGGGGAATTTCCTTTTAAGATACCCTCGTTTCCTGCCTTCTCTTTAATCTCCACACAAGATATGCTTCCCAGAGAAATGTCAGCTGGCAATTGCTATCAGTAGCAATGCTGCGTGTGCAGGCCTCAACTGAGAAGAAATTCAATCAAATGACATTTAAACCTGAATTCACAGAAGTTTAAGTCACTTGGCAATTCATCTCCCCTGTGCATCAGTTTTGATTTGTCTGCCCGAAGCTCTGCTCCTGTCTGGTCTGCTGACAAGGTTTGCACAATTGTGACAGTGCTGGTGTAGCTGAATGTCCAAGAGCTGCCTTTCTCTGGCTGAGTTGGCAGATGGCTCTGGTGGAGACTTTCTGCTGATGTAGCTGTACCTTTTCACTAAAAAAAGCACCTCAATACCTCAGTTCTTTCCAATTATTTGACTGCCATGATACTGAACCTCTATACCCCTAAAGAAATAATGTCCAGCATTAACCACTCTGACTGAAACATTCTGGACTTGCTCTTAGTTCTGGGATGACTTGTCTCTTTAAGGTTTCATGACAGTGTTGCAGATAATTCTGAGAATTAAAAAAAAGAAAAATATAAGGGCATTATTTGTCTAGATTAAATCAAGCCTCTGAAAAACTCCAGGCTCTTTATCTTTGGAGCATTGGTGATGATCCAAACAGGAGGATTGCTTTCCCTGGAAGGATTCACCTAGATTTGGCTGTGGAAAATATATTTGCTCAGCAAATTTAATCAGCTTATCACAAAGTTTTGCAGGCATGTTCTCTGTGTTTTGGGTAGTCTGGACAACACACTGCTTTCTGAGTAGCTGCAGCTTCATTGTCCGTGATGTCTTGTCTGCAAAGCACAAAGCTGAACTTTGGATTTGGGGAGAGGAAAGAGCTGGGAATTCTGCGTTCCCCCTACTGTCCTTTGTGGCAAAGAAAAGGACAGAAGGTTCCAGAAAAATCTTCGTTTCTTGAGTGGATTTTAGTTCTCTGGATCATATGGTTGTCATGGCACAGTTCTGCAGACAGAAGGCAAGCAGAGAGCGCTCACCCTGTTTGCAAAATGACATGATTGAGATGTTGCTTGTGGTCATATTAGATGCTTGTGGAGAAGCAGAGGTCTAATTGTAGCTGCACCAGAGCTCTTAAATAGCATCCATTTAGTCACCCAGACTTTGAGAGAAGTCTGTGTTTGGTTGTGATGCTGGTAACCACTGCACCACATTCCTCCTTAGGGGCAGAAAAAGAAGCCAAGTCTTAAAAGAAATAATTTCTCTGCTGCCTTGCAAATAGTAGTGCAACCCACAGGCTACATATCTGTGGTAGGGTGTTCAGGTGGCTAGTCCATGCACAGAATAACATCCTCCTGCTACCACAAATTGGTCTCATCATCCAGATGGGAAGTGTCTGGGCTCTGGATTGGCTATTTATGTTGGTAAATTTAGGAAGGCTACTGGGAGCTGTGGTGATGGACCATCACCACGTTGGGCACCGTACAGGAAAAAACCTGTCCCTGCCAGCCCCAAGAAATAAGGACCCCAAGTTGCCCTTCTGTCAGCAGTGTGCCATGGGATAGACTTTCTGCTTTTCCTTCCAGATAGCTTCCTTAAAGCTTCAGAAATAAAACCTGCTCAGAATCTGATAAAAGACACTTTAAGTTTGTAAAGGCAGATGCTGGGAGTTAACCAGACCTGCATGGGCAGCTGCAGCTTGATTTTGTTCTCCTGTGTGTGTGTGAGTGTTACAGGGTCCTGCCAGAGATTTCCCAAGCGCAAAGTATTTGTTTGAGGGATTACTTATGGATGGCCCAGTGCCAGTGAAAATATCTGCTCTGAGTACAGCAACAATCAAAACCCAAACAAAGCATTTTAAGATATATGCTGAGCAGTATGGGCATGATATAGAAATAGTTTGTTGGTGTTTTGCTCTGGCATGGAACAATGTGGCCAGTGCCCACACGGTGCTGTGGAGGAGGCTCAGAGATCAGCATCAGTCCTTCGGGGAGTTCAGCCACTCTCAGATAAGGGAACATGGCTTTTATCATTACAGTTTTAAACTTGGCTAATTAAAAAGAAGGCAAAAGTTAATGGGGAATAAAGGTGGAATTAAATTATCTATTTGTATTCCTTGTAAGTTGAAGGAGAGAATTACACTGAGTGGATAAGCAGCTACCTGGTGACTAACAGGGATAAGTGGTTAATAAAAGAACCGACTTCAAAAAGCTATCAAAGACAAAAATGGCTCATAGCAGTCACTGCCATGCAGTGTCACTGAGGTAAGCATCTTAGCCAGATTACACAGGGGATTTCCTGTTTGTTCAGGTAATAAAATTATCCAGATTTTAAGAAGAAATATTATATGAATGTGTTTGTCATGTCTGTGTTTTAAAATGAATTTAAGTCCTTAAAGTTGATTATATTACTCACACTCTGCTTCCTGGAGTTTGGAGGGTCCTCACCAAGTGGAGGCTGAAGGTTTTGACACACAAACAGCAGCAAAGTTGTGGTAACTCTTCCTTTGCACAGCACATTCTTAATTTGCTGCAGCAAATGTGTGGTAATTTGCCCATCTGGATTTGAGTCATACGCTGCCTCTCAAGGAAAATGTGTGTTCCAGCCACCATGGCAGGGAACCTGAAAGATAAAATGTAGTTGCCATATATAAAAGTGTAAATAATGCAACTTCTTGTCATCAGATAAGTCATAGTGGTTCTAAGTCTGTAAGTACATGCTCAGCTTGTAGGATGGAGAGTACACAAGTAATATTTCTTCTCGACAAAGGTGTGTGTGAAATGACATGTTAAAATAGGTAATTTTTGTATAATAGTCGTTTCTCATTTTCTAATTTGAAGCAGTTTTCTGCTTTATACAGTTCTTTATGGGGGGATATGTTGTTGCAAGCTTTTTTATTATTATTTTATTTTTATTATTGATTTTATTGTGTTGACTGTGGAAATATTGCCAAATCCTTCATGGTGAGCTGTAGCAAAAACATATGGGATTAATCAAAATGCAAAATAATATGTATTATTTCACTTTTATAGGGTAGGAATCCCATGTGTGCATGCCAGTTAATTTTGTTCAAGGAAAACTTTCTCTTGCACTGCTACTTATCACAGAAGTAGAAATAATATTATAGTTGCATTTTTAATAATCTAACACTTTACTCTGAAGGTAAACTGGGATTTTTTTTTTGGTTGATTTGTCACCATACTGTCAATTAACTGGAACAAAAATAAAAGCTCTTCCAGTGTGAATAGGCAAGCAGAAAAGCAATGCAGAAGTGTTGTTCTCTTTGCACTGTGTGCTGCAGGTGAATGTTAACATGTACTTGTAGGTGCAAATACCTCTACAGAGTATAGGCTTGTGCAAGTTACATTTTTATATACCCTGATATATTTTACAGCTTTTGATGATACAAAAATGGTGCAGTAAGGAACAGTACTACAGACAGGTGAGATCCCAGTCATGATTTCAAACATCCCTGTGCAACTTGGAAAGTTTCACACACAGTAGCAGGCCAGTGCCTTTTGTAAATAAACAAATGTCATAGATGATGAACAGTTAACTAATTGAAACTGTCCACCCCCAGCCAGCTTTATAAATGGAGTGCCATTTAGCAAGTCAGAGAGAGCTGCATTTTTTTTTTTTTTATGATTAGATGAAACTAATTTCTTCTAAGCAAAGTTTTCAATCAAGTGGATTGATGTCAGGTTCAGTAATGCATGTAGAAAAACTTGGTAATTTACTGAGATATGTGATGGTTTCACTTGTGTAAGTTTGATGTAGTTGAATTACTCAAACTGTGGCTGTAAGGAGCTTTCTTTAAATCTCTGTCAATACAGTATTTAAACCACACCACACCAAAGAAACCCCATATGGTGACACTTTTATATGTGTGTGGCATACAAGTTTTAAAAAAAAAACTTTGTTGAATGAAAATGTGTTGACTGTCCTTATGATACTTTTTGGTTAATCATGAGACTGACTCCTGCTTGTGCTTGTAAGAGATGACAGTGTTTAATTAAGATACGGTAAGAAGTAAATCTAAAATATGTAATTAATAATATCTAAAATAACCATAGAATCATGGCCTGGTTTGGGTTGGAAGGGACCTTAAAGATCATCTAGTTCCAAGGTACCGCATCCACTGGACTGGGTTGCTCAGAGTCCCATCCAGCCTGCTCTTGATGAAGAAGGTCTGATGCATTACAACCTTACCAGCCAAGGGAAAAAAACACAGAAATCCAGATTTCATGGTGAACTGGTTTTTTTTTGGCGCAGTGGTGGCTGTCTGGACTGGCAGATTCTTGGGGAGGGTAACTATCAGATGGTGCGCAGGGCAGGCAGATGACAGTGCAAGAGTGACCCATCCCCTTATGTGGTTCTGGAATTCTGGCTTGCAAGTGTCAGTAGTAGCCAAATGTAGACGGTGATTAAATTCTAATTACTCAAACTTGATTAATGTAATTCTTAATATTTTAGTAGCTATCTGTTGATTCTCACTTCAAGAAGAATCTTTCTTTACTCCATCTCCTGCCCCCCCTTATCTCAGCTGTTTCATTTTAGCATGTCAAAGGAGAGGAAGAAAAGAGGCTGCAAATGTGTGGGGACAGCCTTGTGCCTGTGGAGCAGATTACCTCAGGGACATGCAGCTGAAGTGTTTGAAATGCCCTGGAGTTTGGCAGCTTTCCGTTTGCTTTCCCTTTTCCTTCCTTTTTTTAGTCCTCCAGTAATAGCTCCCTTGTTCCAAAGAACAAAACCAGCACTTAGTGGTCATTCAGAAAGATTCATTAAAAACAGTAATGGAGTAATTGTAAACAGGCACCCCCCTCCTATCATGCCTCCCCCTTCCATTCTAGCCCAGGGCACAGCAGCCTTGTGTTGTCTGGCTCCAGACAATTTTTGGGAGAAAAAAAGGGAACAATAGCCTTTGGAGGTTAAAATAACCTTTCCTTATTCAGCTGTTACAGTACTTTCTTAGAAAACTGAGAAAATAACTACAATTTGAATTTTTTAAAACCACACACTTTAACTGATAAATTTTGTCGTGTTGTAAAATCATGGTATAACTTTTGTAATAAAATAGAGGTAGTGATTGTGCTAAAATTTCATTACAGAAGGTAAGAAAGGTGTGAAACAGCAATGAGAATGTTAATGCCGTTTTCTTATAGACTGGGGTAATCAGTGGCTGATAAAACTTTGATTCACTCCTGGTGTGTCTTTTTTACAAGAGCTATCTAATAACATTGCAGATTTGTTAACCTTTGTGCTTCCCAGGAATTATTGGCAGTGGTATAGGCCGCAAGGAGTAGCAGTGATTTGTGGGATAGGAGACATTTGTGGAAATTGTTTCATCACTAAGAGACTTTTAAAATTATGGAACTATGGAAGGGAGTTGAAGATATGCTCTGGGTACCTCTCCTCCCTCCCCTTTGCCTCTGCAGCTGCAGAACCCTTGTAGAGTGTCTGCTGTCTTCCCACCCTGTGAGGTGTTCCCAAGACTGACCTGAAGCTGGAGCTGCTAAAATGCCATGGATTTAGATGCAAAATCAGGTGCAGAGTTACTTTAACGCTTGCAACTGCTCCAAAATTGAGCTTACTATTGATAGCAACCAGTGCACTGGACAAGGGATGGGCACTTCTTAAGAATTGTTGCATTTTTGGTTGACAGATGGTTTGGCAGTGCTTCTTGTAGAAACTATTTCTTTATCTGTAGTAGTGTGAGAAGCTAGAGTTCAATTGGAGAGCCAGTTGACTTCAAAGCAGGACAATCCATGTGTTTGTCTGACCTGGCATGGGCTTGCTGAGAGAGAAACTGGATCTGAGTGAGGCACACCAGGCAGTGACACTGTATGGCAGTGATTGCTATGAACAATTTTTATTTTTCTCTTTGATAAAAAGTACAGTGGCAAAACCAGCAGAGCTGCTCCCCATGGGGTGTGGAGAAATGTATTTAGTCTGAGGGCTGCATTAATCAAACTGGTACACGAATTAATTGGGTTTGAATCATCCTGAATTCCTTGTCATGACCCACTGTTTTGCCAGGGGGGATCTAGGTGGAATTGCTACGAGAGGATAGTTACTGCAAGGTTCAGGTGCAAGGATGTTAAGGCCAAATTACAGCCCTGTTTATGCCATCCTGACTGGCTAGTGTAGCTGCTTAAAAATCAATACCATCAGGAACAGCCTAATCCATCTAAGTATTCACTGCTGTTATGCAAGTGATTGGGAAGAAATTAAATTATTTGTATCTTTGGGCTAGGATCTATCCTGTTTATTTAAAAGCTTCTCAGAGTGACCCATTTTATCCCTTTTTTCCTCTCTGCCTTAAGCAGAAGAGGCCAGGGCAGGAAAGCATGGGAAGGACAGCACAAGTAGGGTTTCTTCCTGCAGCAAATGTAAAGAGACAGGTTTTGTGTGCTGGATTGATGGGATGTGGCACTGCTCCCCTCACCTCCAGCCTGACCCTTGTGGCAGAAGACAATGTAAGTTGCCCCAGAATTGATAGGTCTCTAATGGGAAGTCGTGCGTGGCTGTTGAGCTGAAGCTCCACACCTGTTCTGTGTCACAGCAACTTCCTCTGCACAGAGGTAGTTCTGTGAGTTATTTATTTGGGTATTCATTTTGTTGCACCCTGTTCTATAAGCAAAGCTTTCACCTAAATCTTTTTGGCTTGTCCTCCCAAACTTACTTGTAACCATGTGCATGTCTGCAGAGGCCTCTGAAATCATGCTGTGATGAAAGATAATAATTACTTTTTTCACAACTTTGTTTTGTCATTTCACAAAGTAAGCATGAAAAAAAATTGTGAGATTTTTCTAACGTATTATGGAAGAATATACCAACACCACACTTGATTTGGCATGATGTTTACCCCATTTACCCTTCCTTTAGCTCTGGCCTTGACCAGATTTGTCTGTTACAGATCAGTGTTTTCAATCAGAGACTGTAACAGCATCACACCTTGGCAACATCCTCACACCCACACAACCACTTTTTTCTGTGGTTTTTGACTTGCTGACCTCAGTCCTTCATTGGTTCATACCTACTTAAGTAGGTGGTTATGCTGTGTCTTCAGAAAGCATCACCAGAGCTGTGTGCTTCAAATTATGTTTAGGGAAGATGGAATTTCTCCCTGAGCCTGTTCAAATCACAGGGGAAGTGCATTATCATTATCTTAGTATTAGTTTGGGTCAGTGTCACACACCATAAAGCTATTATGCTTTGATAATGAGTTATAAATACAAGAGTGTGACACTTAGAGTGGTTACTTGAGGGCTTTCTTTTATAATAATGCATGTAGTCTGTTTCTTTTGGTATAAAAATCTTAAAGCTCAGTTTAATATTATACTAAATATCTGCATACATTACAGTAATCTACCGCTTTCTTTACTTGGATCTATTTTGAAATTGTTTTACATTTTGCTGTGGTTAAAGACCCCTGATGACAGTGATCAGGCTTGGGATTTAGTGATTAGTGCTGTTTTAGATTTGCAGATACCATTTAAACAGATGGACCCATCTGTTTCGGCCTGATTTTGATTCCAAGCTGCTAATTGCTGTTGGCCATTTTTTTTTTGTTTTTTTTTTTTTTTCACTACTGTGCTGCCCTTGGTTGTCCTTGTAGTTGTGAACTGTCAAAATGTTGGGGTTTTGGGGTCCTCATTCTTCACTACATCAAAGTTGTTGTCTTGAACCTTGCACAGGTGGGTTGTTGCAGGGATCATCCTGACTTGGTTTGTGGATGTGAGGAATTACTAAAGTTAAGGCACACAGAGAGTATGAAGTACAGGCATCTTTAGAAAACAGGATAATTGGCCCCAGAAAATCCAAAGCAAAAGCTTCTGCAGCCTGGCCTCTCATCAACATTGAGGTATAAAAGAAATTTGAGAAATTGATGTTTAGAGTCTTATCAGGATTTCTGAATGTGCTATTGAGAGACTAAAATTTATGTTTAAATAATAATTGCATGTTATTGCTAAGACTTAGTGACAGGAAAGGAACTTGAGACACATGATTTTCTTGTAATAGAAAATGTGCTTTTGAGTATGAAGACATATATGGAATATCTCAGCTTTCTGTGTGTGCTTTTAGTTTTGACTTCCACTGTTGACATTTTGCACAATAGTTTCTGTAAGGTGTAGATATAGAGAGTGTCCAGCAAAGGGTATAGGCAGGTCGTGGTGTTGCACAGAGGAGGTAGTACTGGATGGAAAAGAGAAGAAGGAGCAGGTAGGCAGTGTAAATTATACCGATTCAGTTACTTTTGAAGTGGTAAGTTTTGTAGCATTACCATAGTTGCTCTTCCTTGCCTTTGTTCTGTCATTACCTTAGAAAAGATTGTTGTTTGATAAACAATGTGCAGCATTGGATGCCAGATGAAAGCACAGCCAGGAGATTAGATTACATTATCAAGGGAGAGAGGAAGGAAGATGCATTGAGAATGGGTCTGTTACAAGTCACCAGGTAATTATCAAGCTCCATAATTTTAAAGGGGCAGCATCTCCTTTCTAATGTCTGTTTTAAATGTTACTTGTGATTAAAAGCAGATCATTTTGGGAGGGAGGAGTGAGCTTTGTTATTTCTCTGTCCGGATTGCTGTTGAAACAAAGAAAAGCTGCAAAAATGGAAAAAGTCCTCTGATGGTGTGTATACATGTGCATGTTTGGAGGGCAGAGATGTGATTATGAGATCTGTGAACTTTGGATCTCCCAGTAAAGTGGATGTAAAAACCAATCTGAAAATAGTATGGCATGAAATAAATTAGTTTTTCTTCTGGTAATGAAGTCACAGGTTTAGCTAATGTGAATAGTTGATGGTGGTGTGATACGTTGGGGTGTCCCCACAGATTTCAAAACTGGGGGAAAGACAAAGTTAAAAATAGCAGATAGCTTATTCTGTATCCCACCTAATGCTGATATCTCCACTGACAGATAATATTATTCTGCTACATGACATGTTTTTCCTTCTGTGTCACAGGTCATTAGAATCATAAATTTTGTCAGCTCCAATTACTATAATCTTAAATATACAGGTTTTTCCCTGTTTGGAATCACTACATATGTGGTTGAATAAGGGCCATTTTTCAGGGCCATTTCCTGAAATAGCCAAACAGCTAAAGCGGGTATCCACCCACATAAAATTGTCTAAAATCCCACAAATACTGCTATGGAAATACCTGCATGACCACCACTCCTCTGTGTTAGATTGTCACTGGTGATCCATGAGGATAATGGGAAAGAAGACAATCTCAAAATTATGCACAACAGTTTAGTAAATACCTTTTAATGTCTTCAATGTTTCTAACTTTTGACATGGTAGGAAGATTGCCAGGATGATGGGACTGCCATGGCCTTTATACTGGTAGAATGCTTTATTTTCTGTTATTGCTACATTTGCCTTTTTTGCCTGCCCATCCCCATGACTGAATATGTAGATGCTGTGGTTGCAAACATTTCTCCAGAGAGGTGAGGCTCACCAGGTGCAGAACACCTGTCACTGTGAAAGGGCTTGGGAACACCTTTCAGAGAATGTGTCCTAGAGAGCCTATCAAAGGACAGACTATGGCCAGAAACATACTCTAATTGGAAGAGCCTTAAAGATCCACAGAAGAAGAAGAAGAGAGAAAAAAACAAAACAAAACAAACCCCAAACCAAACAAATTAACTAAACAGCTTTTAAAAATATGAGAGAGAGCTTCTAATTTGGGCTCAGACCTGGAATATGTCTTAAATCTCAGACTACTTTGTCAATTAAGTTCAGTTGCAAAGGGAGAGCAGGCACATGCCTTTGGGAGCCAAAGAGAAATATTGATAAATAAACTGCAATGGATAGTTCTTCCATTCCTTACAAACAATGCTGTTAGAGAGGACAGTGAGGGTGCTGTTCTAATGAGATTCTAACCTGTGACTGGAATAGCTTTACTTAAAACATGGAAATTTTGCTTTGTCAGAGGCCTGCGAATGGTACTGAAATTGTAACTGTGGTCAGTGCTATTGTGGGATGCAAACACTGGAAGAAGATCTTCACATGTTCATTTTGTGTGCCTGGTGGTTCATGTATAAAAGCCTTGTCATAGTTGGAAGAGCAGGGAGCAAATGGACTTGCTAATGCCAGGGAGTCAGCCGTCAGTTGGCATGTGGATTGCTGTGGACTCAGCAGAATTTATTGCAGTCTGCTGTCTTTAGCCTGTTTGTCCAGAATGAAATCTGAAATTCCTAGAGTCCCGTATTAGACCTGACTCTCTTTGAACTGATTAACATGATTCTTTCTGACATTCACTACCATATGTAGTCCACATAATGTGAATTTGTCTGTGGGAAGCAGCCTGCCCTGACCTTAGTAAGGTCCCAGCCTTCCTGAAAAGCTTCTCCCCCTCCCACACCTTTTTTTTTTTTCTCCTTTTTCTTTTTTCTTTTTTTTAAGTAGGTTTTGTGGAAGTGAAGTATTACTGTGGTATTTCAGAACAGAATCCTCAGATCTTTAAAAACCCCCACAAACTAAAGGCAGGGGACTAGAGGGATGGAGGAAGAGAAAAGCTCTGCATGGCAAACCATTGTCTCCGGAAATGGAACACGCCCACTAGGTATTTTTCCATCGGGAACTATTGAATTAGTCCTCTGCATCCTGATCAGAGAGATTGTAAAAGCAGGACACTTGCAGTGAATAGACTGGTTTTTGTCAGTAGCTTTGAAACTGCCTGCTAGAGCTCACATGCTTTTGTGCAGTAATTTGTTTATTATTACTTCCTTCCTCTGAAAACAGAAAAAAAGGAGTGACAAGCAAAATACACATTTTGAGAGATTTTGCAGTTTGAAGACTCGAAGTGTTTTGGAAGAATGATTCTATGGTGTGCATTTGTTCCCTCTTGCAGTGGGAACCCAGAGGGGAATATCTGCTGGGGTGTGCTCTTCAGGAAATGGGAAAGCAGCAGGATGCTCCATCTCTGCAGGGGACACAGTCACTACTAAAATTTGAGATTGCATTGAACTCAGTTCCTTGAAATACTTTGTGATGCCATTAAAAAAAACGGTGCTTGGCAGCACAAATTAGCTGCATCTCGTGGCTACAGCAGTGTGGTGAAAGTGTAGGTCAGCAATCACAAGCTGCAGAGTTCCCAGGTTTTGTGACTTTCTTACCCCTGAGACAGGAGTTGCTGCTGAGAAGGAGTAACTGAATTATGAGTGGGTGGTTCTCTTGTGCCAAACAACTTGAGCCATGAAGGTGATTTACCTTTTTACTCATTGTTTCAACGTGAAGACTTTAACTGGGGTAGAACTAAGGCCTGAAATGTGAATTTAGGTGAAGGATTTTAACCTTCAGGTAGCCAGTGCTTTGGTTGGTTCCTCTCGTTTGACTGTTGTGTCTCAGTTGAGGAATCTCACAGTGGGTTGGTGGTAGGGGCGGTGTGAATGAACAGCCACTCATGTTAGCTCAGCACCATCATGTTTAACCAAACAGCAGTGAGGGGAGGTTGCAACTTTAGATTTCTCTTAACCACAGGTAAGAATAAGTTGCTGACCCTCAACTTTAGGTGCTCCCTACCACACCTCTTGAGCTGGCTGGTTCCTGGAGGACTAGGTATACTAATGTTTTTTTGGTTTTTTTTTTTTTGTGGTTTTTTTTTTTTTTGTTCAGAAGAGAAGACATAATTTCACTTCACCTCTTCTGTAACAAAATAAGTTATACACAAGTGCAGCACAGACTTGGTTAAAAAAGTTGGAAGCCCCTATTGTTTTTTATAAGTATTTGTTAGCTATTAATTTCTATTCAGACAGCATGCAATGCCTGGGTTTTTTTTTCATGGAGGCTTGCCATAGTCTTCTATGAGACCGTCTTAACCTTGCAGCTCTCAGCACCAATGAGGTGAAGGGAGCCTGGAAAGCGCGACGTGTTTTCCATAGCAAGTCGTGGGTGATTAGCAGTTGGCAATGAACTGATATGAAGTGATAATGCAAGAGTGGCTGTGGTAATGTGTTGTCTGTGTCTCAGGAAGAGGTGTGTCTGCCTCTTGCCTGCAGTAAAATTGATGACATGGTCTGATAGACAAGTGCTGCATAAAAACTGAGAGGAATTTATAGGCACCTGAAGGCAATACAAGCCGATGATGAAAGGCATTCTCAGTGTTAGACACTAATTCATACTGAAGTGAAATCCTCACAAGGGCATTGTGTCTGCATTGCAGCTCACCGGGATGAAAGCCCACCTCAATGGCAGCAGGTTGTAATTCAAACACACTTTGGTGCCATGTTGAATTCACAAGTGAAATAAAAGGTAGAAATATTAATTAGATCTTAACTGCAAACTTCTTGCTGCAGCTCTTTCTTAAGAATCTCCTCAACTACTCTGCCTTCTAGTCATATGTTACTTTGCTATCTGCTTTTTTTCTTTTTGGTTATCTTAAATATGTGTATTCAGTGCACATCAATAAATGCTTTAGAAGCAGATAAAAGATATATTTGAACCAATTGGGTTAGAATTTTACAATTGACTCTTTTACAGCTAATTAAGGCATTTTGTTCTGGGGAATAATACATTTTCTCAGTTTTCTTGTCTGTCTCCAGAGCCTGTTTATGTAGTTCATCAGGTTTCTGTGAAACTGGGGTAAGGTGACACACTCAAAAGACTTAGTAGTGCTTAAGAGTAGTTTCACTTCTTAAAATATTGTCCATGGTTTAAGGACTGCTGTGAACTAGTCAGATTGCTTCATTTTCTTACAGAAGATACCAGTTTCCAGTGATAAGCCACAGAATTGCTATAGTACCAAATGCAGAATAGAGGACTGCAGGGCAATTTATGGGAGCAGATTAATTACTGTTATGTCCTGTGCTGTAATCATGTTGTTATGGTCATTGTGGTCTGGCTCTGTAAGAGGCCAGGCTTGTAGAGAAATACATGAAAGAAATGGAAGAAGTTTCAGGCATGGGTTACTGTGATGTGGGGAGTGGTATGTTTGCCAGGAACTTTCTTTTTTTTTTTTTTTTTTCCTTTGTCAGCTGATTGATAAAAGATAGTGGTTTTCCTGCATCCTGTTGGAGAGAGAGTTACCAACTGCATTTTGGATGACTATAGCAATCTGAGGTAGTGAAGAATTGGTGTCTTTTCAGAACCATCCTATCAGATGCTCAGTGCACTGGTGGAAGGATATGTTCTTTCATTTCTCAGAATGCTGAAATTCAGAGACTACATTTTTATGTATGTATAAATGTAGTTACATTGTATACTTGTCTTGTGCTCACCTTTTCCCCACATACTCAAAATCTGTTTGTTTTTCTGTTGATGGTCTTATATCATTATGGTTGCTTGCGAAGCTAAAAGCAGTGGAGTGGCATAATTCTTTTAGAAGCATTAGAGGTGTCAGCAATAGTGGTGATGATACAAAGTTCATAAGTATTTTTATTTATTTCAAAACTAATTTCTTTCGCAGTCTTTCTTCACACTTTGTCTTCTTGTAAATTTGAAAAAATAAAAATGGACTATGTCATTATGTCCCATTAAAGGAGGTCAAGTTGTACTCTAACGCCTAAAATTATCTGAGATTCTTCTCAAATATGCCAAACAAATTCTCCATTTCCAAGGTCAAAACCAGCTAGATTCCAGTGACTCTGGAAGCTGTCTTTTTTTTTTTTTTTTTTCCTTTTGGAACCATCTTGCTGTTCCCTGGAAGGCATCTGCTCTTCACTCATTCAGTTAGTTCACTTGAGTTAGTCTTTACCAAACTCTGTGTGGGTTTTCCCCCTCCGCTTCCAAATCTTTCTTAATTGTTTTTCTCTGAACCACAACTTGCCCTTTTCCACCACTAATGATTCTTTTTTTTTTTCTGACTTGCTCCTTTTGTGAACACTGGCCTATTCAAGGCTGAATTTCTCATTGCTCACAGCTTGACCTTTCTTCATTTTGTTGACTTCATGCTTTCAAATTTTGCCTGCTTTTCCTCCCTCTCTTTTTGTTCTTCTTCTCTTGTCTTTCCCCTGGCACTGTATTTCTCCATCTTAGTGTGTCCCACCCTTCCTGTTCATGTCAACTACCTCTCATTTTGTCACTTCTGGCAAAATCAATCACCTTGGTAAGGAAATTCCCAATTGTATTGTATTTTCCTTTTAAGTTCTTTGCTTTGGAAATGGTTTTCCTGGTTCTGTCCCATTTCCAGTAGTCATTTATTACCTCAAGTTTAACAAATTGATTAGTGAAAAGAAATGTAGAGTCAAAAGAGAATCAGCTTTTTCACATCAACATCCCTTCCTCCCAGAGGTAAAACAGGAGCTTCCACAAAGCTGCAAAACTAATGAAAGTTCTGATAAATTGTACTTCTGCTTGTTGACTGACTTCTACTGAATTTTAAGAGGGCTGCAGCTGAACTTCTGGTGTATTAAATACCATAGAACCTGCTGCAGGAAAGAAATAGTATGCCCAGCAAGGGCTAAAACCTTAACTGGAATTATTGCCAGTGTGAGCTCTGGATAATTCACATGGGGATGGTATTGGCTGTGTTAGCCTTGGACACAGTGTGCTGGCACAGACCTGATTTTCTGGTAAAAACAGACCAAAATGTGTCAGTGGTCTCAGATCTGGCAAAACAAAATTCAGAAAGTTGAATACTGATATATGTTGGGTGTGTATTTGTTTGCTGTGGTAGCTGTTTGGTTTTGATATTGGTTTTTAGTATCTTGTTCCAAGTGTAAAAGCTTTTAGGTGTTTTTCTGACCTTTATTTTCCTTCGATTCCTTTTACACACTTCAAACATTTTCTTCAGTTGCATTTCTTTATTTACTGACTCTTGTCCATTCCTCACCTCTGCACTTCTTTCGCAGATTTCCCTTTCGTGGTATTTCTTGCTTTGAACTGATTGTTACTATGTTGTATATAGCATACCTTTCTGGTTTATTTCTTAAACTCTTCTGGTGTGGGTTTTTTTTTTCCTTATATTATAATTTCTATTCTTTTTTATTTCTATCTAGTGCTAACTAAAACGAAGCCATCATGGTTTGAATTCACATTATCACTGTCTTTTGACCATTCAGATCCTTTTCTGAAATGGACAAGTGGTTTCTTCAGTAACAAAAGCAGTGATGCCACCCCAATTCTCCTTCCCCCCCCCCCCCCCCCGCAATACCCAGTGAATTAAAGTTACAACAAAGGGAGACAAGGAAAAGCACTTGTGATGGCACAAGTGGGCAGCAGTGTTCCTTTGGTTGCCATAGCAACGAAGTTGCCCATTTTGGCATGAGAGCATCAAGAGATTTAAGTAATGACATCCATTAAAATATGGTGTGGGCTTCCTGCAAGTTGGCAGCAGGGCTGCAGGGTTATTCTCAGCTATCTGGGTTTTTTTGTTTGCTCTCTTAACCTTCCTGATTGACCTGTTTGCAAAAACATTCTGTATCCAATGGCTGCCTTCCAATCGGAGACAGCCCCGAGGATAAAGTTCACTGTTTAATTCCACAAGTGCTTAGGGACAATGCGTATTATTAAGGTTCACAGAAGACTGTTGTGCTTGCTCTGCCAGTGTTAATGGAACTAATGTATATGTCAGGAGAGGAAAATACAGCTACCCCGGTGTAAAGAGTAAGCACAGACTCTCACTGAAAGGAGAAAAAAGAAGAAAAAGTAAATATCATTATTAATTATATGGATTCCCTCTTGGTCTGTGGGATACATATACTTGGAGAAGAATAAAGCGACAGTTTTAATTTGATCTTTTTAAAATGACAGCGAAATCCTTACTTCAAAAATAAACCACAGAATAAAAATCACTTTGTAAAGCATCCTATTTCTTACTTCCTGCATTACTTCTTATTTCCTGCTACTGTAGCTTTTGCAGAATTTCTTATACTTGAGATATTCAGCTATTTAAAAACCTGGTAGGAATATTATGGATGTATTCCATGGCAGAGATGATGGCTATTAGTTTGTTATGGTGACTTCTGAAAGACCTTTTTTTGTTGATGTGGGTATTTGGTGCTGTTTGCATATGTACTTGAAGGTGCATCCTCTCAGAATGCAATTTTTCTTTTCTTCATGACAATATTTCTTTTATAGATATTGAGCTGTATTGCTTTTATTTACACTCATTATTTTTGCTAGCAGAGGAAGCATTTCTGGATATTGTCATAACATAATAACATTAAAGTAAGCATTGATTTTTCTAATCTAATCTACTCAGAAAGTAATGTGAATGGAAGGAGCATTTTCAGTGAGTGAATACTTCTTTGTTTTTACTTCTCTGCTTACAAGTCAGAGTATTAAATATTTATCTGAGTATTAAGTATTCAAATATTTTTATTTAAAGCCCTGATATGTTTCTGCTTGATTGTGCAGCATTTGCTCTACTTAAAAAAAAAAAAAAAAAAAAAAAACAAAAAAAACAAAGAAAGAAAATTGGATCCCAGCTGACTACTACTGTTGCTTGTAGAAATAAAAAAGTTAAAACTTGAGCTGAATGGTTGAAGAAAGTGTGAGTTTAGACAAAGCTTATTAATTGTTATTTAGCCTGTACCAGTGAGTATCTGGGAACACCAACATAAGAGTTTTCATGTAAACCTGCAACCACAGCTATATAAACAAGTCTCTCAACGCCTTTGAAATCGCAGGCAGCTTGAAACCATGAGCAAGTTTCCTATGGAAATAACTCATGTTTAAACCCTTTTAAATTCCATAGGCAGTTGAGAAAATAACCTGTTATTTAGGTAATGGAACATTTTTGTCCCTTACTTTGCTTGTACCCATTGCATCAAATAAGGCTTCCCCTTCTATTAAATGTGACTTTTTACAATTGGTTTTAGGCTTCATGTTTATTGTAGCTGATGATGGGGGGCAATGGGGACTAAACACGTTTTGAGTCTAATTGCAAGTGATTGCTTTTTCATTTTTCCTTACGTGTCATTGTTTAAATTCTGCTCTTTTGACATGTTTTGTCCTAAAGCACTGCCTCTTTACAATTCAGTATTTCTATTAGCTTTAGGCCCAACAAAGCAAATCCTGTTCTGTGTTAGTGAATGTCTTAGTTCCTGACAGATGCTGCAGCAGGAATCTGATGGGTATGACATGTACAGCATTAGAGCTGCAATGGTGAGAAATAATCTATAGCTTGTCAGTTTATGGTAGAATCAAACATCTCTTTTAGTGTAATGAAACAGTAGCTGTTTCCCACTGCAAATTAGAGATACATTTTTGGTTGGTTTTATTGGGTGGGGTTGTTTTCTGATTTAAAAAAAAATATTGGGGAAAAAAATCAACTCTTTCCCACAATAATCTGAATTTATAAAATAAGTTGTGGTTGTTACAAAATTTTATATGAAGTGTTTGGATCCATAAGCATGAGGAGATAAACATCATATTTCTGACTCAGAAGGCTAATTCCAAGTCTTTGTTTTATGCACCGAGATGTTTTGGATTTACTGGGTCTAGACTGAAAACTGTGGGTGAATTTGGCCCAGAAACTATGTGACTTGATCTTAAAAAGTTGTGTTATCGTATGAGAAAGAAAATTTTCATGATAGATTGAATAGTCCCTGAGCTGTCCAGTGGTTCCCAAAGTAGCAGACCGGAGAACTGCTGGTCTTGGCTTTCCTTTTCATTTCAAGTTAACAGGAAAAGAACAAATGTGTGGAGATAAAGGCTTTATCCTCCAAGGAAGTTCACTGATCCTGTGGTGGCTATCCCAGTGTAACTCTTTACGAGGCACTTGTATTCCGTGATGAAAATTCCCCTTTTTTCTGTGTACAAAATACAAGCAGAAGAGGGTAGGGAGCATTAATCCTGGAATACAAGTGTCCCAACAGGATTAGCATAGCCATTAATGTCTCTGTAGACAAGCCTGAGAGGAAAGAGAGAGTTAAAACAGTCTGTATTCTCTTAATTTTCATTTTAAAGCTCAAAACACTCCCTGCCATGCCCGAGGCTAAGTTCAGAGTTGAGGGATGCTTCACTGTGAGTGTTTTTCTGTACCTGCCAATTGCCCCTTCAGTATCACAAAGAGGTTTCACACCCAAAATCTGCAGCAGGCTGTTCACTTTGTCCCAGTCACAGACCCTGCTAGAAGGGAGTGTTTGCATCAGGTGGAGTAAGACGAGATCTGTGCTGCCTCACTTCCAGAGCTTGGGGTTATTTAGCATGTACAGTCATTCCCAACTTGCTTTTTTTTTTTGTTTTGCTCATCAGTGCAGACGTGTTCTTAAGGACAGAAATCACAGTGGCCTGAATAAGAAGGAAGCTGCTGACAGCTTTACTGCTCATTTTTAATTGCTGTTATTCTCTGCGAGCAGTGTGGCTTTTCCAGAAGTAGTCCTGTGGAATTCTGAAAATCATACACTGAGTGTTAAAAAGGTGCTGTACTTTATTGGTAAATCTTTCTTACTGATTTTTTCCCCTCCTAAAATTATGTTAATGGAGAATTTACTGATTGCTTTTTGAGCATTTATTATTCTGAAGTAGTCCCCACTCTGCTTCATAGTTGGCATTCTAATTTCTGCACAAGTACTAGTTTTTTAGGAATACTGTATTTTTAACAGTATCAGCTTGAATTTAAATTATTTTTCTAAACTCATACAGGCAAAACAATATCCCTGCTTTATAAAGAATTGGCAGAATGGACCTCAATTGCCAATCATGGGAGCATTCTGAAAACCTGTGTGACAAATTCAGTTATATTGAGGATGTGAATTTTCTTCCAGGTTTTCATGTTTTAAGGAGTTTTCTGAAGCTGATTCCATTTGTAATCCATATGCCTTGTGTGGAACACTGCCCTTTATTCTTTATTACACTCTGCAGGTTGTTGATTGCATGTACCTTTTGAGTCTATCCTCTGGCATCCAGGAGCATAAACAAAGCTGCAGACACTTTTTTCCTCTCCCAGCAGCATGATGTGTTTGTGAATTAACCAAGTAGCCTTGGGTTCTACTTGGGTTTCCCCATTGTTGGAAAGGCAATTTATTCCTTTAATGAGACCGGAGATTAAGGATTGAATTAAAGGGAAAGTGTGGGTTGATACAAAAACCAGTTAATAAATAAGTTAAATTACTGGTCTTTTTAGTTTTAATAGCTGATGAGGTGTTGGCTTTCTTTTGACAGTGCTGAGTTGTTGGGAGTGATTTTTTTTTTTTTACAGTTATAACCCCTAAAGAATACTGTGCCCTTAGTTTTTCATAACTGAGAAACCACTGAAGTAAAAAAGTAGGTAGCTCCAGAAGTGGGAATGTGTGATTTAGGAAAGATCATGTGAAGATCCTGTGGTTTAGAAAAGATCAAGCTGTGAGGAGGAGAAACCACCCATTTTTCTAGAGTGGCATAAAAAGATTCACCACAGGAGGGATATTTTGCAGCCATGTCTGTGAGCCTCCTTAGCCAAGTTAGGCATACAGCCACATTAAAATTTAAATAGGAAAACCAAACACAGCTCCCAGATGCATCCTGGAAACAATCAGCTGTTGGCTAATGGGCCTTATTTCTGTCTCACTCTTGTCTACTGTGCTTATCCTTTGCCATCCTGTGCTTTTTCATATCCTGAAGGGAGTTTTATCTCATTGCATGGTGGTGTTACATGGGTGCTTCTCTCTCACAGCTCCTCAGGGGACACGTGCCTTTTCCCTTTCCTCTTCCCTGCATCTCCCTCTTTGGGAGTGGGACAGTTCAGAGCCAGCTGCTCTTACCAGAAATTCACACAGTACCTGGCAGTAGAAGGGAAAAGCCTTTGAAATTGTGAGTAGGAAGGCGAAAGGACCATCTTGGGACTGTGGTGTGTGTTTCCTAGGCATGGCCACAGGCTCTGAAGTGGCAGGAGGGAGCTCCTTTTAGCCCCAGGTGTGTGGGCAAGAGGCCACCCTGCAGGTGGAGGAAGCTACGGCACTCCTGAGCCATCTGGCACAGGTTAGGTGTGCTCATGGGTTTTGCTCCTTGTAGTCCCTTATGGAGGTACAGCAGGGAGTGAGCCATGGCCCGGTCCCCTTTGTAGTTGCAGAGGAAGTTGCTGGCTGGAGATAAGGCTTCCAAAGATCCGGCCCAAATCAGACTGGATGTCTGGCACTGGGCTGCAGCCGCGTGAGGAAGTCCTTCGGCATCGGAGTCAAATGAAACACGGGTCAGAGACTGTGGTGTCAGAAGACAAAAATTGCTAAGTGAGTTTGAAATTCCAGGTCAAAAGTTTTTCCTCCTTTTATTAAACACAGCAAAAGGCATTTCTGATTACCAGGGATACTGATAATGCAGTATTCTAGAGATGCAGATCCCTTTGTACTTGGCCTTGCACTGCTGCCTGTGCTCTGAAGATCTTTCTTGAGGTTGAGACTGGTGCATGAAAGCAATATTCCCAGGGGTTTTGTGCAAGAAAACTGGCATATTTAAAGCAAAAAAAAGTATTGAAAACCATTATATCACCTGCTTTTATTCTCTTTTAAAATTTATACCTAATAAAAATATTCTTGATCATATGCAGGGTGAACAAAATCCTGTATGTTCCAGGGCCCCCTGTCTCATAACCAAAGCTATCCTGGAAGGGAAAGGGGGATGTTCCCCTTGAGACCATTCTCCTTCTCCCTCTTTACTGTGCTCTTCTAGACTTGTCTCCCTCTCAGTGGCTTCTCTTCTTCACCTCCTGCCCTCTCCTTGCCCAGGAGCTACCTCAGGGACATGAACATTTGTCTTTATTGGAGTTTCAATCCTTTTTTTAGGCTTTTTTTCCCACTCCCCTGCAAAATGGACTTGCTGTTGGTCTGTAAAACCCCACCAGATTTTGGTTGTCTCTTGAATGGTTTGGTTTACTGGCTTCAAAGGTCTGACAGACACAGCTTTCTGAATCATGTGGCTGGCATATCCTCTTCAGATTTTTGCTAGCAGTCCAAATTATAAGTAATACTAGTAAGATGCCTTTGCAATCAAAGTACAGCATGTTGTTTTCTTGCAACCACTCTCACCGCTGCCATTCTGTCTCGTTGTATACAACACTGCATTTTTCTCCACATTTGAATGTTTTGGTTCCATCTGAATTAAAAAGCCATAGAACAGCTTTCCCTCTCAGACAGTGGAGTCCTTTTTTATGATGTTTAGCCACATATGTTGGTTCATCCCTTCAAATTTACCTTTCAAATTTACCATTACCTGTCCTTGTTTGTCTGTGAAGTAACTTCTTGATGAGACTGCAACCCAGTGGCGGCTCGCCAATATTTTCTTAGGTTTTCTTGGAACATTCTGTTTAGGAAGTGGACTAATTAGCACGTAAACATTGTTTAGCAGAAGAACTCCAATTAGCAGTGTTTGGCCTGGCTTCAGCGATAAACAAAGTTTATATGCATGTCAGTGTTTGTCCTAACAGTTTATAAAGTCCATTTTGTGGTCCTAGGGGACAGCGCACAGCAGATACATTAAATAGTCACTGCAGTTGAGGCCATGAGAAAAAGCTTGCTGTGTCAAGCTTAATAGGCTGTGCATGATACATTAGTGAGCTACTTTGGAAGTTTTCCATTAATCTTAATTATTCTGAAATACTAACTAAATCTTTACAAATATGTCTTTCTTGTTATTGTCTGTCTAGTACCATCAGGAGAAAAATATGGCACATACTTCAGTCCTTGTAAACTAATGGAATTTAAGTTTTCAGTGTGTATTTTTGTGTTGTCACTGTTTTTTTCCCCTGTTTTGTTAGGGCCTAAAACTAAACTAGATTCTTATCAGCACAAGCATAGGTAAGCTTCTTGCCCCAAGAAAACAACTATCCTCGTTTTGGCATGACAAAATCAACGCTGATAAATGGTTGGGATAAGCTTGGACTACCCTTATGGTAATATTGCAGGTAGCCAAGTGTAGAAGCATACACTTGGTGGTTCTAAGGGAGGGATGCTGGTCCAGCCATGGTGGGCTTATCTGTAAGAAACCGAAGACTAGAAGGTTGTTGAAGTGTAAAATAATCATTCCTCCTTCCCTGCTCCACATGCCTTAGTCGTAGTTTTGTTGACTTTTTTCCTGGTTGTCCTTTGAATTCCTTGAGCCTGTATATGAGCAGGTGAGTTGGAGAGAGTGGATAACTTCATGTGCCCATCCCTTGTGTTGGGACTTTTAATTTATGATATAGACAGACTGGCTCAGGGGTTAAATCCAGTAGTGCTATCTTTAGATCAGAGACAGTATTAGATGACTAAAGTAAATGTGAAATATTCTATGGGTACTAAAAATACTTGAACTAATTAATTGACGTAATCCTAGTTTTGCATGAGAAGAGGATGCATGGAAGCTGCTGTTAATGTTTTGCTGGATTAGCTCTATTTGCATTTCAGAAATTACTATAACTAGAGGATCACACAGGACAAGTCTGTTCTTAGCTGTATAGTGGCTTGAAAATATCTTTTTCTGCTTCTGACAGCAGTACACAGACCACAGAGGCAGCCCAAAAGAAATCAGGTTTCTGCTGGAAATCTTTCCAAGCAATTAAAAGGCATTGTTAAAGTGTCTAATTCAGATTTCATCTATCAGTTAACTGAAAAATAACAGATGCAAATAAAGGAAAACTATTTCATTTTTCCTTTAGACAATGAGACAGATCCAGAACTTCTAGACAGCCATGCAGGGGTGTCTGTTCTTCACTGCAGGATCCTGGGTTGCATGTATATAACTTGTCATTAAACAGTGCAGGAAGTGAAGCTGCCCTTTCCCTCAGCCTTGGGTGGTTAACTGAGAGAGTGAAATAGTCCACTCACTAGGTGAGGGAGGAATCTAACCCTAATATTTAACTATTTATGGCACTTCAGTGTCACCCACACTCTGCCATGGCAACTTCCTTGTGTATGGAGTCAGTGGATGGCATTCTAGATACTCCAGCTGCAAAAGGATCATGTGTTCCTGGTTGCAGGCTTTTTATAGCAATTGGAAAAAACCCTTCCTTCAAAAGCGAACATCAGAATTAGCTGTTGTTGCTGAAAAGGATTGGATGTGATTGGTGACATGGTTTAAGTTCATGTTAGCTTTAACTAAACACATTCACTTTTTCTATTTTTTTCCCCTTTTTATGAGTATTTTACTCTGGTATGTTTTCTAAGTTGCCACTATGTCTCCTCCTCATTCCCTAATGTTCTTCCATTGTCTCTCTCTTCCTCTCATTACTCCCCTCACCAACAGGCCAGATTTTGATTTAACAGTTTTGTGGTTGATACTTTACTGAAACACTTGAGGAATTATCAAGAGAATGGTGCCAAGGGCCTATTCAAAGATTAGCTCCTTGGAAGTTTTTTGTCTCTTACAAACAGATTCAATAAGTTAGCTTATAATTACATTAATTAGAAAACAATAGACTCTTCCTACCTGCCATCATGTGAAGATACTTCAGAGAAGTAGCCATGTATCACTTAAAATTCTTTATTTAGTTTGTAGTAGTGGAGTTCTCTACGAGTTTAGCACATCTAAAAGGAAGTCTTTCAATATATGCCAAGTGAAAGGGTGCACAGAAATTAATTTCATTTTAGATGTACAAACTTCCTAATTATTCATATTTGCAAGTTTAGTTTT
Organism: Anomalospiza imberbis; assembly: GCF_031753505.1. Classification (NCBI taxonomy): domain Eukaryota; kingdom Metazoa; phylum Chordata; class Aves; order Passeriformes; family Viduidae; genus Anomalospiza; species Anomalospiza imberbis. The sequence continues at coordinate 39,148,040 of NC_089684.1, read as the reverse complement.
CACTTGAAATGAATAATAACTGGTGTTTCATTAATTTCCAGTTTGGTCAAAGGGTCAAAGTTTGTTTGTGGGTTGTTTTTGTGGTTTTTTTTGGTTTTGTTTTTTTTTTTTTTTTTATTAAAGGGGACTACTCTTGGGAAATAATCCAAAGACCAGGTTAAAAATTAGCTGTGATAAAAAAGTCCCATAAAAGATGGGCACTGATTGGTGGCAAGGTAAGTTGATAAAAATTGGTCTCACATCAGAAAGTAAGTTATTAACTGCTTGATTTTTCTTGATGTCTCCTGTTCCCTTAGGCCTTGGAAACTTTATTGGGGTTCTAAAACAAAATACACCCCTGATTTAATTCCAGCACATGCCAGGTTGGTGTTGTGCACTTCTCCTGCAGGTTTTAAAGAGACTGCAGGTGGTTTTTGTTATACTTGCAGTCTTAACTGTGGGGCTTTATTCTGGAATACACCTTTGTGAAAAAATACATTTGATTTGAAAAGATACTAGCCATTAGTGGAAAGCCTGTGAGGGATACCTAAAAATATAGATGATTTTCTTCATTAAAATAGCTCAGGAGCTCACATTCATACAGTCATGGATGGTGTTTGTACATCTAAGAAACAGGTGAAGCAGTCAGCAGCTGTGTCACCACAGGTTAAACTGTATAGGAAACTCAGAGTGAGCTAAGAATTGCATCCAAGTTTCTTCAAGTCTGGTAACCAATTTTGCTTAACTACTCTTTTATGGCGTTTTCCCCTCCCTGTTGATTTTTTTTAAGTCAGCTATAGAACAGGGCTCTAGTGAATTGAGCAACAACTCATTTCCTTTGCGATCACCAGGAAATACACTGAGCAATTAAGGGTGACTGGATGGGAAAAGGGCTTTCATTTCACTGAGATACAAAAGTTCCCAGGCTTTCCTGGCTTTTCAGCAGCCTTCCAGGTGGTCTGACTTGGAGCTAAGTCCCCCCTCTTGCTGCAATGTCCATAATAGCAGCAAATTTGAGGAAACAGGACTGACGGCTTGAAGGATTTAATTATTTTCTCTGTGTTTCATTGTTTAACAGCTCTGAGATGTACAAATCTCAGCTTCTATTTCCTACCTGTTTCTTCATTATCTAGATAAAGAGCAAAGAACTTCCACCAACAGCCTATAGGTTGACAGAGAGTAGTTCCTTAGTAAGAAGGAGTATCTCCCAGTAATCCTTGAATTCTCCATCTGTGCAAAGATAAACAAGTGTGGGGCTATGTTTTAAGTGAAGGTGACCATCTGCTGGTCTTGTTTTGCACAGAGTTGCTCAGTGACTGTTTTTCTTTCATATGTTGACCAAAAAATGTAGTATTTCCCCACAATGTGAGCTTCATGTGACAGCAGGTTGTAGCTTGTTGACATGCACTATGCCCACTAGTGTAAAATGAGAGTATCGGGAATGCATGTGGAAACATGACTTTGGCTTGAAACTGATACAAGAGATTTACAAGATAAAAAACCTGAAAACTCCAGCAAGTCCTAACAAAATACTCTCTTTAAGTAATTCACACTAAGTAAATATTATTGTTTATTGGAAACCCTTTCCCTATTAGAGTCTATTTTGCTGTTTACTTCTCTAGAATCTGAATAATAATGCCAGTACTATTTTCTAGGAGAAAAAAAAAATCTGAGTTTTATATCTCTTTTAAAAATTCAGAGTTTCTTTTTTCATTGCTGATTTATCCAAACTGAAAGAAACTGAATTACAGACATATCCATATCTTATAATGTGGCGTGAACTTGTGGTCCCTTGCTTCCATGGTTGAGAACTTACTATCTGCTTTTAAAAGAGATCTCACAGTCATAACAGATGCCAAATGTACTGAACTTTTTTGTTCATTTGCTGATAATACTTTGGATTTATTTATTGTAGAGGGGTTTGTGTGTGTGGTTGTCTGCATTGTAGATTATCTCAATTTTGTGTTGTTTCCCTCCCTTATATTAATGTTCATGCAATGGCTGTGTTTTCACCACCATTTGGAATTCTGTTTAAAGTTCCTAGCCAAATAACTGTTCTGAATGTTAATTCTCTTCTGAGCAGTTCCTGTGTCCTTCCTCTCAGAGGCTCTTAAGTGTGCTGTGATCTGTAAGACCCATCACAGGATTAAGGAACAAGAAGTGCTAATCTGGGTTTTACCCCTTCATGGCTCTGTAGTTTAGGCTGCCTGTGAAAGGAGAGAGCTGACCTGAGTTTCTCACAGGGTTGGGGTCAGGATTAATTAACTGCAGTCACAAATTATTGCTTGGGTGCTGGGGAATGTTTCACCAAGATTTTCAGCTGGTGCAATTCAGCTGAACTAAACAGAAACTTGCTTTTTGTTACAAGTAATATGTAATTGGCTGATGGAAATAGATCTGAAATATTTTTAGCCCTGTAAAATGCAGAGGAACAATTTCTCTTGTGTCTCACTGTTCAATATACACACCAGACTTTAAAATTTGCCTGCACCTGTTCTGGCATCCAATCCAACTAGGATATTCTTTCTGAAAGATAGGAGTTCAGTTTGTTACCTGGATTTGTAAAAATAGAGATTGGTGCCCTATTCTGTATCAGCAAAATGTATCATCAGCCCTCTGCAGGGAGCTTCTAATGCAGTTTCCAAGAGGCCTCCACAATCTGAGACATCCAAAGGCTCTGATGCCATCAGTTGGAAATCCTGGCCTAGAAAAATGTTTGTATATTTTAATTTTCCACCTCAGTTTTCAGTAGATACTCCAGTTTACAATAATATTATTTGTTAGCTGGAACCAAGACTGGGAAAATATGACCGGTCTGTAAAACCTCTGTAGCTTTTGTGGAGGTGTGATAGCATTGGACACAGAGAAAACTGTACTCCCAAAGTAGTGTTAATATCATTGAAACACCTGATTTTTGTATAATCTCCTATTTTGGAGAGCAAATTAGAGAGAGGGTGCTCTATACATGTGCACATAATAAATGTCAGTCTGGTTTATTCCTTCAGAAGTAATGTATGTGGGACTGGAACTTCTGTAAAAGGCATTAGCTTGGTGAATATTCTTGCCAATGCCACATTTGTGTGATTGATGAATGGTGCCTTGGTCATGAAGCCCTTGAGGAACAGAGTGCATATAGCAGCATTTTTTTTTAAGAAAAAACTTTACTCTTTCAGAGATTTTTACAGGTAAATCTTTGAATAGAGCAGAATTTTTTAAATGTTGTCTTTTGACCACAGTGTACAGGGTGCTACATTTCCCTCTCCTGAGTTCCTGTTTGGGACAGACAAAGCAGATGTTTGGCTTGGAAGCAGGCTTTATTTGGCGTGGTGGCAGGAAGTACTGAGAGATTTGCTATTGACATTTAATCCCTGATGTTTCTGTAGACTGAAAGAACTTTTTTTTTTTTTTAATTTCTCTTTTTCCTTTTTTGTTACTTGCTTGAATCTGTGTAAAATGAATTGAACTCATAATACATATTTGGCAAGGGAGCTGGAAACACAGTATTCTGTTTTTTTCAATCTTGACAGTCTTACTCATAAATCCCAGTCCCCTGATTCCTCTGATCACAGTGAGATTTTTTTTCTTGTAGGTGTTTAAAATGCGAAATTAGATGTTTCCCCAAAGCTGTATATCTGATCTCCATCACTGCAGCAATCCAACTCAAGGGCAGGCCCCCAAATCATTCTGATTTAGGGAAGTTTCTTCCTGCATCTGACCCAGGCTTTTGTGTTAATCGGCATTAATATTAATTAATATGTATGAATATTAATCTGTTTTAAAATTAGGGGTAAGAAAGAAGGGGGGAGAGCAGCTGAGAAGATAACTGGGCTGTGAAGGCAGCCAAGCTGATTTACATGAAAATACTGGAATTAATTACTGTTGTAATAAATTCTGATGGTTTTTCTGTAAAACCTCTGGGATGGGAGTTTTCATGCATAAAGTTATTCAGCAGAGATCTTTGCTGCAAAAATCTCAAGTGCTAGAAAAAGAACCTCACCTGTTATTCCATATTTGCATTTTCACACCACAGACTTTTTCTTTTTTGGATGGTAATCTTGGTTTGTGGAGGCCATGAAACTGCCCCTCTGTTTTCCCTCACCTGTGGTTCAGGCTATGATGATCTGTGCTCTGCTGGAAGCAATGAAGTGATGCTCTGTGCATTTTACATGCAGCAGATTTGAATCCTGCAAAAGTAAAGTTACTGGGGAAAAACCAAACCCATGGAAGGATTCAGCTAGTAAACTTCATTTTGGGTCAATATGTGGAATGCTTCATTTTTAGTGGACTGGATTGAGGTGGTTTGGGCTTTAGAGCTGCACCAGCTTGAACTGTGTCTCAGATGGGAATATGTGAGGGCTGCTTCTATTGTAATAGGAATGCTTTGGAACCAGAATGTAACTCCTTCTATTAGGCAGTCAACAAATGTTTAAATGCCTTTTGTTCTTAGGGGTATTTTTATAAAATCTTAGCAACCCGTGGTTTTCCATTTAATTGGAATATAGCTTAATTCACCAGCTTGCCTTTCAGGATGGTCCTGGATTTACCACCTGAGCCACAACTTCCTTAATGTCAAGCCAAAGTAATTTTAAGGGAAGGATATACTCAAATAATGTGGAAAATGTGTCCAGGAGAATGA